>NW_012154951.1:4071462-4097315 GCF_000956105.1 Propithecus coquereli | reverse complement strand
GCTATAAATAAAACAAATAAAACCAAAACCGTGCAATGGCTGAAACATGATAGACATTTATTTCTGACATGAAATCCCAAAATGGTGTTTCTGATTAGTAAGTGGCTTCCCTCCATGTGATGATTCAGGGACCCAGGCTCTGTCTATCTGTGGCTTTGCCAACTTCCAGATGCAGTTTCAAGGTCACCACGCTTATCTGCACTCATCTGGCAGGAGGGGAAAGGGAATGGAGGGTCATGCATGGAGCTTTAATGGGCCAGGTCTGGAACTGGTGCACATCATTTCTGTGCACCTTCCACTGGCCAGAACCTAGTTATAGCTTCTCCTCCTGCTGAAAAAGAAGCAGGTAAATGTCATTTGTCTGTGTGTCCAGGAAGGTGAGGAGAGCCGTTTAGGGGAATAACAGCAGGCTCTGCCACACCTGGTATTGTTCCCCAAATACCTTTCTTCTCAGCATGTGTCTATTAAAAGAATGACAGCACACTCTGGTTTCTTGTTCTCTCAGCAGACATTGATTGAGCACCTACTCTGTCCAAAGTGCGTGCTTGGTGACTGGAGTGGGAGACACAGACAGAGAGACAGTCTCAAGTTCATAATCTAGTAGGAGAAAAAATACATTTACATAAATATTAGAGATAAAATATAAAGCAGAAAATGACGAGAGCTCCAAGAGTGGCTCAGATAAGACTTTTTGGAAGTTTAGAAGAGGGAATACATGGAGGACCCAATGACGGAAGTGGGGTGTTCTAGGAGAACATGAGCAGAAACACAGACATAGGAAATCAGGGAGTCTTTGTGGTGGGAAGTCAGAGACTCGCTTTGAAGGACACGAGAGGAGAAGATGGACAGTTCAAGTCAGAAAAGGGCGGAGGTGTCCAATCCCTCAAACTCTCCCTAATCACATCCGACTTGCATTTCTGAGAGAGGCTATTCAATCACCCATCTCCACAGTTTCTATTTTTTCCCATCTATTTTTCATTAAGCAGGTACCCCGCTCCCTTTCCACTTCAAATAATTATAAAGATGATTATGGAAATGATAGTGGTGGTGGCACTAATGACTAGGAAAGAGAAAAGATTTTGTAAAATTTCCTAATCTACTCAGAAATCTTTCTGCCTCACTCTGAGAAGAATCCTTGATACCATCACTCATGACTTGCTGAGGGCCGATTTCCGCTCCCTGGGAGCCCACACGAGAAAAAGTGCCACAGATCATGGACTGTTTTTGAGAATCAGCAGAGCAGGGCCACTTGGCAATCAGTTTAGAAAACAGAGAAGTCACAGCACAGCCCAGAATGGAACCAAAAATCTTCCCCAGACCATGGGACTAAAACCCTAGTGTTGAGGCTGTATTTCCCTACCCCTAGCTTTTCCAAAAAGCACCAGCAGATAAGAACAACAGCATTATGTGGATAAGAGTAGTGATTCTTCATTTCAGTGAGGTAGAAGACAGATAAATGCATGATGCTGTAGCAACCTGGAAAATGAAATTTAGCAATAGTTGGAGATCATTTCAGTTGACCACAAATGTCACCTAAAAGGGGGCTGTGTGCCACCCAGCCCGTTCCATGGAGTTCACCCACTTCTCTTACTCTTTGTCTTCCTTACCGTCTGGACTCATTTCAACTCCTGGACACTTTGGCGAGTGACGGGAAGAAACCTCTGCCCTGTGAAGACCATGACAGCATCTGTGTTAGTTTCCTTGCTGCAACAAATCACCGTAAACTTGGTGGCTGAAAACAACAGAAATTTATTATTGTCTCACAGTTCTGGAAGAGCATTCTAAGCAGAGGGGCTCTGAGGCGGGAGGGTGTGTGCCTGGCCAGTGTGCTGGGAGCAGAGACAGCAAGAACAAGAGTAGCAGGAGCTGAGATGAGAGTCCTGGACCACCCAGTCACAATCAGGTTCACATATTGGCAGTGACATGCAGTCAGAGAGTTCCTGAAGAAATAGAAGCAGTCAATGCCAAGCCTTTGCCTTCTATGCATATATACGCTCTGTTGGAATTCCTAGGCAGCCTCCGGAACCAGCTTGTGCCCACATTCCCTGATTCTACCCCCTCCTCCCCTCCACCACTTTCTCCTTACTGGCCACCTGCATCATCTCCACACAGTACCGATCTTAACATCTTTTATGCCACCTCCTTCCAATGTACGTATCTCTAGAAAAGCACCTAGCACATTGGTTTGCACACAGAAAGCCCCAAAGGGTGTTCCCCTTCTTTATCCCTTAAAATCCTTACCACAACTTTAGGAATTTTCACTGCAAATCGAATTCAAACTGAATTTTTACAGAAGTCCTAGTTTATGTGCAAAGACATAAAGATACAATGGAATCCTTTCAAAGAGCTCTCTTGCTAATGCTAAATCGTAGGGAACAATGAGTTGCCTGACATTTTCAGATTCCCAGACCAGAGATAGAGTATGATGGAGGGAAGAAAAGGGGCAAGTTTTATAAAGGTTCTTTGATCCCATCCTTTTTCCAGACTCTATCTTTATTCATGGGGCAAAAGAAAGGAATTCACTTAGAGTAGATTTCATGGATGTGCTCACTCAGGTACAGGTTCCCTGACTCTTTTTCAAGCCAAGCCTTAAAGATAAAAACAAATATACCTGCCCTGTATAGGATCTAAAGAACTCTAAAGGACTCCAGCATGACACAGGACAGTGTGTGTGTGTGTGTGTGTGTGTGTGTGTGTGTGTGTGTTGGAGACAGGGCAGGGGGTGGTGGATCCAGTTAACATAAGGAAGTTTAATAGGCATTTGACTGCTTAGCCAAATATACAAGTAGTTCCTAAAGAATTACATCATTATATGGGAAGGGGATTGTTTGCAAGTGGAACACTTCAGGCTAGCAGAAGGTTTTAGCACCTGTTTTAATCAACCTTACAACCATTTTTATGAATATTTACACTTATAGAAGTTTGAGTAGTTTTCTCGAGTTCCTTCCCTTTGCTTATAGTTTGGAATTTTTCCATGTTTTTGGACACAAATAAATGCAGCTGTTTGCTCTGCGAGGGCTGTGGAAAACATATATTTATGCTGCATTTGTAATACAGAGAATGTTCAATTGAGACTGCATTTGGCTTCTTGCCTTATGTTTCAACTTTTCTTGTTAATAACATAAGGTCCTTCATTCATGCAGATGATGCTATTGACTCATCAGCGTGGTATAGTGAAAGAACAGGGGTCTGGGCATAAACACAACAGAGTTTTAGTTCTGCTTCGTCAGTAATGACCTTCCTGGATGTGGCAGATTATATTTTCCAAGATGGCCTCAAAAATCTCATATCCCATGTGGTCCTTTACCAAGTGACCTTGACACTCTCCCATCAAGAGGAGAAGTCTGTGTCCCCTTCTCTAAAATCCAAAAGGGCTGTGACTTCCTTGTAACCAATGGAATGTGACAGACGTGACCATGCCTGACTTCCGAGGTTGGGCCTTAAAGGCAAAGCTTCTGCTTTGCTCACTGGAACATTCACACTGGGAGCTGCTCCGCCATGTAAGAAGTTGGACTATCCCAAGGCTGCCATGCTGCGAGGGAGCTCAGCAGCACGGAGCAGCCACGCGCAGGCGCTCCAGTCAATAGTCCTAGTCTTCGAGGTCTCCCAGCCTGGGGGCCAGACATACGATTGAAGAAGCCTTGAGATGAGCCGAAGTCCCAAGCACAGACTCACCCCCAACCTTCACGTGTTTCCAGCTGAGACCCAGACAGAGCAGAGACAAGCTTTCCCTGCTGTGCCCTTTCTGAATCCCTGGCCCACAGAATCTGATAGTATAACAAAATGGTTATTCTGTGCTGCTAAGTTTGGAAGCAGTAGGAATAGAATCAGCAGCAACAGGAACAGAAAAACCAGGAGAGAAGTTTGGAACCTGGAAGCGGGAGGCTGCTATAACCAAAAAACTAAACCAGGCAGCATTAGCACTGGGACCCGGTGGCAGGTGGGTTCTGGAAGCCCCTTGTGAAGGTAGGAAGGGCAAGGCTGGAAGGGCCTCAAGGAGAGTGCTGATGGGAGCTTAAAGGAAACTGGTTTAAAGGAAAATGTTATCAAAGGCTGAAGAAAGGGAGAGCCTTGTTGTGTGGTGAAGTGAAGTTTGGCAAAACTATTTCCTATGATGATACATAAAATAAAAAACATGTCTATTAAACTTGATTTTCGGGCAGTGTATTGAGGGTGATGACTGAGTTCTTTCAGTTGCCCACACCAAAATCAAAGAGGGCTGAGAGAAACTAAAGAACGAATTCTTAAGTTTTCAAGTGTAATTTGGAGGCTATATAAATGTCTAAGAACAGTCTTTTCAGCCATGAAAGGGTCCCAAATAAAGAAGTAAGCTCTGGGGGAAAAATTTTAGGTCATTAAATATGAAATGTCCAATTTTGAATCGAAAGTATAGTTTATTATATCTCAAACAAGAAGCAGTACAATTAATCAAAGTATGCACCTAAACTATCGACACAGTTTTGCCATCTTAATGGTAGCTTGCTTATGCCAGCAGCAAAGAAGCCTGGAGAGAGAGTGGTGATGAAATCATTAAAGGTGTTTTACACAGCTTGTTGAGAATTGAATATTTTTCCTTGCAAGAAGTGGTCCAAAGCCTGGAAGAAGTGGTAGTCAGTTGGTGCAAGGTCTGGTGAATATGGTGGATGACAGAGAGTTTCCAAGTCCAGCTTCTGTAGTTTGAGCAACTTTTTTTGTGACATGTGATCTTACAAGAGGATTGGCCTGTCTCTATTGACCAATCTCAGCTGCTTAATCACGAGCGTCCTCATCATTTCATCCAATTGGTTGCAGTAGACATCTGCTGTAATCTATTGACCAGGTGTCATGAAGCTGTAGTGATTAATACCAGTGCTGGACCACCAAGCAGACACCATTGGCTCTTCTGGATGAATATTCAGTTTTGGACTGTGTTTCTGCACTTCGTCTTTATCCAGTCATTGCGCTGAACACTTGTGATTGTCAAAAAGAATCCATTTTTCATCACACGTAACAATACAGTGTAGAAATGGTTCACCTTTATGTTGTGACAGCAAAGAAAGGCAAGTTTCAAGATGATTTCTCTTCTGATGCTCATTTAATTCATGTGGTACCCATCTATCCAGCTTCTTCACCTTGCTGATTTGTTTCAAATGGTCCAATATCGTTGGAATAATTACGTCAAACCTTGCTTCTAATTCACTCGTAGATTGAGATGGATTCACTTCCACTGTAGCTTTCAGCTCATCATTATCCACCTCGGTCTCAGGTCACCCACGTGGCTCATTTTCAAGATTAAAATCACCAGAATGGAACTTCTCAAACCATTGACATATTGTGTGTTTATTAGCCACATCCTTCCCAAACACTTCATTGATATTTCAAGCTGTTTGCGCTGCATTGGTTCCACGAAGGAACTCATATTAAAAAATAACGCGAATTTTTGACTTATCCCTGGTTTCGAAAAAATTGCTTTACAAAAAAAAAAATTGAAATATAATCACAAGCCAAAATGTGCGTTTGAAAGAATGAGGATGTACCTTCACAATAAGAAAAAAAAAAACAAGAAGTGTCAAAGTGAAATGTCAGAGAAATCAACTGTCAAACTTAGTACATTCCATAATGCAGGATGGGGCTGTAAGTTCCTTTGTTGAAATCACAGAAAGATTTTAGGTGCCACGTCGGAGAATCTTCCAGGAAGATAAAAGTCCTTCTAAGGATCTTTAGTGTGTGCCTCATAGATCTCCTTCATTAAACAACAAGCCTTCAAAGGATCTCAAAGTTTCTGTCCCACAATAGTCACACAAAGACCCAAAACAGAGAAGGGCCTGACTCGAACAGATCTGTAGCTGTGGTTTTTATCTAATAAAGTAGATTGTATATTGATACACAGTAACAAGCACGAAGATCTTTTAAAAGAAATTATGTCAATTTTGACTGAGAGGAGCAGAGACAGTATAAAGTGAAAAGAGGCCTTTTGACCTCCAATCTTTGAAGGGCAAGACGCAGGCTGGAAAGGTATTCCGTTGCATACACAAATCATTTCTTAATGGACTTTAACTCCTGGCCTCAAGCAATCCTCCCTCCTTGGCCTTCCAAAGTGGTAGGATTACAGGCGTGACCTGCCACCAAGTCATTTCTCATGGAAAAGGCAGGATAACTCAGAGGGCAGAACCAAGAGCCACAAGGAAAAACCCCCAGAGAATAGGACTGAGTCCTCAGCTGAGCCCATGTTTCAGACTTGCCATGGACCAGTGTCAGTGATGCCTTCTGTTTTCCCTACTTCTGAGCAGGAATGTTGGCAGCAGTTATCAGATCCATGCCTGTCCTACTGCTGTACGCTGCTGGTATGGGGGACGGATAACTCGTCTCTTTAGTTCATAGGGCTGCAGATCAAGAGGAATGGTGCTTAAGGAAATTGGCCCAAAACTCTATACCTGAGGAGCCTCAGCCACACTTGGACAAGATTTAGATGATGAGACTTTGGACTTACAACTGATGTGGTAAAGGGATGAGACTTTGGGTGTCTTGGGAGAGAGGTGATTCATTTTGCGTGTGCTGTGGGTATTGTAGCCAGTAAGCGTGGCCACCGTGGTAGCTTGTATTTTCCAAAGATACAACAATTATTTCTCCCATCCCTCGAGCTCCACTGAAATGTAAACTTGCTAGTCTTCTCTTCAAGAAGTGGACGAGTTTTGACTGACTCATAACCAAAAAAAAAAAAATTGCGGCAGGAACAATGCTGAATGACTCCCAAGAAAAGATTATAAAGGGCAATGTAGTCATTCTTGCAACTCTATGGCACCATGTGAGGAGGAAAAGCCACATGGAGAGGCCGCACGTAGCACGCTGGCCAACCGTCCTGGCCTCTGAGTCCTCCCAGCCTAGACGTCAGGCATGCGAAAGAAGGAGCCTTCAGGTGGTGCCAGCCCCCAGCCATTGAGTCACCCTCTGCCTTTGCACCCTCTCAGCTGAGGTCCCGTGAGTCTCAGAGCAGAGCAAGCTGACCCTACTGTGCCCTGTCTGAACTGAAGGTAGAATCCGTGGCCATAATGGGACACTTTACACCACTAAGTCTGCCATGGTTTGTTCTGCAGCAGTGGTTACTGGAGCCCAGAACCTCATTTGGTTTCCACATTCATAAGATGGAAGGGTTTGGTTTAAATGATTTCCAAGATTTCTTTTCAGCCGCAAAGTCTTGAAAATCTGATCTCATCACTTTATCGCTTAAAACCCTATAGGTAAGACTGACTGATCCTGCCCCCTCAATCCAAATCTGTTTTCTTCTTTCTGGGCGCATGGCCAGCCAGCTAGAGAAACATGTCCCTGCCTCCTTTGTGGTCGTGTGTGGCCCTGTGACTCAGTCCTCACTAATGGAATATGAGTGGCCGTGACATATGTCACTTCCCCGTCACTTGCTTAGAAGGAAATTGCCTGGACTTTTCCCCCTTCCCATATGCTGGAACACACTTGAGCCGGTAACCAGCTTCAAACCTGCATTTGAGGGCGACATCCGAGGTAAAGGGTGAATGACAATATGTGAGGACCGTAGGGTCCCTGCCAGTCTGTCGTGTGAAGGAGAAATTAAATTCTTTCTTAGTCAAGCCATTGTATATTTGGGTCTCTTTGTTACTAAAGCTTAGGTTTAATCCTAATACACACTTCAAAGGCTCTCAGTGCTTGTGTGATAAATTCCAACTTCCTTAACATGGCTAAGGCTCCGGTCCTCCCTCCAGCCTGATCTCCTGTCACTCTCTTCCCTCCTCCCTGTCCTCTGGTCATGCTAATCTGCATCAAGTTCTTCTGTCGTCAGCGGTTCTCTCTGCCTGGCTGGTCCTCCTTCTCAGTCCATCTTCTTGCCTAGCTAACTCTGTACCCTTCAGGTCTTTCTTCCAATGACCCTTCACTCAGATTCTCTATCATAGCTCTCATAGCAGCCCTGTTTTTTCATCTCATAGCACTTATTACATTGGTAATTAAATAATTTTTTTGTATAATTCATTGATATCTGCTTCCCCACCCTACTGTAGCTATCATGAGAATAAGGCCTACGTCCTTCTTGCTGCTGCTCTGTTCCCAGCACCTTATCAGTGCCTGGCACATGCTAGATACTCAAAAAGTGTTTGTTGAATGTTATTAAATGAACTTGTAAGATAGCTGACCAAGGTTTGTAGTTTACGCTTGTGACCACAGAAGTAAGTAAAATATTAACCTGCCCCTGTGGTGTTAACCCATGACCTTGCTTCATAGTTACGTTCACAAATCAGCTGAGCTCACCCCACCAGGCTGTGGTCCTCCGAAATTCGTTCCCTGTAGACCATCTTGAGTGTCATCAGGGACGTTTCTGATAATAGAATCTCTCTCTTTAAAAAATTGGTTTATGGATGAAAAAGTCCCAAGTATACAGGATGCTGAGTTTAGCAGAATCTGTATGTAAATTGGTATTTTTCTGGTGATCAATCTTGTGCTAAAAATGGAAAATCAATAAAAAAAGAAAATCTAAGGGGAAAAATAAGTTGTAGACATTTTCGGTCCAACGAGTTTCCAAGTCCGAGGACACTGCATCTGAGACCAAGGTTACTGAGGGTTTCAAAGGAGTATGCACGAAAACCAGGCTAGCATCTCACATACTCAGGAAATAGTAGATGCCCCCAGTTGAGAGGAAAGTTCCAAAGGCAATACCTTCCTATAGCACTCGCTGGGGAAAGCCTTTGTAGTGTCTCTTTGGCACTAAGAAGGGATTCATCATTTGTGAACAGCAGTTCCAGGGTCTTGCACGCTGCAGAGTTCACGAAACTGCTGAAGGCACAAGAGCTTACTCATGTGCCAGCCACTGATGGTAGGAACAGCAGTGAGCTTCGGGACGTCGGAGAAGCATGAAAAAGAACAAAAATGAGTCAAAACGCCTCATCTCACTGCCTTCAACTAAATATCAAAATGGCTTGGCACAATAGAAAGACGTGGATTGTGGGGAGGGGGCAAATATTACCGAGTCAGCACCGACTCAAACCACCCTGACTGAAGTCAGCAGGGAAGCCTTGGATGCTGGGCATTCACGGGGACCTAGGGGACATACACAACGTGAACTTTCTCTAGAAGATTTATGGAGATGTTACAGAGAGATGGGGCTACATCTCATTGAAAAGAAAGTCGCTGTTATGGGATATATAGAAGTTAGCTAGGTCCCCTTCCAAATTCATATGCTGAAATCCTAAGCTCCAGTATCTCAGAATGTGACCTTATTTGGAAATAGGGTCACTGTAGATGTAGTTAGTTAAGACAAGGTCACACTGGAGTTGGGTGGCCTTTTATCCAATATGACTGGTGTCCCGAAGTGGAAATTTGGACACAGACACAGACACGTACAGAGAGGGAAGACGATGTGACGATACGCAGGGAGACGGCGCCTGGAACAGCTTCTCGCATGGCCCCCAGAGGGGACTAACCCTGCCGACACCGTGATTTCAGCCTTCCAGCCTTGGGAACTGTGAGGCTGTAAATTCCTGCTGTATAAACCACCCAGTCTGTGGACCTTTGTCACAGCAGCCCTAGCAAACTGTCACAGTAGCATAGCGCGACAAAGGGGGTGTGGATTTGGGAAGCAGTTTCGTCCTGGATCCACCCCTTACTAACTGTGTGACTTTGGCCGAGTCATTTAAAACCTTTTTAAAATCCTTTTAAATCCTTTAAAAGCTTCCTTTTCTCTCAAGTGTGGATAATCAGGGTGCCAAATAGTCGTCAACAGCCCATAAAGTGCACCGCAGAGGGTGCCATTCCCTCAAGTGGCCAGCGGAGGGCGACTGCCTGCACATTAGTTAGCATTAGTTGGTCCGCTCTTGTAGGGGTAGATGGGCACCAAGCATTTTACCTGCTGAGGTACCGCACCACCTGCACTGGACCTCTGCAGAACTCTTTACGGTCCTATCAACTCAGGCCAGGGAGACACATGAGGATGGGAGCCATTGTGTGTGGGCAGGAGGGGGCGGCCATAGAGGGCTCTTAGTCATGGGGCGGCCCCTGGGCAGTGCCCACTGGGGCTCTCTCGGGCTGGGGTGTTCAGTGGGGGAGAGGTATGAGGATAGGGGCTTCCTTCAAGGGGCCCAGAGCAGCTGTTATTCACCAATCTGTATAGAAGTATTTTAATATTTCAACAACCAACGGGATCCTCCTGGCTTTTCCCTGCTAAATATCAGACCTGGGGTAATTACAGATAATTATACAGTTACGTGAAGAATGGATGAAGTGACACATGTCACGTGCTTAGCAAAGTGCCTGGTGTATGGCAAGGGCTCGTTAAATGTTAGTTTATATTATTAATGAGAAGAACGGTATTTGAATGGAGCTCAACAAACATTTATGAAACCTCTACTATGTGCCAGGCACCGTCCTGGGCCCTAGGGATGCAGAGATGAATAAGGCACAGTCCCTGTCCTCAAGGAGTTTAATCTCAGTGGAGTTGCAATGCCGCTGTCTACTTCCCTACCTGTCCTAGTGAAGGAAAATTGAAGAGAACCTTCCAATGTTTCAGTACCTGCGACTGATCGTTCAACCCTCCTTTCCTTACTAGGTGTCCTCATACATTCCTCAGTGACTATTTTTTCAGGGACTCTCCTATGCCATGGTTTTATGTAAGTGACCCCTGAACTGGTAGGGTCTTAAAAAACTACATGTGTTTTGAATACACTACATGTGTATTCAATCGATTTTGTTTCCATTAGGATAAAAAATGTCAGGCTTGGTTAATACTTGCCCAGTATTCTTTTTTCTAAACAGGGCACTAAAGGATAATTTGTGGTAAAAATCAAGACTGCTGTTAATGGGAGCTTGTCTCCAAAGATGAAGGCCATGAAACCCTTCCCTCCCTGTACGCACATGACTCCACTCTATGACCATCTAGAGAGAGAGCCTATTCCTCCACCCCTTTGAATCTGGGCTAACCTGCCTGTGACCACTTTGATCAATATGATATGGTAGAAGTGACTCTATGCCAGTTCCAGGCTAGCCTTTAAGAGGACTTGTGACTTCCACTTCCTCTCCCTTGGAACACTAGCCCTTAGGAAGCTCTTTCCAGGAACCCCGCTGCCATGCTGTGGGAAGCCCAACATGGAAAGACATGAGTGGGTGCTGCAGCTGACAGCCTCAGCTCAGCTCCCAGCTGACGGACAGCCACATGAGTGGGCTGTCTTGGATGTCCAGTCCAGTCGAGCCTTCAGGTAACCACAGCCCCAGCACCCACCTGACATTCACCCAGGAGACTCCACATGAAAACCACCCAGCTGAGCCAGTCGACCCACAAAACCACAAAAGGCGATAAGAAATTGATGTTTAAGACACTAGGTTTTACTAGGTGGCCTGTTGCACAGCAATAGATAACCAGAATTATCCTTTCGATGAGCTTCAAATATCCTCAACTTCTAAGCATTATGAAGGAACCAGATCATGGGAATCAGAAGTTCTGGGCTCTAGCCACAGCTCCGTCCCTCATATGCTGTGTGGCCTTGGGCACATTGCTTTAGCACTCTGGGGCTCTATTTCTTCTCTTGTAAGTAAAGGATCCATATCTCTAAGATTCCTAATATTTCTGTGTTCTAAGGCACTGTAATCTTTCTTGGGTGATAGTAACAGCATCGTCACTAACCTTTTGTACAGAGTCCCACCCAAACGTAAAGTTAATTTCATAGAGTCACAGGCCTTCAAGATCAGCTGGCCCAATCCGCACCTTGTAGAGATGAGGACACTAAGTCACAGAGGGATTAAGGTGCCTCAGTTTCCACACTTGCTGTTCCAACCCACTGTTCCCTTTTTAAAGTTTTGTCCAATTTATTACTTCCCTCCCCTTGGAGAGGGGTTATTGCTTCCTCATTTTCAAATGTCCTGGGATTTAGTGAGCAAACTCGCCCAATTTATTTCTATGTCTTTGCAGTCTTCAATCCTGCTTTCTCACAGCTTTCCAAATGGGCCTGGTTTTCCTGCTTTTTTTTCCCTCAAGGTGTTTTTTTTTTAAACAGTCAAACATGTATAACATAAAATTTACCAATTTAACTGTTTTTGAGTGTACCAAATGGATCTAGTTTGCACGGTTCTTTTCCAGTTACTGGAGAGGCTGTGTGTCACATCGCAGCCGGAGAGTACAATTGTGGTACGTCTCTGTGTTTCTGCAGTGTGTCGCTGCTTGGGAACGTGGCTATTACACTCCAAGAGCCTCGGGGGCAGAGCACTGTGTCTTAGCCTCCTTGTCATCCCCATAGCCTAGCTCAGCATGTAAGAGAAGCTCAAGACATACTTGTCAGGGGGATAAATAACCCTTATGTTAAAGGAGATCCTGCTAGCCCTCGCTCATGTCACTTTAAGATTGTTTTTCCTGTCTCATGGGAAAAAATGGTGCTAACAAATGGCAACCCATGTGTCATATGTGGACACAGAAGGGGCATACATGTGCCTCTTTCTCAAACGTAAGCCGCTCGATGCAATAGCAGGAAACATGATAAGCCGGCAAACACCCTTGTTGACAGTGTCTATTTATTTAGAAACCACGTTTGTTTGCCATTTTGAGTTTCTATTAGAGAACAAAGAGAAATCTGACTGAATGAGGTCAAAGCATTGTAACTGATGTTACCACGGGCTGACAATTTCTGCCCCACAGATGTAATTAAAAAGTGATCAGATCACTCCCACCCTTTGAAATGGTTGCCCAGTTGTACCCACAAACCCTAGCTGTGAGCCGCAGACCAACTCCTCTTTGTCTACCCCCAGACCAAGGGAGCCTCGGCAGCTGAGGGCTGAGGTTTGGACAACGAAAGGAATGGCAGCTTTGTCAGAAGGCAGGAACCAGGGTCAGCAATATCTGTCTCTAACAGGAATGAAGAGACAGCAAAATCCGCTGGCCCAGGCTTTGCATCTCAGTGTCTTGAATCTCCCGTTCCAATGCAATTGCAAGGCGGAGCAAGGCCTGGCCTGGAGACGCAATTCTCAAACTGTGCGAGGTTCAACGTGCTGTCTTGGTCACAGCCAGGCCAGAAAGGCTGCCACCAACTGAGAGAGGCACGTTATTAGATAAATGCCATGACCTGGTATGGGGGGTGGAGTGAGAAAAATCAACATCCGGCGTTCGGAAGGACAGCCTAATGGGCAATAAATATTTTACTAGCTCTGGCCATGTCTATGGGCTGCCACCTCTTCACCCTCTCCATCAAATTGTTTTCTTTGTTTTCCCTTCTCCAAGCCCCATTATTTTTCCAAGTGCAGAAGGAAAAACATTTCTGTCACTTCACTAGCAAATCTGGCGCACACAGTAGGTCCTCAATAATGTTAATTCTTTTCTTTTTTTTTCCCCTCCCTTTCTATTGGAATACGCCCACCCACATCTGCTTGGCAAAAATTGTCCCCCACCCTAAGACAAAGATTAGACAGGAGGACAATGTAGGTGATCCTATTTTACACATTCATCAGACTTTTTTTTTTTCCATAAGTCTTCCAGAGCGACAGGGTCAGTCCCTCTCCCGGCCTGCAGGAGAGGCCAGCGGTCCCCAAGTCAGACGTTTCTATTTTCAGCTCCCCGAGTCCAGAGAGCAGTAACCTCCACCTCGCCGAGGGCCGCGCTGCCAACCCGCCAGCAGCACAGGGCCTGCTGCCTCTCTGCCTTCCATTTCCATAAATTTACATCGAATTTGTGCTGAATCATATCCCCCACCCCCCGCAGAAGCAAAGAAATACATTATCAATAAGTACAACAGATGTGAATAATCTGAGAGTGATGACTTTCCCTGTCAGTTAACTCTTTCCATGTGCCACCCCCCGCCAGCTGGGTAGGGTTTCTCCCACGCCCAGGTGCCCAGGTTTTCAGCTCTCCTCCAAGGTTCTTTATGTTGAGGCCTATCCTCAGGAACCCCAGGCCCTGCCTCTCCTTCTGTCTCTCGGCTCCCTCCTGGTCATCCTCCTTTCCTCCTGACACCCCAGTCCTCCTCCCAGAACCCTGCCATCTGCCAGCTGTCGAAGGGGCCCTTCTGCCTGCCCCTTCCCACCGCCTGCCTCCGGCAATGCCCAAGCCAATCACACCCACGCTTGAGCCCCTTTAGGATGACAATTGCGGGTACCCGGCCTGCCAGGCTGTCATCAGCCCCTCTCAAGTCATTTGAGCACCTCTGCAGTTCAGCGGGGAGCGCAACTTCCTTCCACTCCCTGCTGCCCGGCGGATTGGCAGCCAGCAGGGCTGGAGCGGGGCAGAGCGCAGCTGATTGTGGGCTGCTGGGCAGGAAGGACTTGGTGGCACTGCCAGAGGACCTGGGGGTTCAGGGGGCTAAGAGAGAGGGAGGATGCCCTGGGTCAGCACCCGGCCAGAGTTCCCCATCTGCCTCTCTGGTGTCTGGCTGCTGGCCATGGCAGAGCATCTCTAGGACCTGGGAAGAGAGGGAGGCTTACCTTCTCCAGAATTGAGGCCAGTGGCCCAGGGGACCTCCGGGCTCAGGACTCTGCGGGAGGCCTGGCTGCGGTGCACACAGGGTCCTGCAGTCCCCTGACCCTGGTTAAAACCAAGAGCAAAGGAAATCATTTAGCAAAGATGAGGGCTCCTGGCAAGACCTGTCAAAATGGCCTTCCCTTGACAAGAGCAAGAATTGGGGACCTTGGCCTAGATAGAGCTAATTAATATATATATATGTACGCCATTATAAACCACAGTCATTATAAATCATTTTTTCCCCAGATTGGTTTTCTTAATTCAGGCAATAGAAAAGTGACTGGGGAAAACAAAGTGGCCATGAATATTGCCCCAACTATACAGCTCAGGGCAACGCCGAATCAAAATCTCCACTGGAGATTTGCTTAGTTTCCTTTAATGAGAACTCTGACAGCCAGAATTTTGCTTGGGCAGTCAGAATTTGAACTGAACATACCGTCTGGAGAAGCCATATCAAAAGCTTTAGGGCTTTCCCGTGTGTCTGGGGCTGTTGGGACTTGGCCAGAGTCATCCTTTAAGTCAGTGGAGAACCCATAACGAGAGGCTTGGGTTTCTAACAATAAGTTTAAATCATCCTTTCTTTCCCAATCTCTCCAGAGATTTTTGTGTTTTCATCAGTATGTGCTGGTTCAATTTCTTAGATTAAGCTATTTTGGAGTTTCCATGTCTAAAACTCTCTCAAACTTTTAAAAGTGAAAAGCATCACTCAAAAGCATCTAAGTACTTTCTTCTAACACTATAGGTGCGTATAAATAAATCAATAAAACTGGCCCTGGGGCTGTGAATCTATATGGAAAAACTGGGTCCCTAGAGATGATTTTTCAGAATGCTAAGAAGTTGTGAAAATAGAGGCTAAAGCCACAAAGTTTCAATACTTTGTGCCAGGGCGGCAAATTTAAGACAAGGGCACCTGGTTTTAAAATGGTCCTATGCAAACAGACTCTCGGATGGGACATTTAATGTACTGCTTTTATCAGAGATAAAGATAGTTGGTGAGTGGTTTTATTTTTTTCTTTGAAAAAAGTTAACCACAATATAATTAGCTTTTGTTTTTGTCAGCCTGGGCTGCTGTTGACGAGGTATCTAGAGGCCTTTTGGTATAGGTGCCTAAAAGCTTAAACTGCATTTAATTATTATTATTACTCAATGTCAGGCTACACAAATGAAAAGAGATAAAAAAGAATCGCTTGCAGCTACATTGCCTTGGTTTGTGATCTCATCACATCTCACAAGCTAAGAGGTTCGAGCAGGCACTTGGGGCGTGAAACCTCGAAGGAAAACCCAGGCAGCTAGAGACGCCATTTCAACTGAGCTGAAAGTTTCTCCACCTGCTGGGAAGGGTAGAGGCATGCCACTCTTTGATTTTCCTCCCCATCTTTATTTTTAAATACCTTAATAACTGTCTGACTTATTTCAGGGCAAGAAAGCAAATAGGGGAAATGGAGTCAAAGAGAGAGTTGTCTTAAAGGTATATAGTCTCTGATGTGAAGATTTCTTCACTCCCAGCTGTTCATTGATTGTCTGTCCTGCTGCTTGAAAGATCAGTCAAGGCTCCAAAGCAGTAGCCGCACATGGTAAAAGGTTCAGCTAAATGTATAACTGGAATGGGCTTTCCCACCTGAATGCCAGCAGAGAGCAAGGCACAGACAAGAAGGCTCAGAAGACAGATGGATCAAGTTCTGTCCACTCTTCCTGCAGTCTATTTCATAGACAGGTCAGAATGAAACCAGATGGTTTGCCAGAGGGCAATATACTGGCAGACAGTACCTTGCTTTTTAGGCACGAGACATCAGGCTGTTAGGAACAAGTGCTTGGCACTGAGTTAATTAACTCTAGACATTCAGCTCAGGGATGACCTTCTTTCCACCTCCTTAGATGAAAAACAGAATGAGTCAGGTGGCCTGGAATGGTCAGAAGACCAGAAGCTTTAGCTGCATTCTAGCTCCTTCTTTTTCTCTTGTTCTCTAGAGCTGTGGACCCCAAACTCCGGGCGGCAGCCCAGTACTGGTCTGTGGCCTGTTAGGAAATGGGCCACACATCACTGCCTCAGCTCCATACTACCACAATGCTCCACTCCCCCACCTCCGGTCTGTGGAAAAATTGTCTTCCATGAAACCAGTTTCTGGTGCCAAAAAGGTTGGGGACCTCTGCTCTAGAGCATTAGTTTGCAAACGCTCCAAGATAAGGATCATGGTCTGCAGTGTTCTTGAACTTGCCCAAGATGAGTACAGTTGTATACAACAGGTGCAAAAATCAATGTACTGACTGGTAGACTGGCTCCATCTCTTAGCCCTTGGCCTATCAGAGTTCATTGTACAATCTTCTTTAGATGAGGACCCAATATATTATGATGCCAGGGACTGTTGCCTTTTTAGGGGCTGCCAGGGAGAGTTCAGGCTATAAAGGTCTTTCATCAATAGTGTCATCATCTGTATCAGTTATCTGTTGATAACACAGAAAACTACCCCGAAATTTAGTGGCTTAAACTACAACTATTTATTTATAATAGTTGGTGGTCCTTTGGTTCAGCAAATTGGGCAAAGCTCAGCTGGGTAGTTCTTCTGCTGGGCTCAGCTGGGCTCACTCATGCACTTGTGGTGAGCTGGGGGTCAGTGGCCTCACTCACATATCTGGTGTTGGTTGGCTGTTGCCTGGGAGTCCTGTATTATCCAGCATGCTATTCTGGGCTTGTTTCCATGGTGGTGATCACAGGTTCTCAAGAGAAGAAGCAAGAATAAGTCTCATTGTACAAGTGCTTTACAAGCCTTTTTTGTAGCACATGTGCAGGTATTGCTTAGGCCAGAGCAAGTCACATGAGTGAGCCCAGTGTCAAGGTTAGTGATAATGGCAAGGACAAGGAAGGGGAATTATTGCTGCCATTTTACAATCTACTATGCCAACAAGACAAGGCCAAGCATAGAGTTCGATATTTCCAGCTACAGATGTGATACCTCATTTTCAGGTTTCTGAGATTCTGGAGCCAGAAGTCCTAGTTGAATCTCTGTTTCTCCACTTTTCAGGCCTCAGTTTCCTCATCTGATAAATGGGGATAACATCTATCTCACAGGGTTGATCCAGGATAAACAGGGGCTAAAGATTATACATAAATCCTGGCTGTGATGTTTCCACAACTGTAAAACGTGTTCACACCATCTCAGCCTACCTGCTCACCTCCTTAGGTAGTGTTTCTACAAGTAGGGAAAGCTAGTTGTTGCTGGTGGTCCATGAGAGGATTTGTACGTGGCCCAGGTGCACTACTTTGAATAGTATTTGACTCGTGTGAGATTCACCTTCGCTCTGTTAATTCTTTCAGTTCTTCTTAGGAGAAAGCCTCAACTGGATGCCAGAATGTCTTCAACACACCTCTCTCGACTCATGCTAAGCAACACATAGAGCCTTTGGCCCTATTTAAAATCCAATAATGCTTCATTTTCAATTATTAGATTTGCTTTCTATCCGTGACAGCTGATACTGTAAAAAAATATAAGCCAACATTAGTTTTATGAACAATGCTAAGTACATATGCGGTTCATTCATTTATGCATTCAACAAATATTTGTAGCGCACCTACTGTGAGCCAGGATGGCACCAAACATTCACCCGCGAACAAAGGCACTCCCTGCCTGGTAGGGCTGACATTCTAGTGGCGGGGGTCGTGACCGTGCGCGGGGCATAGCTGGATTTGGGGATTTGCTTCTTTGGGGGGACACAGGCCTGCCGCGGGGCGGCGGGGCTCGGCGGCCGGGCCTTGGCTGTGGCTGCGGCCCGGCCCCTCCTCCCCTTCCTCCCGCGGAGGCTGACGTGGAGTCAACAGCGCGGGCGGCCGCGGGAGGCGGCGGCGCGGCGGCTCGGAGGCGCCGGGCCCTCTCGGGGCCGCGCGGGGCCCGGGCGGCGGCGCGACGGGAGGAGGGGGAGGAGGAGGAGGAGGAGGAGGAAGGAGGACGTCTATGCAGGCGGCCCGCGCATGGAGGAGGAGGAGGCCATGAACGGCGACCGGACCGAGAGCGACTGGCAGGGGCTGGTGAGCGAGGTGAGGCCGAGGCGCCGGCCAGGCGGGAAGGGCCGGCCGCGCAGCTCCGGGCCCGCGTCCCCAGCAAGGCCGAGGCGGGGCCGCGACGCGCGGGGGGCGCGCACCCGGTGGCCGCGGCGCGCTGCCCCGCGCGACCCGCCAGGTGCGCGGTTTCGCCCTCGCTCCCCGCTCTATGCAGGCGCCACTTTCTTCCGCGCCATCTGCTGCCAGCCTTTGGGGAGGGGCCTTCCCCCGGGCAGGGTTTGGCCCCGGATTGGCGAGAGACGCCCCGAGATCCGGGAGGAGAGGGAGCCAAGCCCCTCCCGCCTGCCCGCTCCCACTGCCGCGAGCCGGGCGATTGGCCGCCTGGGACTGAGGCGGAAAGGTGGTGCCCGGAGGAAAATTCGAGTCCTGGGGCAACACCTGGACCAACCGGAATTACCTGCCGGGGTGGTTCGGGTGGGGGAGGTCCGGGTTCGTTCCTTCACTTAGTTCACTCAACACGTGTTTCCTGCTGGCCTGCTATGCCAAGGTGCGGGGGCCACTTACCGAAGGAGTGGAACACAGGTGCGGGAGTGACTGGACTTCCGGAAGCAGAGAACACCAGTGCCCCCACTCCCAAACCGTGTTGTCATAAACATGCCCTGGGGGCCGCTTCAGAATCCTGCTATTCCCTCTTCAGTCCACCCTAAGAGTTTGTTGGCCTGAGAGGAGCTGCTGGCTTCTCTCTGCTACAGGGAGTGCTCGTGTCTCCCTCTCACAGGTGAGCTGTCCTGATTTGCCACCGTTTGTGCTGGCAGTTCCCGGTCTTATTCATGCCCACCATGCCAGGGAAGTTCTCCCTTCTCTCCCTCCTGAGAACCATCCTCCACCCCAAGGCCAACCTGGAACTTCTTTTTCTTTACTCCGGTGCACACAGTGAAGAGTGTATTGATTTGCTCTTTTCCTTCCTTTGTGGGTGTGGGAACAGAAACCGTCTACTTTCTCCTTTAATGGTTTTCTAGGTCTCCAGCCGAGTCTCATAACAGTACTTAATGTCCAGTGTGTTCAGAGCATGACATTTCTGAAGAGGAAGGATATACCGTAGCTTCTACCCTAAACTAGTTTAGTTTGTTTAGTATCGGTCTAGTAGTTGAAAGCTCTCCTAACTGTACGGTATCACGATATATTGTATTGCAACCTGTCTCCACTTTCTCAAGCTGTCAGGCTTTATGTCAGGGGACACATTCTCTGGGAACCTTGTCTCTGGGCCCATCAAGAGTGATACTTAGTAGTCAAGGAGGCTGGAGATGGTTCTCCTTAAAAGTCCAATGTTGGGCCCCCAAATAGCAACAGAATATTCACTACCCCAACAAATGCATAGCAAATGCCTCTTAGGAGTCAGGTATATTGTTAGGTGCTTGGGATTCAGCGGTGAACAAGACAGAGAACTCCTTTGCCCTAAATGAACTCCTAGGGCTCATGATGTCGTCTGGGAGGAAAATCAGTCCATAAACAATAAGAGCATATTAAAGGATGGAAGGTATTCAAGTGCTCAGTGGCATGGGATGTCCCTGATGTGCTTACCTTCTTCACCGTGCACTGACCACGTTGTATTTGAACAGTGGGTTTCCTTACCAGGCTGTGTGTTTTGTTTGGCTCTTTATTTCCAGTGTCTACACACTGAGCTCCATACATAGCAGGTGCTCAATAAATGCTTGGAATAAGTCAGTTGATCCTGAAGTGGGTCTTTCGGCATTTTCCTGCCCATCTCAGTGGAGTTTCTCCAGAGTAATGCCTTCTTGCCTTCCCACAAACATTCATTAACACCTAGGATGTGCAGGGCACACAACCAGGGGCCTTGAGGGATGTGAAAATGAATTCAACCTGTTTCCCACCTTAATAATAACTAACGGCTATTTCTTGAGTGCATCCTCCCGTGTTAAGCATTTTACACGGCTTCATTCTCACATGAGGTAGGAATTTTTTCTTATTTTACAGATAAGGAAACTGGCTCAGACAGGCTAAGGAACTTGCTTAGAGCCTCACAGCGGGTGGGTAGAAGAGGCAGGATTTGAACCCTGGTCTGTCTGACTACTTGCTTGGGATCACTAGGCCACACTTTGTATTTTAATCATTGGCTCATCTGTCTGTATCTCCTACTGGGACGGCAGTCTCCCCAAGGAAGGAGACCATGTCTGTGAGTCCCCAGCAATTGGATCAGTGTTTCTTAAAGTATGGCCTACAGATCATTTTGGGTGGCTGTGAAAAATGCAAGTTTCTGGATCCTTCCCCAAATTTACTATAGTGTGTTCAGTTGCCCCCCCCCTTACAATACATCCAAGACCTAATTCCCAGTAGCTGCGAATGTGACGTTATTTGGAAATAGGGTCTTTGCAGATATAATCAAGTGAAAGATCTTGCAATGAGATCATATGGATTTAGAGTGGGCCCTGAATCTGATGACTGTTGTCCTTACAAGAGAAAGAGAGAGAGATCTGAGAGGCAGAGACACAGGGAGAAGGCTGTGGGAAGACGGAGACACACAGGAAGACCACTTGAAGGCAGAGGCCGAGACTGGAGTGATGCAGGGGCAGGCTGAGGAGGGCCGAGGGCTGCTGGCAGCAGCCAGAAGCTGGAAGAGGCGCAGAACAGATTCTGCCTTAAAGCCTCCAGAAAACAGGAACCCTGCTGACACCTTGATTTTGGACTTCTGGCCTCCGTAACTGTGAGAGAATAAATTTGTGTTGCTTTAAGCCACCTAGTTTGTTACAGCAGCCATAGGAAATTAACGTACCTACTGCTGGGAAGTGCCTGTGGTTGCAGCTCCCAAGCGATTCCCCACCCACTCAGGTTTGGCTGGCAGGAGTTCCGTGGGTGTGGATCAGGGCTGGTACCCAGCCAAGTAGGATTCAAGGAAGCGTGTGGTCAGTGGCTGTGGTGTTACAAAGTAATCTGGGGACCAGCAGAAGCAACTGGGGAAGACATCACACACATCTAGCCTGGATGGCATGGGTTTTTGGGGGCTTGCATCTATTTCTGCAGAATCCCGGTTTCCGCCGCCCACCCCGGATCCTCACTCCATTGCCCTTCCTGCCCAGAGCCCTGTACTCTGTTTCAATGAGTTTGCTTCCTTGGCTTGCCTCCAGGAAGCAGTTTTCATTTAAAATGATCCCACAGAGATCAGTTTTATTTTCATATTTTTAGTATAACAAGCTGAAATTACAGGCTTCTCCCAGGCCCTGAAGTAAACACGCCCATGCGTGTGAAGGAAGCATGGCTGATGTTCTACATAGGAAATTAAATGTCAGGGCAGGGGCAGATGTTCTTCTTGTCACCACCCGAGGTGAGCTCTCAAAATTGGAGAAATCTCAAAATGCAGCCATGCAGGCAATCAATAACTTCATATATCCAGGATAAAAATCCTAGTCATGTCTCAGCCTACCACCCCTATGACAGACTATCCCTAATTCACTTTCACCATTTGAATTTTGCTTAATTAATTACATAGCAATCAGTCTCCTCTTCCTTGAGCCATGAGGCAGAAGACAGTTAACTGGGCCTCTGCCCAAAGTAGAGCCACCATTTTTTGGAAGGGAGAGGTTGAATAGGTGTATAACCTGGCCCCATGGTTAACTAAGATAAAGACCCAGCTTTGGGTCTCAGTTGTTGACTTAGTCTCTGAAGATACTCAAAGAGGACTGGGGGTTAGTCTTGTCTCTGTCTCTTTCTTGGTGCAAATGATCAAAAACTCAACCCAAAGTGGTTAAGTTCAGAGGGAATTTACTGGCTGATGTGGTTTGAATTGTGTGCCCCAAATGATATGTTCAAGTCCTAACTCTCTCTCCCACCCACAACCACACACACCTGTGCATATGACTGTTTGGACCTAGGGTCTTTGCTGATGTAATCAAGTCACAATGAGGTCATCCTGGGTGGGCTCTGGTCCACTGACTAGTGAGTGTCCTTATAAGAAGAGGAAAATTTAGACACAGAGATGCACGGAGGGAAGACAATGTGACGACAGAGGCAGAGATTGGAGTTATGCAACTGGAAGCCAAGGAACACCAAAAGTTGCCGGCAACCACCAGAAGCCAGGGAGAGGCAAGGAAGAATCCTTCCCCTAGAGCCTTATTGGGGAACATGGCCCTGCCAACACCTTGATTTTGGACTTCTAACCTCCAGAACTTTGAATTAGTTTCTGTTGTTTTAAGTCACGCAGTTTGTGGTCATTTGTTACACCAGCCCTAGGAAATAATACATGAATACAATGAATACAATACATGAATACAATAATAATTCCATGGTAGGACTGGCTTTGGGCACAGCTGGATTCAGAACCCAAATGGACGGTTTCTCCCCGTCTTTGAGTCTGCTTGCTGTCTGGCTTTAGTCTCAGCCTTCCATCCTCACAAGTGTAAGTCCAGAGGGGAAGATGAGACCCTTGTTTAGCAGATCCCATAAAATCATAGGATGCTGCCTTTTAACCCACTTAGATTGCTTACCTACCCTGCAAGAAACTGCCCAGGAATGTAGTAATCTGATTGTTTTAGGGCTGGAGTTGTGTCCGGAGCCCTACCCAGGCCACACAGACAGAGTAGGCATGGGGTAGACCCCCAAATAATATCAAGGGGCTATTTTCCAGAAGAAGGGGAATGGACGTTGAGGGAATCACTGCACGAGCAACTTCTCCGAGCCTCATTTTTCTCATCTTTAAATAGGATAATAAAACTACCTACCTTGTGGGTGCTATGATTGTGAGGATCCAAGCAAATAACGCTTGTTCATGCTTACCCCTCTGCCTCGCAGGGAACCGTAGGACAGTGAGCATGAATCTCAGGACACAAACTCTGGTGCTCACAAAATGAAAATTTTATTTTACTGTAATGTATTAATTTTGATTATAAGCTTTCATTGTTTGAGTGGTGGAAATGTAACCTGGATTGAAGTCACACCTCTCCCTTTCCCTGTATTTGTATTTAAATTGTAGGAGGCTTATATAGTACTGTCATTGGCAGGGGTGCTGGAGTGGGCTATTCTCATTTAGCCATACTCTCCTTGCTCAGGCTACATACAGTCTGGTCCTGGGTCTCTAGGTCACTGCTGTGTCCTCCCTTGTCCCCCCTCAGGCCACCTCTGGCCCTTTGGCTGCCTACACCACGTCTGTGCTACTTTTGGTGAATGAAGAACAAATTGATGCATTGCTCTTCACTTTGCTCTGGGAATGGGGACTTTGCTCTCTTGCCCACGGTTTATGTGGTTTTTTTAATTTGTTCTGCTGCCTCTGAATTACTCCAGGGCTGATATTCTCCTGCCCTTCAGTCACCCCAGGGCTGTGGAAAACTTTGGGAAACTATTGGGTAATTGTCTGCACAGATGTACCACACAACACTGGGCTGGGTCCAGAGAATCAGGGATTGTTTTTTATTCCCTAAGAAAGAAGGGTGTATTTGTTAGGGCAAAGTCTAAGCCAGTATAACAAAGACACCTACCCCCAAAATATAGCATTTTAAATAAGGTAGACATGTATGTCTTTCATGTGATAGCTTAGTGGTCCAGGCTGGGAGGGCAGGCCTGCTTCATGAGTTATTTAAGAACTCAGGTTTCTTCCATCTTGGTGCTCCGCGATTGGTATGGTCCTCATCTGTGTGGTTGAAGCTGAGATGTTGCCACGTTTGTGTGCCAGCCCATGGGAAGTGGGGAAGAGACAGAGGGGGAAATCCAGGGCAGTCTCTTTAATTAGGGATAACTGGAGAGCTGTACATGTCACTTCTGCTCACATCCCATTGGTCTGAGCATAGTCAAATGGCCACACCTAGCTGCAAGGGAGGCTGGAAATGTAATCTTTAGCTGGATGTGCCCACCTTAAATTTGGGGGAATTCTATTAGAAAATAAGAAGGGTGTATGGGACATGGAAAACATGAACCATCAAGAAAAAATGGATATGTTAACTTTATTAAAATCAAAAACTTCTCTTTTTCAAAGGATTCTGTTAAGAAAATGAAAAGTCATAGACTGGGAGAGAACGTATGTGCAGAAAACATATGTTGTATTCAGAATATACAAAGAACTCTCAACAATTCAATAAGAAGAAAATAAATAATCTAATTTTTAAAACGGGCAAAAGGGTTAAATAAACACTGCACTGAAGAAGAGACTGAGATGGCAAACAAGCACACGAGCAGATGCTCAGCACCATCAGTCATTAGGGAAATGGAAATTGAAACCACAGTGAGACCCCACAGCACACCTGTTAGAATGGAAACACGGCAAGTAAGAAAACTGATAAAGCCAGTGCTGACCAGGATGCAGAGCAACTGAAAGTCTCATACATCACTGGAGGAAATATAAAATGGTACAGTCATTTTTGAAAAGGTTTCCTTATTATTTATTTTTCTTAAAGTCAAACATACACTTAACCAAACAGCCCAGCAACCCTACTCGTAGGTAGAATTGAAGAGAAATGAAGACACGTGTCCACACCTGTCCACACGCCTATGTATGCTCATCAAACAGAATGCAGCCAAATGACTTCATTTTGAGGGATCTAGGATAAAGGGTACATGGTAGAGTGTAAAAACCGTTTTAATATTTGTGATGAGTGACTATTTTGTGCTAATGAATTAATGCTGTCATATATCTTTTTTTAAATACCCTTATTAAGATATAATTGATATGCAAAAACTGCACATATTGTATACAATTTGATGAGTGTGGATGTATGCATACTCATCACTGCAGTCAAGGTATCCATGAAATTTTTTAAAAGTCAAAACTAAAAGGACAGAAGACAGATCAATGGTTGCCAGAGCCTGGGGGTGGGGTGAGGGAATTGGCTGCAAGGAACACAAGGGAATTTTTTTGAGGTTTGGACATAGTCTATGTTTTGATTGTGGTGATGGTTACATAACTATGTAAGTTTGTTAAAATTCATAGAATTATACATCTAAAAGGTGAATTTTTTTCTATTTAAATTGTACCTCGGCTGGACACAGTGGCTCACACCTGTAAACCCAGCAATTTGGGAAGCGAAAGTAGGAGGATCACTTGAATCCAGGAATTCGAGACCAGTCTGGGCAACATATTGAGACCCCCGTCTCTATAAAAAATAAAAAAATTAGCCGGGTGTGGTGGCACACACTTGTAGTCCTAACTACTTGGGAGGCTGAGGCTGGAGGCTCGCTTCAGTCAAGGAGTTTGAGGTTGCAGTGAGTTATAACTGGGCCACTGTATTCCAGCCTGGGTGACAGAGCAAGACCCTATCTCTAAAAAATAAATTATACCTCAATAAACTTACTTCTTTTAAGAGGAGGAGACTGGATATTCAAGACAGCTAGCCATCGCCACAGAGTGCTTTACTGCTTACTCTCCAACTTGTCAGGTTTCCGTCAAAACTAGCCATGCTTCCCACCCAGGCCTCCTGGTTCTTACTC
>NW_012154951.1:4050273-4070761 GCF_000956105.1 Propithecus coquereli | reverse complement strand
CTGGCCAAAAGTAGTCATTCTTACTCGCTGATATTATTAAATGAAAACACAGTGTGCAGTAGTGAACACTCGGTCTCAGACACTAACACAGGCAGTTGGTGAGGCTCAGTGAAGTGGGGAAAAGCTGCTTAGGAGAGGTGGAACTTGAACTGAGCCCTCCCCTTTGGCTGCAAGGATAGAGGAGACGGTGACCAGAAGCAGACCTGAGCACCGGGCTGGGGTTGGCCTTGCGAAGATGCTCCAGGTAAAGGCAGAAGCCACTGGGTTGAGGTGTAGCAGAAATTGACGTTGGATAACAGGGTGGACCAGATGGTGAATGACTTCAAAAGCCAGGCAGCAGGGTGTGCCCTGATGTAGCTGGTAACAGAGAGGCACTGAATGCTTTTTTTAGCTGCAGTACAAATTGGTAAAGCTACTTGGAATATATTTGCTTCCACTCACTCAGCAATCACAGAGCCTCTATTGTCTGCAAGGTGCTATGCCAGCCAGTGGCGATATAAAAACAAATTTGGTGACTCTTCCAGGAATCGGGGAAAAACAAGTTAGGAAGAGCTACCAGTAATCCAGCCTTTTCTGCCATTGACATTCCCAGTTACTCCCATTGCTGGTCATCATGTGGTTACCTCCCTAACCTTCAACATGTCTCTCTCTGCTGGACCCAAAAGATCTTGAATCCTTGAGAGTAGAGACCAGATGTTATTAATTTGTAACCTTAGCACTGTACCTTGCCCACCGTAGGTGCTCAACAAATGTAGAATATCTGAATATTTGGATGTTTGAGTGAATGAAGTGATTATTGGGAATAGCAGTGGCTATGGGAAACATTCTAAAGGAATTCCTAGCCAGCCGGATTGGGAAGATGGAATAGATGTGTCCACAATGGCCCTCGATGGGTGGCCAGAGAGTGGTGGTGCTGGAAATGGCAGGAGGTTGGGGGTACCCGGGTCTGGTGAGAAGCTGTTGAGGTCCGTTCAGAACTCTGCATTGTTCGGAGTTCCCTGGGAGTGCTTGAACTCTTGCGGAGCAAGCTTAGTGCTTACTGGGAACATTTTTGATGAGCAGCTATCTTCATAGTGGCAGGCTAATTTCGGAGTAAGTTTATTAAAATTAGTGTGCGGGGGAAAGTAAGCTCAACTGCTATTTTTAACTAATGGGATTCATGTTCTCTCCTGCGCAGGGAAATTCGCATATGTGCTTCTAAAATTGACAATTTCTACTCTTATTATGTTAAAAAAATTAATTTAGTGAGTTTCACATTGAATAAAATACATTGGCTGAAGATTAGAAGAGGACTTTGGCTAGTCCCTGAATGAAAATGACCAGAGTGAATGACATTTCTTACTCTCTGCCTGGTTTTCCACCAATAAGACCGTAGTGGGGCTTGGGGTCCCTCATGGCAGAGAACTTTGCTAAGTTGAGAGTCTCCACTGCTCTCTGCCCGTCAGGCGCGACGGTGCCAGTGGTAGGGGAAACCTGATTCCCGAGGAACACAAACGTCCGGCTTCTTTTTATTTTGAAGTCTTCCCATTTTCATTTCACCTCTTCTGGCCTACTCTGTTTCCATTATCTGAAGCTATCTTATTGCAACAAACACCTAATTTTGTTCAGGATGTCAGATCTTCTTCAAGCCGGCCTGTCCTCCGGACAGCTAGCCAATTGAACCACCTTCAAAAAACCAAAAAGACGTTTTTTACAAGGCTCTCCTACTCAGAAACCTTCAGTGGCTCCCCATTAAGACCTGGTGTTTGAGCCCCGCTCACGCTGGCCTTGACCTGTCTTTCTGCCTCCCATCCCATTGCTTCCCTCATAAACTGGCTGCTTCAGCCAAACTCACCTGTCATGCATTCTGGCTTCCACCTTTTCATCACATCCTGACCTCATCTGGGTGGGCCTTCCACTTCTTCCTTGACCGCAGTTTTTAGCAGCCTTTCGAGGTGGGGTGAAAACCCACGTCCTCCTAAAATCCCCCATCAAGCTTGACACGAGCTCTTTGTGCTGTTGCCATAGGTAGCCTGGCTCAAACCACTGCTGTGTTAGCACTTGCATGCTGCCTGGGAAAGGAAGGAGCCGTCTCTGTGTGCAGATGTTAACTCCTGCACAAGTTCGTGGGCTCCTTAGAGAAGGAACTGTGACCACCGTGTTGGGCAGGAGTCAGGACTTCTGGAAGGATGAGAAGCCATGCCATGGCTCAAGGAGTGCAGGACCTGAGGTGGAGCATGACACAGCATCCAGAACCAACCTAGTTCTGGCCCTTGTGCAGAGCCGCTGCTTTGATTTCATGTCCTCATTTCTGGAAAGGGACTCCTGGATGTGCCTGCCCACGTACAGCTTCACTGATGGCAGCACAACAGTAGGGGTCAGTGACGTCAGGACAGGTCCACCATTGTATTGGATTGGCTGGTTGGTGTGAAGGCGGAGTGAAGGACAGCCCTCATGTGTCAGTGGGGCAGGGTGGCTAGCAGGGGAGAAGGTTGCCATTCAATGTGCCAGACACTCAGCGATTACTGCTGTGTGCAAAGCCCTCTGCATGGGACAGTTTCCCTCAAGGAGCTTACAGTCCAGTGGCGATAAAAAATGGGAAGGCCATGGCCCTGTGATAGACATTGTGATGAGGGCTCTGTAGGTTAAGGGAAGGTTCATTTAAATTGGGGAATTAAGGAAGGTTCTTGATGGAGTGGCACCTGGGCTCAGAAGGATTGGCAGGCTTTTAGCAAGTACAGGTGTAAGGAAGTGTGTTCTAGGTGGAAGGAATGGAGGTAGCAAATGTGCAGCTGTAGCAAAATGCAGTACTTGTTGGGGACATCCCAGATCATCTGGCTTCTGGTGGGGACACATAATGGAGCATTGGGTATGATTTGTTAGGCAGACCTTGAATGCCCTATTAGGTGCTAGAGTCCCAAGTGTGGCCTTCATTCTGGAAGTGACTGATGGCTCAGTTGTAGCCTTTGAGCAGAGGTTGCCTGGATGTGTTGGGAAGGTAACTGATCTGCCAGGAGTGTATGTTGGGGGCTGGGCAGGGCTGAGGCTTGGGTAGAGCACAGGAGCCCATCTGGGCCTGTCCCTCTGTCCCCTTGATCTTGGCCACTTTCAACCTACTTGAGTCTCCCATCCACTGCTTCATTGTTACTGAAAACACTCTTGCCAAGGCCACCCAAGACCAGACTCCTAACTGCCACACCCAGTGGTCTTTCTTCAGGCCTCAACCTACTTGATACCCGGCTGTGCAGCCTCTGACACTCCACTCTTCTCTCCCCACGCACTGGCTTCTGCATCCCTGCACATGGCGCCTGGACGTGTCCCCCAGGCACCTCCCACCTCACTCAACATGCCCTACGTTGAACTCATGCTCCTTCTGCACTCCGTCTTTCCTACCTCTCTCCCCTTCTCCCATCCCATCTCAATTAATGGCATCACTGTGGGGTCTTCCTCGATTCTTCTTCGCAACTTCCTCCCAATTGTTCATTGGGCCCATGTTTTCTGCTTTTGAGCAAGTCCTTAAATAAGGTCTCCATGTCACCACTCCCACCATCCCACCATGGCCCACGTTCTCAGTCACTGTCCTTGGAATACTCGTAACATCCTCGAGGAGCCTGTTTCCTCCATGCAGTCACTAGAGTTGTCACTCTGAGGAATGAAATGATCTTCCCACTGCTTTGCTTAGCTCTCTGATGCCTTCCCAGGGCCTGCAGAGTGGAAGGCAGGGCCCTCAGGTGTCCTCCCGGGGGTGCCTATCGATGTCTCCAGTAGCTCTGTACCCCTTATTGCCACCACCTCCCCTACTCTCCACAAGACTCCTGGCTGTTACCAGATCATTCTGTGCCCTGAAGCATCTCTAAGCCTTGCTTATACCCAAAGGCCACCTCCTGCTCATACTCTAAAGCCCGGATTGAATGTCATAGCCTCCCAGTATGATGCCCACTTCCCTTGGGCCCAAGAGGTTGAGAAGTGGATGGTGTGTTGCAGTTGGGAAGGTGGCGTGGGGCACTGTTGGCAGGGTGACGGGGTTCCTGAGGGTGGGGGCCCTCAGAGTGGTGGATGGGCACCAATGTCTAGTGCAATGCCAGGCACAGGATAGACACTTAGCAGGAACTTGTGGAAGGGAGGGAGGGAGGAGGGAATAAAGAGAAGGAAAGAAGGAAGGAACAACAGTTCACCTTGCCATTTCCAGCATTCTTTTGGAAGCCAGCCCTGCTCACCTGCTGGGGTGCCCACTTTCAGCCTCTCCCCCAGGCTGACCATGGCCCAAAGGAGCTGGGAGTGTCCAAATGGCCACGGCACATGTCCAGTGTCCTGGCCAGAGTCCCGGCTCAGGCTGCAGTGGCTATGTGAGTCACTGAGCTTCACTGGTAGGTAGCTACCTGGGCTTCGACAAATCTCCCGACTCCTCCAAAACCTCATTTTCTCTGGATGTCATGCAGTGAGGAGAACAATACCTGCCCGTGGCTGTCAGTTAAGATGGCGATGAAGTGAGATGATGTGTGTAAAGTGGGTTTTAAAGCTCCCAACCTTCTGCAGCCGAGGCGGTGCTGCTTTCCTTGCCTGGGCTTTAGGAAAACCCTTCTCCAGGCTTCAGAGAAGCTTCTGCAGAGGGAGGTGATGTGTCAGGCACCGGCTGTCAACATGATGCCATTGAAAAATCATATTGATGAGGCGCAGATTGCTGTGCCTGCTTGCTTTGCCATCTGCAGACCCCACGACCAAGGCGATGTTGGAGGTGGCAGGGATGGGACTCTTCTTCTAGCCAGTTCCAATTTGCTTTTTAATTTGCTCCAGCCTCGTGAGTGCTGCTGGGGTCAATCTGTAACCTTTTTTCCTTCCTGACAGTCTCCAACTTTGCCAGACTTGCCAGTGTGTTCACAGGCTGCTCCGTCAATCCCAGGCAACTTCTATTTCCACCGCCTCTTCTGAGACCCTCCTATTCACCTTCTAACTTCACACCCCTCCTGTTGTCTCAAGTTCAGTCTCAGGCCCAAATTGTTCTGGCCCTCCCCATTCGTGCCCCTGTCTGGTCTGTATAGCATCTGCTGACTGCCCTACTTTGTTCGTTTGCTGGGGTTTTGAATAAGCCTCTTATTAAGCAGATTTCAGTGCTTATGAGAAGGCACAGCCCTTGCTCCCTACCTCCTGTGGCTCTTTCCACCTTTCCGCATCATCCATTACAACCTGTGATATCCAGTGTCTGAGAGCAAAGCTCTGACCATGATCCTTCCTTGCTCAGAGACCCTCCACCCATCGGCTCTCATTTTGGCCCCAGATCTGTCGTCATTTGAGGGCTTTCTTACTTTCATCCAAACCAGACTTTCCAGCCTCACTTTGCCTTTCTCCTTTACACACATCCTGTGTTCCTGGCAAATGGAACCACTTCCAACTCTCTGCCTGAAGCCCTTGCTTCCACACATCCCGCCCTTGCCCAGGCCATGCCCTCCTGGAACTCACGTTCTCCTACTCTATCTTCTGTTTCCAGGCTCAGTCACGACTGCCTCGCTCCCCCCAGCTGAAAGCTCCCTTCCCCGTCTGCGAGCCCATGGCATCTAGCCGTGCCTCTCTGACCACGCGTCTCCCCGGCCACCTTAGATTGGAATTACTTGTGTTTGCACCTGGCCTCCAGCCAGGAGTTACTCCAGAGCAGGAACAGGCTGGTTCACCTTTGAGTCTCCCACTGTGCCCAGCACGATGTCCTGCACGTAGTGAACAATCTAAAATTGATGACCCACCTACCGGTTTCTCAGTTAATACTCGAATTGAAAAACTACTGAATTAACACCAGCACATTTTTTGTTTTTGTCTGAACAACATTCTCATCTGTTTCTTTTCCCAAAGTCCTCTCATATCCATTTTTATCCCACAGCCCCTCTGACTTTCAAAATATAGATTGTGATCATTTAAAGGTAGTAAGTCAAATCACCTTTTAATAAGCTCTAAGGGATTTACGAACTTACTGTAAGTCAATTCCTTCCTCCCTCCCTTCTTTCCCTTCCTTCCTTCTGGACTGGAATTTTATTGTATCAGATATATTGCTTGCAAAAAGCCAGGCAAAGGCTGCGGGTGGGAAATCATTTGGTTATAAAGAGCTACTTTCAATACTGGGATGTGACCTGTATTATAGTGTGTCTGAACGTACACCAGGCTTTAATTCTACTCTCGACTAGAATTTAAGCTTGCTGCAAAGGTTATTTGCCACCCACGGTTGACTCTCATGAAAAGAAGTTATGTAATTTCTTTGGTTCCTCATGAGAAATAATAATACAAATAATTCCCTACATTTGTCTTTCTTCAACTGATATTTAAGAGGATTTACTATGTCCCGGGCACTCTGCCAAAAGTTGGGGTGCACAATCCAACAGGACGTTGTCCCTTTCTATTTTCTTATAGAATCTTTGTAACTGCCTGTCGGTTAGACTGAGTGGGTGGTAATGTCCTCATTTTATAGACGAAGAAATAGAAATTCAGAGTGTTTATGAAATGCTCAGAAATTCAGTGTCCTTGTTTATGGTCACTCAGCAAGAAGCGAGTGTGTAGAGCTAGGTGTTAACTTGCAGTCAGATGTTTTTCCCACTGAGTCACGGGTTCGTGCTGGGAGCCTTGAATGCAGGTCTTCTGCATCCTCGCGTCCAGACAAGGGAGGGCTGCCCTCCCGTGCTGGAGGACATCTTCCCTCACTGCTGCTTCCAGCTGACCTAGTTCTAAACCCAAGAACATGAGCTGAAAGGAGACTTTGGGGGTCTGGTTGCAGATTCCTGTCCATACTTCAGTATAGGCTGGAAGTTGAGCAACAGTGAGGTCAGGAGACCACAGATGTGACTGTCCCAAAGGGCTGGTCAGAAAACCCCCTCTGCTGGGGAAGATTGAAGGCAGGTGCACCAAGTGACCCAGCCCTAGGAAGTGAGAGAATCTAGTAACTCCAAGGATTCACCTCGCCCACCACGCCTGCTTCACCCCCACCATGTCGCCTGCACAGCCTGAATCCGAGAGTGAGGGAAGGTTTGGGAAGAAAAGTGAATGGCTGAAGATATTATCTAGAGACGATAAATACTTTGGGTAATGGTGGATTTTTAACTTTAAATATTGAATAATGGAAATTCACTGCACCCTCCAAATTTAGAAAATACAGATACCTTGAAAAGAATAAAAGCCATCTACAATTTAAATGCCCAGAGCTGCCTGCTATTAACATTTTAGTGTATAATCTTTCATTTTTTCTTGCCCTTATTTCTGAAAGAGTATATAGTGTATGCTATTTTATTCTTTTCATTTGTGTCAAGGCTAACACACATACAGTAAATGCACACATTTCAAGTGGACAGATCAATGCATTTTTACATGTGTACACACCTGTGTAAACACCACTCAGATCAAGATCTAGAACATTCTGAGCTTCCCAGAAGGCTTCCTGTGCTCTTCTCTGTCAAGATGCCCCTGCTGCCTCACGCCCAGAGGTAATCATTATTCTAACTTTTGTTACCTTACGCTGTTTTGTAACTTGTCACTACTCAGTGACAAGTAGTGAATAGTTTCCATGTCACTAACTCATCACCATCATTGTCATGATCATCATTATTGTCATCAACATCAGTCATAGTGCAGCATAGGTACCGTTGTCTGCAGTATCAACAAACATACACTTGTTGGACTTTAAGCCTATGTCTTAGAAATACTTATTGTATTGTTTCCCTCTATTAGAAAGCCCAGATGTCTGACGTCAGGGCTTCTATTTAGCTCTAGAATAGGCTGCAGTGACTTTGAGATTTTGCTGGTTTTTGTTTTGTTTTATTATTTTCCCCAAGGCCCGCCTGTGTTTTCCATGGCTCACTTAGCTTCTCTGAGTATACCTGTGTTGTGCTGAATGTTCTAATAACCATCCCTGTGTGTGTTTGAAAAGGCATCTCACATCCTAGCATGTGTTGTGAAAGTACTAACAGGAGAGCAAATTCCAGGGTGCTAGCTTGTCCTGTTCCTCAATTGCTTTTTAAAATTTCATTTTTAAAAGAGGAGAGAAATTCATTGGATGATTTAAACAACCTGGGTTTAGGGACATGTCCTTTCAAGATATTGGTGAGCAAGGAGAATAGCTGTTTTGATTGCTGGAATCCCTCGTGAAGACACTGACAAGAAGGAGAAGAGATCCATGCATTTCCCAGAAGCGCCCTCCTGCTGAACAGCTGAGTCTTCCTCACGTAGGCATTAACTCTGCACATTTGGAAAGCTTCCTTTTTCACCTTCTCTCAGTTTAGGTCTTGATTATTTTACTACCACTATTACTGCTGTTATTATTATTGCTAATGGCATTAAGGTTATATTAGGTTTCCATTTGTGGTGTTCCAGGCACCACATGAAGCATTTTTTATGTAAGATTCAGTCCAGGCATTACTGAAGAAATACCCTTTGAGGTATTACTCAAGAAATCATTGCCCAGATGTCCAGAGTATTTCCCCAATGTTTTCTTTTAGTAGTTTCATAGTTTCAGGTCTTAGATGTAAGTCTGTAATCCATTTTGATTTGATTTTTGTATATGGCGAGAGGGCTCTAGTTTTATTCTTCTGCATACAGATAGCCAGTTTTCCCAGAACCATTTATTGAAGAGATTGTCCTTTCCTCACTGTGTTCTTGGCACTGTGATCAAAGATAAGTTCACTATAGATGTGTGAATTTACTTCTGGTTTCTTTATTCTGTTTCATTGGTCTATGAGTGTGTTTTTATGCCAGTACCATGCTGTTTTGGTTACTATAGCTCTGCAGTATAATTTGAAGTCAGATAATGTGATTCCTTCAGTGTTATACTTTTTGATCAGGAGCCTTTGGCTATTCTGGGTCTTTTGTGATTCCATATAAATTTTAGGATTACCTTTTCTATTTCTGTGAAGAATGTCGTTGGTATTTTTATGGCAATTGTATTAAGTCTGTAGATTGCTTTGGGTAGTATGGACATTTTAACAATATTGACTCTTCCAATCCATGAGCATGGAATATCTTTCCATTTTTTGTCATCTTCAATTTCTTTCACCAATGTTTTATAGTTTTCATTGTAGAGATCTTTCACTTCTTTAGTTAAGTTTATTCCTAGCTATTTTAATTTACTTGTAGCTATTGTAAATGGGATTATTTTCTTGGTTTCTTTTTCACATTGTTGGCTGTTGGCATATAGATATGCTACTTGTTTTTGTACATTGATTTTGTATCCTGCAACTTTACTAATTTTGTTTATCAGTTCTAATTGTCGTATGTCTTTTGAAGCTTCTCTGCCATTGAATTTCATCTCCCTTTGGAATGGTCAGCCTTGTCATATATTTAGCAATCCATTTAGATGCTACTTTATGGTGATCCTGATTATTATTGAATTTTCTTTACCGAAAGAGAAATGCCCAAACCTTGATGTTACCTGAATCACTGGTGTCTCTGTGCACTTCTCCAAAAGAAATTTTTTATTCAATGTCAGGTTCTGTGCCTACGCATTCAGAAGAGTAAGCCAAACACACATTTTATTGTCATTTAAATGATCTCCTGATCAATGGTGATGATGGTGGTGGTGATGGTAGTGGACAACGGACTGTCAAGGAAAGCAAGTCAAATTATGCCCAATATTGGCTTGCAGTCCATTGGCGATTTGTAGCCAGTGAGGATTTTGCAGTCTTCCCTGAAAGCCATAATTAACTCACATCACCCACGGAAGCCTTTTGCTAACATAATCAACCCATTCGCATAGTTATCGGCCAGAGAAACAGACCTGGATGGAGTCCCCACCTTAAGAAGGGTCTGTAATTTAGTTTGTCCTCTGAAAGCTATAGTGATTTGAATCACCAGGATTGCACACCCACCCATGTCCCAGAATAAATCTCCATCTGACTTTTTGCTGTGGGGCTGAGTTCTGAACTGACAGTTCTTGTTGAGGGAAATTTCTCACTAATCAGTAGTGCCTGGAGTTGGTGGAGGGAAAATAAGAACGACGAAGATGAAGTGCAGAAGCAAATTAACAGTGCTCAGAAAAATATGAGCAAATCGTAAGGAGAGGGAGAAAACAGCTCCCAGCAGCAGGCTTTGGCTGGGGAGACCTTCATCCTGTAGGCGGAAGTTCGGGGCCCAAGTGGCCCTTTAGCGATGACTCCAAGGTTCTCGTCCAGAGAGAACGACTGTAATGATCATTATAGTTTGAAATCTTGGCAGATGGTGGTAAGAATTCTATTTACTTGGATAATTAAAGTGGTGATGGATTTGCATGGCTAATTTCAAGATCTTGAGTCTGCAGATGACTGCTTTTTAGGGCAGACTAGGGTGGAACGTTTCCTTGCTTTAGAGTATCTGCACCTGACTCGAGTATCAGAGCGACGGGAGCCAGGTACTGTTCTCACACATGCTCCATCCTGACTTGACTCTCCATGCTGACCACCCTGGCCCTCTTACAGGACTGTTCATCCCAGCAGGGGGATAATATTTTTCAGAAGGCAAGGTCTGCTGACAAACTTAGGAATGGAGATTGTTTTCTGCCTTTGAATGGGACAAACACAGTTCTTTTGATTACTGTGCTAATGAGATTGGAGCCTTTAGAATTTATTGCTTTTTTTTCTTACATGCATTATTTTATAGAATTCTTCCAACTCTCCTGTGAGTGAGCAGGGTGCTGTGGCAGAAAGGGTGTGGGATGGACCTGAGTTCAAATCCCACCTTTGCCTCTTATAAGCTGCATGATGTTGGTTTTTTTTTTTAAACCTCAGAGCCTCAGTTTCTTCATCTATAAAAGGGGATAATGATGTCTACTTTTGGGGTTGTAATGAGGATTAATGATTTAAGCATGTGAAATGCTGAATCTTTACTGTGGGCACTGAGTAGGCTCCAAAATGCTGGTGGTTATTCGTATCATCATTTACAGAACAGAAAGATGTAAGCACAGAGTAGGTGAGTGGCTTCTCATGGTCCCCATGGTAGGTGATGGCTATGAACCACACATCACTTCACTCTAAATCCCAGGGGCCACGTTGCTTCTGTGAATGATGCCTTCCTGTCTGGATCTCCTGAATTCCCTTTTGTTAAAGGACAGTTGAGGGATCAATTCTAGTTGTGCAGATGCCACCCCTTAACTCTCTCAGTACCTCATCTACACAGTGGAATCACTGTCACAGGTCTCCTTTGCCACATGGTGTTTGGGGGAACAGATCTTTGGAGTTAAGAGTGGACAGATATGTGAGGGGCGCTGCAGCTCATCCATAGTAGGGGCTTTAGGGTTTTTTTAATGATTTCTTTTTGAGACAAAGGCAAGATGAACCACAGCAATTTTACAGCTTTCAAAGTCAGTCTGACCAAAATGTTGTACATGCTTTGCTGACTTTTTACTGCTACTCAGCCCATGAGAAAAGCCCTCTGCAATCGAATTGAATTATTATCCTATAGTAAAGTACCCAGTGACTCTATCCTTACGTTCCGTATGTGACTGCTATGTGTTGTAATATGTAACTGCAGTATGTGAAGGTTGGTGAGGCAGGCTGTGGCCTGTGTCTGGCATATCCCAGGCCCCTGGCAACCTGGATGGCAAAGGGAGAGCCTCAGGTGCGTGGGTAATTTTAGTGCTCTCTCCTGAGCACATGATCTCGGAAACAAACTAGAACTGCAAGCCCCACTGTCAGCATCTTGGCCTGAGGCAAGGTCAGATCAGCCTAGTACCGGGGACAGAGCAGATGCACTCTAGGCAAGCGATGATTTTCGGAAACATTTGCTATCTTCAGCAAACGATGAGAGAGGGTTTCCTAGCCCGCTTATGGCCAATGAGAAAGAAAGCCAATCTTTTCTCCTGTGTTTCCTCCTTGTCTTTATAGGCTTGCAAGGGACAGGGGCATACTTGGTAGAGAGTATAGAGACTGAGAAGATGGGAAGAGGGAGGAAAGGAGAAATAAGAGGAGTGAAAGGATTGAAATAGATATTCAGGCAAACCTTCGTTATTCAAAACTTCAGTTAACCAAGACTGTCGGTGAATTTCACATACCCCCCAGCTACTATAGTTCACATTATAAACTCTTCCAATTACCTGAAATCTCACTTAACTTAAATTTCAGCACATCCCCTGGGGCATTCAAATAATCAAAGTTCGCCTGTCGAAAGTAATACCGGCGAGGGGAAAACGAGATGGTGAGTCTGAGAAAGATAGATCATTAAAAAAAAAGTCATCTTAGAGAATGGCATTAGAATCATTAAGCTACCAACTTGAAATTGTTGAAATGTTATCTAAAAATTACAGAGGTGAATACAAATTTAGAAAGGGGCTGTGGCTATGCTCAGGAGTCGTACAGTTGCATGAGAGAGTGTACACGTGGGCAGGACAGGCTCGCACCCAAGGCACGAGGGAGTCGACGTTGCCTGGCGGGCGAGCCTTCGGCAAAATGAACATCAGCATGCGGCTGTCCCCACGTGGCATTTTACTCTGTAGATACCCAAACGCCTCCTGGAGAGGTTAAGTATACGTGTCTCTCCAGGTGACAGTTCTGAATGCCTGCGTAGGGTTGGTGAATCTGCAGGACTTTTAAGAATGAAGGTGGGAAATAGTGTGACGGAAGGGAAGCGCTCCTGTTAAGTGATAAAAATGAGGTCAAAATACAAATGCAGTTTTGATGACTCTATAAAAACCATCCTGTCACCTGCTCCATACACACCAAGCTTGTGTAACTGGACTTTCCCCCCCAAAACATGATGCTAAAATGGGTTTTAGAGATGTAGGCATAATAATAAATTGATGGCTATCTGACTAAAATATGTACATATATCTATGTATGTATATGTGTGTTCAGCTTAGTGGGAACAGACACTCATTTATTTCTCAAATGTATATTCAGCAATCAACATGGACCAAGAGCCGTGTTTGGCTCTGGAGGTGCAAAGATGAATGAGATGGGCCCTGGCTGCAGAGAGGCCTTAGTGAAACTGGGGTGCAGGTGCTGCGATGCAGCGTGCGTGAGTGCCCTACTCAGGGTGTACCCAGAGTGCCACGTGGCCACCAGAAGCCAGCTCTCACTCTGCCTCTTCCGTAGGGAGTGGGAGCTGAGTCCGGGACAGTATAGGAGAAGAGAGAGGTGAGGAAGAGTGAGTGGGCGTAGCATTAGGTGGGTTGCACAGGAATATGGAGGGCTGGAAGCGGAGCAGCTGAGAATGACATCAGAGAGGTGGGTTGCAGCCAGATATTGAAGGACTCTTGTTTGCCAATCTCCTTAACATCAGAGTTTTTTTTTTTTTTTTTTTTTAAAGAAGAAGGTAGGACCTAATTTACACTTTTTCAAAGGGTCTGATACCTGGACTAGACAGGTAGGGAAATCAGAAAGGATGTTGCGATGGTCCTTGCCAGAGATCACAGAGCAGAGCTAAGTAGAGGTTTCCACCCTGGAGAGGTGGCTTATTTGAGGTTGGAGAAGGTATATTAATAGATTGTTGAATGCTGTTCACCTAGAGCTGCTTGTTGGCTGGGAAGGGAGGAATTACTGAATGGGGCTGAAGAAGGAGGAAGTAACAAGTAGAAGTAGAGAATGACCAGGGGAGGAAGCAGCTCTAGAAAGACTCTAGAAAGAGTCTGCAGTTGAGACATTTCTAAATCATTCCTGAATGTGAACCCTTCAGCCATGCGTGTTCATCATCTGCGAAGGCCGTCTGGATTAGCAGGCTACGTCCTTGGAGCAGCTAATGAGCTAGCCTGATTCCATCAGTGACAATTGCCAAGGACCAGGAGTCATTGTTTGGCAGCGAGGGTCCCCCCCTCAACCCCCCAACACCCCAGCTACCTTCATCTCTCAGCCACAGTTATCTGGCCGTGAAGCCATCCAAATAGTAATGTAGTATGTCAGATAGTCATTTAATTACTATGATCTTTCTTGTAGCAATTATGATTTGCTTTCATGCAGATAATGGTAAACGGGCAGATAAAAGCCATTCAGTGGCGAACACTGTGGGTTTGGGCTCTTGAGAAGATAAGCACAGGCTACCTTCATGGTGTTTGTGTGTGGGCGTGAGTTAACATCTCCAAATGAGTTATGAGCTCTGTTTTCAAAATGTAATTGAAATGCAATTCAAAGGAAATCTAGTTTTGAGAGAATAATAAAAATACTTTATGATATCTAGTATTCATACCAAAAACTGGGCATATTTTACTGAATGTATTCCATTCACATTTCACTGATTGCCCTGGTCTATTGGTGTGTGTTTTTTTCCCTTTCTGCAATTGGTAGGTGTATCCCCACCTGCAACCGTGTAACATGAGTCTCACCCTGAGTGTTCCTGCAGCTCTGATTGCACCAAACATGCTTTTCTGTGCATGATTAGTAGAGACTCAGAGGTTAGTTAAAATAAAGAAGATTATTATTAAATGACCACCGTTTCTTTTTTAACCTTTGCTCATGAACCACAAGAAGGGGAGTTTGAGTAAGGTGGAGAAATAAACTCAGTGGAATGGCTCCTCCCTGTGTGGGTGTGGTGAACACTTGTTTTCTCACTTGGTAGCATCCATTTCTCTTTCTCAACAGCACCTGAGTGTGGAGGGTATTATCATTGGATATGGTCTGTGTGTCCCCCCCGGGCAAAGGATGCCGGTTGGAGACACCCCTGAACAGAGAAACAAAGAGACTGAAACATAGCAGAGTTCGGTCCACCCCGTTCAGCAGCCTCTGACCATCCTTTCCTGCAGTGAGATCTGGTGGTTGGCGGTTCCAGGTTCCTGCCTCCGTTGTTGCCTTGCCGCCTGCCTGTTCTAAGTCTAACTCTTTATTCTCCTGCCAAGTCTTTGAGTGCCAATATCCTATATATCCCTTTGTTAGAGTGTTGGTTACTCTGCTTGCAGCCAAAGGACCCTGACTGATATATGTCAGTAGCAGTCCGAGTCTGGCTCTGCCACTTACTACTTTTGTGATGAAGGACAAACTGACCTCTGAGGTTCAGTGTCCTCATCTCTAAAATCGGACTAAGATTACAACTTATTTCATAGCGGCCGTATGGATTACATACGATATTTCAAGTAGAACATGGAGTAATTTGGAAAATAGTAATGTTCACTAAATAGTGGCTGCTTCTGTTACTCTTACAATCAAATGAAGGTCTTATTATTACCTACTCCTAACAGTATGTGACATATAGTGGATATTTTAAAAAATACTAGTTTCTTTTCTCCTTCCCCCCATCCGAAACAAACTGAAACCTTCCTGAGGTGGGAAGAAGAGCAAATATCTGTGGTCCCCTGCTCTACACTTGAACTCGACCAACAGGATTACACCTTGACTGAAGAACGAAAGTGGAGGCATTAGGGGAATCAGTGGGTATCCCTTGGACCCTCCCGAGTGACCGGAAAGTGGGGTATGTCCCTGTTTCATCCTGCTCAGCACAGCCCTGTGAAGTATTTGAGCAGCCACGTGACCCACTGGTGTGATTCTGATGCCAAAACCACGCTTGCAGCTGGTTGCCTGGCAGCACCTGTCCGACAGTACTGCACAAGACAAGGTGATCACAGCCCACATTCAGAAGCAGCGAAGCCAGTCGTTCTTTGTAGGCCTGACAGCTCAGATCAAACTGCAGTATCCAAAGGCGGGTCCTGACCCACAACCACTTTCTCCTCCCCACTGGAGCTTGGCAGCACATTCTACCCACGCAGCACAGTCCGATATAATTTGCACCACAGGACGTCAGGATGAAAGTTTCTTCCTAAGAGAATTCTTAAGGACACGCCCCTATTCAGAGCCCCTCAGGGCTCCTGACCGTGGGAAGAATACAATCTGAACTTCTCTGCCCCACATCCAAGCCTCCTCTGACCTGGCCACCGTCTGTCTTTCCGGCTTTATCTTGCGCAGCTTGTGTTCCCACCTCTGCAGTCAGCCCAGGGTGACACTCACCGTCCCGACTGCCCGTCTTCTGGCCTCTCACCTTCCTGCTCTGCCATAGCGGTTTCCCTGCCGGCAGCATCGTCTTCCCAGTCACCGCTGGCGGTCCCAGTGCATCTGTCCCCACACACGATGAATCCCTCTACCTGTTCCCTGCCATCCATGTCCGATGTCACCTATTCCTCCAATTCTTTGGATACCTTCTTTGCCAAGCTGTGATCACTCTCTCTTCCTGATGACAGTAGTAATGATAATCGACACACGTACAACGCTTACTGTTTTAACCTTTTACTTATACTAACTCTTAATTTTCACACCAACCTCATGAAGGGGCTATAATTACCCCTATTTAACAATGGGGAAACCGAGGCCCAGAGAGGCTAGGTAATTTATCACAGAGCTAGTGAGTGGCAAAGCAAAGGTTTGAACTCGGGCATTTTTCTTTCTGCTGTGCTTTCAACCATTAGTCTAAACCACATTTCTCTCTGTCCTGGGAGTTTTTTTTTATCTTTCTTATAGCATTTAGAGTACTATAGTTAGTATCTATTAGTGAGTGATAATCAGGGTACTTATTACCATCTGTTATTATCGTCTATAGCCATACATTGCTTAATGGTGGGGATATGTTCTTAGAAGTGTGTCATTAGGTGATTATGTTGTGTGAATATCACAGGGTGTATTTACACAAACCCAGATGGTGTAGCCTACTGTACACCCAGGCTATGTGGTGTGGCCTATTGCTCCTAGGCTACCAACCTGTACAGCATGTTACTGTACTGAATGCTGTAGGCAACCATAACGCAGTGGTAAATATTTGTGTATCTAAACATATCTAACATAGAAAAGGTACAGTAACAATATGGTATTATCTTCTTGTGGTGTGGTCTTGTTGGTAGTGTTGTTATTATGTTGTGGAGTGTTTTTTTTATTATTATAACGGAAGTACCAGGCACTATTCTAAGTTTTTGGACATTTTTTTGTCACTAGTGATGAATTTGTGTTAATTTGGCAGCACCCAAAGAGTGGCGAACATGGAGTCAGAAGAATCCTCTGTTTAGGTCCTGGCTCTGGGTTTTACTGGCACCTTGGATAAGTTGCTTTCCTGATCTGATCCCAGTTTCCTCATTTGTAGAATGAGGGGCCTGGGCTAGATGATTCCTGAAGTCTTTGCTAGCTGCGAGTTTGGGAATCTATACAATGGGGACAGCACCACAGATGCCACGAAGAATGGGGAGGCTGTAATGAGGTGACTATGAAGTTTCCTCATTCGATATGTACGTACGTATGTACATGCATTCTCGTTTTCTCATTCGTTCCCTATATGTACGTACACATATACATACATACTCCCCCCTTATTTGCAGTTTTGTTTTCCAAGGTTTCAGTTACCCATAGTCAACTGTGATTCAAAAATCTTAAGTGGAAAATTCCAGGAATAAATAACTCATAAGTTTTAAATCGTGTGCTGTTCTGTGTACTGTGATGAAATATCGCACCGTCCGGCTCTGTCCCACCCGGGACAGGGTATCGTCACCTTGGTCAGGGTATCCACACCTGACATCCAACTGTCACATGGCTCAGTGATCCAGGATCACGCAAAGCAGATGATCTTCCTTCTGATGTAGTGTGAGAAGTTCGATAGTGGCCTGATGCTATGTCACAGTGCCCGCATCATTCATCTCACTTCCTCTCGTCACGTAGGCATTTTATCATCTCACTTCATCGCAAGAAGGAAGGTGAGTACAGTACAATAAGGTATTTTGGGAGAGAGAGAGACCACATTCACATAATTTTTATTACAGTATATTGTTATAATTGTTCTATTTTGTTGTTAGTTATTGTTATTAATCTCTTACTGTGCCTAATTTATAAATTAAACTTTACCATATGAGTGTATAGGATTTGATACTATCTGCAGTTTCAGGCATTTACTGGGGGTCTTGGAATATATTCCCTACAGATAAAGGGGTGGGGAGAGAGAAAGAGAGACAGACAGAGAGAGAGAGAATGAGAAAACTTCATGCATCATCTCATCACAGCTTCATACCGTGTATGTGTGTGTGTGTGTGTGTGTGTGTGTGTGTGTGTATGCATTGAACACCAGCTATATACCATGCATTGTGCTCAGCACTGAGGACCTGGAATGAATATAACAAAGTCCCTGCTGTCATGGAGAGGGAGATGCTGAAAAATAAACCTGTAATTAAATATGTAACTCAAGGTCAAGTAGTGATAAGTGCTATGAAGGAAAGTAAAACCAGAGAAGGGGGCTGAGAATCAGGGTGGTGGCAGACAGGGGTGAGCATCCTGAGAAGGAGACGTTAGAATGAAGCCAAGGAACAAGCCGAGCGATGCAAGCAAAGGGAGTGGCAGTGCAAAGGCCCTGTGGTGAGAGTGGGCAGGATGTGGTCAAGGACTAGTAAGGAGGCCAGCACAGATGGAGCACAATGAGCAAGGACCAGTAGAAGGACTTTGGATTTTGTTTAAAATGTGGTGGGAAGCCATGGGGCCTTTCGAGCCACCATATGTCATTATCCGCTTTCATTTAAAAAGCGTCTTTCCCTTTCCTGTGTGGAAAATGGATTGTAAGCAGCAAGGGTAGAAACAGGAGGCTAGGGCCTCAGCCCAAGCAGGGGTGATGGTGGCTTGGATGAAGGCGCTAGTGATGGAAGTGGGTAAGAAGTACTGGAAGTCGGTACCTCTTGTGAAGGTAAAGTGGAGCCCGAGGATTTGCCGATGGGTTGAATGAGGGCAGGCAGAGAAAGAGATGAGGAGAGGATGACTCCAGGGTTTTGGCTGGCACGTAGTTTGTGGCATCTACTAAGAGAGGGAATATTAAGGGAGAGGCAGTCTCAAGGGAACATCAGTAGTTCAGTTGAAGAGGCCTAGCAGACATCTAGATGGAGGTGATGCGTCCACAGCTGGATATTAAAACAAGTTTGGGTGAGAGGTCTGAGCCAGTGGTATCACTCTGAGTGAAGTTGGCACAGAGATCACAGTGAAAACCATTGGACTGATGAGATCCCTGGGGGTGGGGGTGGGGTGGGAGTAACCAAAGAGAGCCCAACCCTGTCTCAACTTGTACAACTCTGCCTGCAAGTGCTCTTTGAAAAATAGAGTATTGCATGCCCACGGTTCATCTGGTGAAGACACCGGTGTGTTAAACTGCCCGTCGTCCACCATGCGGCTAGCAAGAACTCTCGGGGACATGGAGTTGACTGATTCTGAGCAGATCTGTAGGTGGCCTCTTGCCCCTTAGCTATTGCCCATGGTGCATGACTTAAAAGGCCCCAGTAGGGCTACCTGTCTTCCAGACAGGGCCTTGAAATATCATGAGTTCAAATGCATTCCTCTGAGTTACACAGTTATCTCTAGGAGTATCTTGTTGAAATATGGTTTTACCCGAGAGAGATAACAGGTCGAACTGCTAATAAATCATTTGGTGCTAATATAGAAGAGTAAAAAGAGCCTAGAATGTGTAGCGGAAAGTTCTGGTTTGAGCTAACAGTGGTTAGTTATATGACCCTCGGAAAGACACTTAACCTGTCTGAGTCCTCAGATATTTTGCCCATAAAATGGGAAAAGCAGTTCTCACCCCGCTTGTCCTAGAGCGTTGACTATCAAATGAGAGAATGTCTGTGAAAGTGTTTTGTTAGCCTTCAATGCTATAAAAATAATGTGTTTAATTTTTTAAAAGTTTGCAAAGTCTTATAGCATGCTTCATTTCAAGCTCATGGTAAGTTCAGTGGGATGGACAGAGCAGCTATTACTAAATAGTTGTTGAATGTATGAATAATTTCCAGGGTGATTTATTAGAGAACAGTAGTTTTCAAACTTTTAAAATGGCAGACCATAAGAAATACGTGAAAATAGGCATATATGTGTATTTATACTTATGCTCATATTCAAACAGAACAGCTTCATCAAGCCAGGCATGGTGGTACCCACCCTTAGTCCCAGCTATTTGGGAGGCTGAGGCAAGAGGATCACTTGAGCCCAGGAGTTCAAGTCCAGCCTGGGCAACATAGTGAGACCCTGTCTCTAAAAAAGAAAAGAAAAGCAAAGCTTCCTGAAACATGCATTCCTTACTGCATGGGATGCATTCTGATATATTCTGTTTTATTCTGTATCTTTTTTTTTTTTTTAAAGAAAATGAGGATTGCAATTAATACACAGTGACCAATTTGGAAAACAGTGTTATGGAACATGCAGTTGGGTGAGTCACTTGGGTTATCTGAGAGGTTTCTCCCAGCTCCAGCATTTGCTCCTGATCCTAAAGGATAAAGAAGTTAGGAGGCTGTGGGAATAGGCACATAAGCATATGACAGCTTGACGATTTACCGCACTTAACGTACTTTTGGTTTTTCTTGCCTATGTGAGGAAGTAGAAATCTAGTGAATGCTTAGTTTTTTTCGCAATTGCTGTTTGAGAAAGGTTTGATTTTAGTCACACATAGGTCATTGAGACTATGGAGAGATTTGCAAAGGTCACTTTCAGATCAAAGACAGCTTCCATAGCCAAAGTCCTTGTGCCCCAGATGTGTTTCAGAGGCAAGAGTTTGTGGAATCTGAAATGTGATATTCTGTATATTACGTGTCATGTCCTGCAGAGTCTCAAGCGGCAGCCAGTGATCAAATACATTAATTTTTCTTCAACAA
>NW_012154951.1:4042113-4049683 GCF_000956105.1 Propithecus coquereli | reverse complement strand
GAGTACAAATGGATCCCGTTCTTCTGCTCTTGTGGTGCCTCACTTTGGATAATGGGCCTAAGTTTAATCCAGGAAAGTATAAGAGTGCACCCAGAAAATATTTACTCGCCGAATGATTGAGATCAAGTACAGCTTATAGAAAACTCTTGTTCTGATCAAACCGGTGTTGAGAAAATAACCCTCTAGTTCCTTTCTGAGTCCCTTCAGTTTTAACCCATTTCTCTCTCTCTTTTTTTAATTTTAAGAGGTTTATTCTGAGCCAAATTAGAGGACCATGACCCGGATCCACGCCCAAGAAGCCTTGAGCAAGTGGACTTGCTGTGGTTGTTGACCCATTTCTTATAAGTGGGTAGAAACCTTATTGTTTCCACTTGGTTGGAACAGGAAAGGGGATGTTTGTGGGGTCTTAAAAAATTTTTTTCCATCTTCCTTCAGGCCTTGCATCTGAGGAAAGGAGAGGCAGGCCCACTAGTTTTACAGAGAGTTGGTTGAATCAATAAAACCTTTATTACTCATTTGTTCTAGGTCCAAAAAATTCACCAAATTCAAAATTCTTCTTAGTTTCCTTGTGCAAGGAATACAAACTAGATGTAGTAACCAACTCCGTGAATATTCTGATTTTTTGGTTTTTTGGCACAGAATGCTTCGTTTAGCAGGAATTGGGGTTCCACAGGCTTGGCTCTGTAAAGATCTGGGTTCAAATTCTGGCTCTGCCAATGCCTTGGCACGTTACATAAACTCTTCCACTTAAGCCTCACTTTCTCATTGATAAGGTGTAAATGATAAACACGGTAACCTCATTGTGGTGTTGTGGGGATTAAAGGAGGTGATACGTATAAAGCATTTGTCACAAAACCTTGTTTTTTGTTCTTGTTAATAGTAAGACTAAGAGAGATCATATTAATCCTCTTTATCAGTGTGGTGACTAAGCAGAAGCGCAGACCAGAGGCAAATCTCTACCCACCCACACCTTGCTCAAATTCTTTGATAGAAACCATATGAGTCAGGATGGGCTAAGTTGTGCTTCAGTAACAAACCAACTCTCCTTGACGCCTCAATAACTTATTTCTGGATCACACAAAGCTTTCTACAGACCCAAATGTCTCTCCAGGGCAGTTGTCAGCTGCGGTCTGCTCTCCATGCTCTGTTCCTCTTACAGCAGCTCCAGAGCGACGCACACGTCACCATTGTTGCCGCAGGGGAGGAGAAAGCCTGGCGATTCTTACGTTCACTCTGAAATGCCTTCATTCTGAAGCGACTCATGTGCATTGGAAATCCCATTTTATTGGACAAAGCAAGTTACATGGTTCTGCCTTACACCGAAGCAGTGGGGAAGGACAGTCCTGCCATGTGCCTGGAAGGAAACGAGAACTAGAAATATCAGCACGAATGTTGACCTGTTAGACTTTTAGCCTTTCCTCCCTCTGGTATAAATTGCTGTTGTAGACACAGCTTCAGCCCCAGCACCCTGTCCAGCCAAGTGGCTGTCCTCTGCTACATAGAGATTCTTGAACTGCCCCTGTCGCAATCTTTGGAAATCATGGAGCCGGCTGTCCTAGACCAGGCAGAGGAAGCAAGTCCTGGGCACTTGGAGTGAGTCACACATGCTGGACTGGAGCCCCCGCCCCCTGTGTTCCCCTGCACCCTTCACCCTCAATGATACAGACACTGGTGTTAAAATTGTGGGTTTTTCAAGTTGGAGAGCACCCTCACCTCCTGGCGTGAGGCCCAGGGAGTGTTCATTTATTTCGTTCCTTCTGCTCCTTGTGTTTTACGGCTTTCCCAAGGTTTTGATGGTTCACAGTGGGCCCATTGCTGGATCCATCTTCTACAATTATTTATCCTCCTCTAGAAGCCTAAACATCCCACGCACAGCAGCTTATATTGTCTGATTTCCTGTTCTAATTTTAGTCCCTCCTAATGCCTCAGCCTTACGTTTGCTGGTTGTTCATAGCTGCCAGCTAGGAGGATCTTCATGACCTTTTTCTTTCCATCCAGTTTTTTGTTGTTTGTTTTCAATTGGAAAGATAGGAAAGGGGACATTTTAACAGCTGCCGTGACAGGGAACAAACTTTCACTGTTCTAGAGTGAGACGGAAATTCCATCCCATTCTCCAACACCCTCCCCAGCCCACTTCCCAGAGTTTTCTATTGTTGTTTTAAGAGACTTTGCCTACAGTCATGTGTTACCTAACAATGGGACATGTTCTGAGAAATGTGTCATTAGGCAATTTCATCACTGTGCAAAACATCATAGGATGCACTTACACAAACCTAGACAGTGTAGCCTACTACACACCTAGGCTACATGGTAGCTCCTAGGCTACAAACCTGTACAGCATGTCACTGTACTGAATACTGTAGGCATTTGTAACACAATGGCAGATTTGTATATCTAACCATATCTAAACATAGAAAAAATACAGTAAAAATATGGTATTATAATCTTATGGGACCACTGTCGTATAGGTGATCTGTTGAGTGAAATGTTACTATGCATTGCATGACTGTGTAGGGGATTAGGCCAGATGCAGTAAAATATAGTCCATGTTTGTTGTTTGGAATCTCTCTGTGCTGCAAAAGGTGGCACAGATACCCACCTGAATGGCTATGCCACTGTGCCTGGACCCTGCACTTGTGGGCTCTTGCTAGCCTCTAAGTCCCTCTAGACCATTTTAGCTGGTTCTAACTTTTGAGACACCATGAAGCTTGAGGCCTCCAGAGCCTGAGTTTTCAAAGTGTGGGCTGAATAGGCATCATCTGTGCCGTACGCTAATGTGCTAAGTAAGAATGCAGATTCCTGAGCCAGGCCCCAGAGATTTCGATTCAGTGTGTCTAGGCTGGAGCCCAGATTCTGCCTTATAACAAGCATCTCCGGGGATTGAGAGCAGTGTTTTCTAGGCTTCCTTGTTGATGCCAAAGACTTGCCACACCAGGGCAGGGTGGGACTACAGGGGAGGTGACCCACCTCTAGCTAGAATAGCTCCACCTCGAGCTGTTTTATAAATGAGGTTTCAGCCTGAGGTTCGTTCTACTGATGAAAATGAGTAATATCGAATAAAATTGTTAAGAACTGCAGAGTTTCTGCTCTTCAAATCCTGGGCCAGTGGGTCCTAGCAGAGGCTTCTGTGCCTGTTTTCTACCAGGTATCTTAGACCAAGAAGCAAAGAAGGCCGTTCCCAACTTCCGCAGCCCTATTGGGACCAGGCCTTGTGAGAGAAATGGCTTTTCTCCTGGACCACAGCAGATTGCTGCTCAAGGTCAGGGAACTTGGATTCCCATTTTGCCAGTAAGGCCCTTACTGTTCCCCTTCAACTGACTGGATGTCACATCTAAGCTTAGCTGCTGCTACTTCCAGTGTCTCCATGCACAGGGATTGTTTTCCCCAAAGTCAGAAGACACCGCGTGTCTTTGTGGCCTCAAGTTTGAATCTGATAAATTGAAGGGATAAAGGTGGCTGCCTTTGGGTCCCTGATACTCACAGCACTGACAACGAGGCTGCTGATGACGGGAAAAGAACTGAAGGAACAAGGGCAGGTCTGTTAAATTGTGTGTAAATGGTATTTTTTCCTGTGAAATCTCAATACCTCCCTCAGGACACTGCAGTTTAGGTTTTCGAGCCACTCTCCTCTGATATTTACTCATTGGGGATTTTACTCTTGAGAAATCACTGTGGCAACACAACCATTTTGCCTTCATGAAGACGATGTCAAAGTCTCAAAATCCAGGACATTTTAAGGCAGGATTCTAACCTCATTACTGCCAGGAATAAAAATTCATCCAAGGTGGAAGTGTCCTCTTTTGAACTCAAATCCGTCTCAGAATGGCTTTTCTTTCCCCTTTGTTTTTGAAGCTAAGCAATTACTTTTTTTTTTAAGAAAAAAAATTGTGCTAATGCACAAAACTCTCTTTTTCGCCTTTCATTTATTTGAAATTGAACTTAACAAAGTCAGTCCCGAGCAAGCACTATATATGAGTAATGCTTTTTGTCCATAAAAGAGCATTGACTCCAATGGTACGAGTGCTGATCCTCGCTCTGCTTTGTGTGAGCGTCCATAATGACAAAGTACTCGTGTCAAAGTGTATAATGAAACTATAAATTGTTTTCATGAATGCTCTGAATTTGGTCTTTTACGGGGCAAATTCAAAAGGTATTTAGTGCCACATTTCACATATGTGAATAACACCAGACAGTGCAATATATCCAATAAAAAGTAAAGAGCCCTCTTTGGGCACACGCTGCCCAGTGTGATGGGTGAGTTAGGGCAGGTGGTTCGTGGCACGGGGCAGTGTGGAGAAGGAGGGACGAAGAAATCCCGTAACTCTGAGGCAAAGAGTTTCAGCCAGGGGCACCCAGCTGTTTGGGGAGAATTCAAAGTGCGACTAAAATACTTAGCTCCTAAAATTGGTCTCCGGATGGTAGATGCCTGCATTTGAATTACGGGAGAAGTTATATGTATCATGGCCAAGTTGGTGAGCAAATTTGCAAGGAGAGAATGTCTGCTGGATTTCATGGGCGGGTGCAATCTATTGCAGTGATTTATGGTTCAATTAAATTACTTTTAATAACATTTTTGGGTAATTTTTTTATTATAGAAGCTGTTTGGGTTTATCCTAGAAAATTTAGAAACATAAAGCATAAAGCATAAAGAAAAAACATAAAGAAAAATGTAAAAACACGGGTAAACAGTTTTGCTACCAAAAGATCATTGTTAGCAATATTTTTATAAAGTTTTATTTAAATATCTTTGTATACCTATCACCTTAAATTTTAATACGATTTTACATGATCTTACCTGGATATATAAATCCTTTCTAAACAAAATTGAGATCCAGCTGTCTATCTATTTACCCATTTATGTAAATTTTTAAAATATTCTTTTTTTTAACTTAATTGTTAATTAAATTATTTTATCTGTCCCAGTTTGGCAAAGTTCATGAACATCCAAGGTTTTGGTTCTCTTGGGAGGGGACTACATGTTAGACATGGTAGCAGCCTTTCTGTACATGTCATTTACTGCTGAATGTATCTGGGTATATGATCTCCAAAAAGGAGAAAGACACCCCCTGGGTGTGTTGAGTACGGTGTGTATTAAACGGGGGCCTGTGGATGTTGTGGACTAATCGCTTGGTTTGTTTGCTTTGCAGTACCTGGTGTGTAAAAGGAAGTTGGAGAGTAAGAAGGAAGCCCTGCTGATCCTTTCCAAGGAGCTGGACACCTGTCAACAGGAAAGGGACCAGTACAAACTCATGGCCAATCAGCTCCGAGAGCGCCACCAGTCCCTGAAGAAGAAGTACCGAGAGCTGATTGTACGTGTTCCGTCACGGCGACTTTCCTGTTCTCCCCGTTAAGATATAAAGAGGGGACTTTCATGTGCTGTTTTTTTAAAAAATGATGAAATCCAAACAATTTGAAAGTAGAAATATTAAGGAGTGAAAGACGCATACATATTTTTATATGCATACGTACATATGTGCTTTCAGACTGCTTGCTCTGGCACCTGTGAACACACAGGTGCCACGTACACCCTTTATCCACAGGGGACATGTTCCAAGACCCCCAGCAGATGCCTGGAGGGACCTTGTATACACTATGTGTTTTTGATTTGATAGTTGAGCCGGCTCCTGGTGACTAACGGGTGGGTGGCATCAACAGCATGGGGGTGCCGGACCAAGGGCTGATTCACATCCCAGCTGGGACAGCGCGGGATGGTGTGAGATTCCATCACGCTATTCAGAACAGTGTGTGATTTAAAACTTATGAACTGTTTAGTTTTGGAATTTTCTACTTAATGTGTTTGGACCATGGTTGACCTCAGGTAACTGAAACCAAGGATAAGGGGGGACTAATGTATGTGTAATTATTTACTTATTAATTTATGTATATGGAGTTTCTTAAAAAAGGATTTGTATCATAAATCTGCACTAATACCGAGGCCACTAGCTACATGTGGCTATGTAAATCTAATTTTAAATTAGTTAGAATTAAATAAAATAAGAGACTCAGTTTCTCAGTCTGACTTGTCACATCCCGGGGGCTCAGTCCCTGCTGGTGGCTGGTGGATACTGTATCGGGCAGTGTTGCTGGAGAGCACTGCCATGGACAATGTAGAGAGAGGACATTTCCATCATTCAAGAGCATTCTGTTGGACAGCATTGTATAAATGTTCTAAAACATGCTCTTTTCACTCAGCTTTATTTCGGACATCTTCCTAGGCCATACATACGGATTTAACTCAGGCTTTAGACAGTTGCATAGTAATCCAGAGTATGGCTGTAGCCATCATTTTCATAACCTTTCCTGCATCCTGGGCTTTTAGATTTTCTCTAGGTTTTTATATGGCAATATTTTTAAGGATGCAAATTTTACTGAAAGGAAGGACACCAACTGCATTCTTTTCTCTTTTCTTCTCATTGATGCAATCTCTCTTTTAAGTGCACATACTCTCACTAACCATCTGTGATGGGATCATTGAGCTGCCCTGGAGTAGAAACAGAATAGAAAGATTCCTCAGGTTAAAATAAGTTGACTTATATGTGAACAGCATCAGATATAAGAGTACTCATTTAGTGAGCATTTACTTATCACCTGCGATATTTGTATTCCCAGATGGCACAGAGGGAGAAGAATTGAATCCTTTTAAAGTCAAAAAATCTAATAGGACTAGTTTTTTATTTTGAGCAAATCCTATCTCCCTGGGCATTGTTCTGCCCATAGAGAAAACTTGAGTGTGTGTGTGTGTGTGTGTGTGTGTGTGCGCGCACATCCTCATTGCTGTTCCTTTGGTTTTAACTACTTACAAGAGAAACTCAAACCAAATGAAATATTGTTTCACTTTAGGCTGTGCTCAAAAATAATTTTGATAAATCCAGTTTTTTTGATTCACATAATTTTCAAAAATATATAGGTTTGGTCCTAATTGGAACTGATTCCCTAGAGGTTTTTCCCAAATAACTCTGGTTCAGTTTGTAGTTAGTTTTAAAAAAGTATATTTGAGCTTGGTTTAGCACATTACTGGTTGCAGGGTGGGGAGGTCTGAATTTAGGCTCATAGCTTTGTTCAGTTCCTTGAATCTAAGCACATCTATTTTTTTAAAGAAGAATAAAATGTAATATTTGTTTCTTTGTAGGATGGAGATCCATCACTTCCTCCTGAAAAAAGGAAACAGGTGAGATTTATTCCTGATCTCAGATTGTTTTATCGATGCCTTACAATTGGAAGGATCAGGGAATCTCAAAATGTATACAGAAGTTCTTTTAATTTCCTGGAATCCTTTGTTTTACTGGGAGGAGTGAGTGGTGGGGATTCCGGCTGCGAAGAGAGGTTGGCAGTGGGGTGAAAGAAACCAGTGCAGTCTCACAGGGTGGAGGAGGGTGCACCAGTTGACTGCATCCCCTTCTTGTTGGGAATCCTGTTGGGAAGCAGAGTTGAGTGCTCACGGCTGTAGCACTTGAGCTTACTGCTCATTGGGCGCATACCATTCTGTGGGTGCATACTGTTCTGTGGGTGCATACTGTTCTGTGGGTGCATACTGTCCTGTGGGTACCTACCATTCTGTGGGTGCATACTG
>NW_012154951.1:4039438-4040813 GCF_000956105.1 Propithecus coquereli | reverse complement strand
CTCCCACAAATCCTATTGGTATTTTGACTGGGGTTTTGTTAAATTTATAGAGTAATATAAACATTGACAGACTTACTGGCATTCGTCTCTCTCTAATATAGATGTGTGTGTATATATACGGAGAGAGAGAGCATGCACGCTTTTCCCAAAGATATCTTCGCTAGAATTTTCCTTAACTTCACATTTCTTCTATACCGACATGCCCCAATACAGCTTTTTGTGGGCTTAAAGGGAGCCCACATGAGGGTGGTGTTGATGCCATGTGTTTTGTGTTTTTTGTGTTATGAGAAAGCCTCTGCCCCAAGCAGGTCTTCAGACCTGGTGGATGCATAAGGACACAGGAATTCTACGGTCTCCACAGCTGCAGTGGCTACCCCAGCATCCTGCTTCTGTTCATTCATGACGCCCCTGGCGCCACATGTAAATTCCTTGGGGTCATTACCTTGAGATTTTTGATGCTGGTGAACAAGATGCCCAACACACACGCATGCGCACAGATGCCTGTGCACAAGCACACATGCACACACATGCACACATGCACACACATGCACACATATGCACAAGGCTTTTACCCTTAAAAGGAGCTCGGTCCTCTGGTTACCCATTCGGTCACTTGGTGTACTCACTCACACACTCCCTTCCTGTTTTAAGTGATTATTTTACAAGGCTCCAGGTTTGGTCTAAAGTCAAATTTTTCTGGGAACCGGTTGATTTTTTTTCCTAAACAAAATTACATAGAAATTTATCATTAATGTTAAAAATTGGAATTCTTCATCTCGAATTGCTAGGTGTTTCTGATTTCATGGTTTTGGTGGTTCTAAGCGGCCACCTTTGCTGCCATTTTAGAGTTTGTTAGTATTCATGAAGGCATTTTACAGTTTTAAGTGAATTCACGTTCCGTAACTTCATAATAAAAAATTTACATTGACTGAGGAGAATCTGATGAATTCCAGTAAGTCTGTCAAGCTGCATTCTTATAGCTCTAAAAATACAAGTTCAATGTCCTATGCATTGGCTTTGTAGCTTTTAATGTGACATTTAGTTTCTGTCCTTCTGAGATTTAGTATGGTGGGGAAGCTTGGGCTCTGCAGACTCCCTGCCTATGTTGCAGCCACTGACTTGCTGCACGAGACAGGATGCTTTGGGGTGCAAGCGACAGAAATTCTGAACTGCTGGGACAGTAAAGGAATTGATTACCTCACATAACCAGCAGCTCAGAGGTAGTGTGGGCTTTAGGTACTGTGTGGTCTGTGGCTTCATGAAGTTGTCGTGTACTTGTTCTCTCCACTGTGCCAAATTTAGCAAATGAAAATACAAGGTACCCAGGTAAATTTGAATTTCAAATGGAAATATAGAAAGTTTTATAATTTTATAA
>NW_012154951.1:4038914-4039258 GCF_000956105.1 Propithecus coquereli | reverse complement strand
ATACCGTTCTGTGGGTGCATACTGTTCTGTGGGTACATACTGTTCTGTGGGTACCTACCATTCTGTGAGTATATACAACTTGGTGGGTGCATACTGTTCTGCTGTTTATTTTCTGCCACTTCACACTTTTAAGAGCCACCTTCTTCCCTCAAAACTCATAGGCCATTTACTTTCTTTTCCCTGGCATGGTAGCCAACACTGTTTATTGACCCACTTTCTCCCCACTGATGTTAGATGCTCACTTTCATCATTGAACAAATCTTTATATATATGTGGATCTGCTTCTTAACTTTCTGTTCTATTCTACTGAGCCTTCCTGTATAGTCATGTGGTTCTTCCACATT
>NW_012154951.1:4033515-4036327 GCF_000956105.1 Propithecus coquereli | reverse complement strand
ACTCTTGGCTGTCTACAGGACGCACTGCCCTTGTTGAGACCCTCTTGGTTGCACTTGGCAGTGAAGTACCTTGCTCCAAAGAGGAGGTTCTGGCTCATAGACCCTCAGAAGCGTTTGGTCGAGCAGCCACCCAGGGGGACAGAAATGCAGCTGGGCCTTGGGAACAGCCACAGCCAGAGCTCAGTGTCCCAGGCCTCTCCTGCTGTCTGCTCTGTGACAGTCGTCATCTCCTTCTGTGGGCTGCTTTCCCCTCAGAACGGGCAGTGTGGCTGCCATCTGCACCGGGGATACAGAACCCACACCTTTGGCCACCAGAGGAAGGCTGCTCCCCAAGTCCCAGGGGCCAGCCTCTGGCCAGGGGCCTGTCTCAGCATCAGATGGGCGCGGTCAGTGGTCCAACTGATAAAAGGCAGCTCCTGCTGTTGTCATGTGAGGGGTGCGAGGCAGACAGTGTCACGACCATTTGCCTTACACGCCTTTGTAAAACAGTCTTGGGAAGACAAATAATAGTAACCGCAGCCAACGGTATGGAGCGCTTCTTGTTAGCGAGTGCTGGGTACTGCGCCCAGCGCTTTGCTGCGGATATTCTCATTTCATGCTAATGCGGACCTGTGGGCTAGGTACCGTTGTTATTGTTGCCGTCTGACAAATGAGGACATTGACGTTTTCGGAGGCTGTGGAATTTACCCACAGGATGTACCGAGACTAATGGTGATGGAGCCAGAGCTCGAACCCCTGCAGCCCACGCAGGCAGAGCTCATGCTGGCAACTGCTGTGACTCAGCAAGTGCTCCGTGAGCACCTGCGGACGCCAGAGCGAGTTTAGACAGGAGGCACACAGCGGTGAGCAAAGTCACACCCAAATCCCCGAGCTTGGACCTTGTGGTGAAGGCGCCCGCACCCTCAGCTTACCCAGGACCATGTCCGTCCACAGCCCTGGCCTGGGCATCGTTTTTATTTCTGTCCCTTTCATTCCCCAAGGTGTCTTGGTCTGGACCATCAATAATGTGGACACCTTAATTCTAGCAGGGATGTTATACACACACAGTAAACAAAGTAATTCAAATATATAGGATGTTAAATAGTAATTGGTGTGAAGGAGAGAAAAATATAGCCCAAAGTTGGGGAGGGAATTCTGACTTAGGAAGGGGAAAAACATCTTGATAAGTAGTGGTGGGGAAATAGCTCCAGGATTTGGAAAAAAAAAGAAGAATCTTACTGCTTTAACATAATTTTAAAATTTTATTTACTATTAGTTTATTTAAGCATGTGCTTGGGTTTTGGGTAGGTGGTGTTAAGATGTCCTCTTCATTAGTTCAGTGTGGGGGAAAAATGCAGCATTAAATATTTAGGGGATGGTTACAATGAACCTTTCCATCTAGCCAGAAAAGGGGATCTTTAGTGTACCTGGACGAGTATGGAAGGGAGAGGCAGAATTATTTTCTAAACTGATTCATCAGCAGGAAGGGGGGTTGAGGCACACACCCGACCTGCTATCTCCTATATTACATTACATATTTATCCCAAAGGCATAACAGCAGGTGAAATATTTACCCCTCCAGCTGCAGAGCAAATACACCTTGTGTAAGCAGAAGGCACTGGAACAAGAACCAGCTGCTGAGTTCCAGCTGTGACATGGAAGTCACAAGATGTATGTATTAGAAAGGAGAAGATGCATATTGTTGCCCACTGGCCTTGAAGCGGTAGATTCTGTTTCTTGACTCAGAGGGAGAGATTGCAATGATCGTTCTTTGTTGGACTTTCTCCGTGTTTCTATTCCATTTCTCTGGACCAGTGGTTCTTATGGTCTTATGAATCAGAGATACCTTTCAGAATCCGTGGAAAGTCATGGGCCTTTGCTTTAGTAAAGACCCACGGATATGCCCACAAAAAAATTGCCTATGATTTCATGGCATCACAGACCCCCTTCAGCCCATCTATGGATCCTTGGCATTCCACGGATGACATTTAAGAACTGCTGCTCTAAATGTATTGAGGGTTCTTCTCAAATATAGATAGAAAGCAATACCACACCCTCAGTCTTGGTAGTGCTTTGTGCTTTTCGGAGACCATGTATATATACATATGTGCTGTCATCTCCCAGCTATCTTCTGAGGTCACACTGGCAGGTGTGTCTTTCATAAAGTCACACGACATCATTATAGGTGGCAGTAAATAATAAGAGCTTAGATTCTGGCGTCCAATTGCATGGATTCCAATTTAACCCTTCCACTTGCTAGCCGGGCAAGCTGCGTAACCTTTCTGAGACTCAATTTCCTCCTCTCCAAAATGCGAGACATGTTCAGGAAGTTCTTAGAGGAATTGCTTTGGCAGTATTGATGATGCTCTTTGCCTGGTAAGTGGTGAGTGCTCCAGGAACATTGACTATGTTAAATTTTTCCTGTGTCTTATGCAAGGAGACACAGGAGGTTAACAGAGCGGGACTAGAATCCAGATCCTCTAGTTTGTAGTTCAGCGTTCTAGTTCAGGTTTTGTGTTCCATATTTGATTCTTAGACAGAACTGGGAGGAACCATGGTTAACATTCAGTCCAGCCCATTTGGGAAGTTCAAAGATGAAGTGCCTTGTTCAAGGCCTCTGCTTAGGAGTGGAAGAGAAGAAGAAACTGAGCAGAGTGAGGAATTTCTACATGTTGAGCCAGTCTTCTTTCCAGTGGCAACCAATATCTGTTCATAATTTTTTCCTGCTTTTGTTGTCTCCTCTTCAGAGGGCAGACTAGAACTTTCACATTTGTAGTTCTAGAAATATATTTGTTGAGGCTCTCTTTTGGAACTTGGAGTCCTTTTTAAAACA
>NW_012154951.1:3844732-4031415 GCF_000956105.1 Propithecus coquereli | reverse complement strand
TATTTAATAAATTCTGAAGATTCAGAATGAGGGACTGTTCCTGGAATGCTGGCCCTTTCCTCTCCTGGCTCTGGTCTGAAATATTTAAGAACACAGGTGAAAACACATGGCCTGCCCCTCTAATTCCTGTTCACAGTGTCTGGGGCAGCACAAGGTTAAAGGTTTATCTTAAACCTCTTATTACTTTTTTTCATTTTGTTTTTATCTGTGGGGGAGGTAAAGCTTTTCCTCTATCCTTTTAGGTTCTGTGATGGGGGTCTGCAAATTTAAATGACAAAAGACAGATCAATAGGAGGAAAAAGTATACAATTTTATTATTTTATGTGCAACAGGAACTCACAGAAAAGAAGTGAAACCCAGGAAGCCATTAAACTCAGTTGAACTCGAGGGCTTATATACCATTTTAACAAAGGAAAGGGGGTCTGGGCTGTAAGGGCTGATAAATTGTAAATATATGGGGTGAAATAATGAAAGATAAGGGTTATTTTAATAAGGTTTGTTTATGAAGGCTCATCTTGGTGCTGAATATCTGTCTCCGGTGATAATGTCAGGTTGCAGTCTGAAATGTCGGTTCTTGGTGAGGTCATGGCCGGAGAATGACCAGATGCACCAGAGTAAGGCAAGCGTGAAAATGAGGTTTGTTGAGCGGAGAAAAATAGGATTATAGAGCAATAGCAAGATAGAGGTTTACAGAGCGAGATTCATACCCCACAGAAGACTACCGGACCCATTGTCGTAGCAAAAAGAGAGAGCAAAAAGGACTTGGATATGGTCTCGGTCTTGTTTTATAGCATCTGGATAGGAACCTCCCTGTGGTTCAGACGTCACCATGGAACCACTGTGATCAGACAGTTGGGAGTTAAATGACCTGAGTCTTACTGTGCATGCGGATCTCCCATGATCCCCTCTGAAAGCCCATTGTTTGTGGGGGGTTGAACCACAGCGGCACCCAATTTCATCCCTAGGAGACCTGGAACCCCTTGCTATCTATCTGACAATAAGAATCTTTCTGCTCTTTCTTCCTGGTACTGGAGAGGGAGACACCTTCACAAAGAAAGAGAAATTTATGCCTGCTTTTAGGCAGAAAGAAAAGGGGAGTGCAGAGAGCTCTTCCTACACTTGTTGATTCTCAGTTGCTTTCAGCTCAAAGTAATCCTTATGCCAAAGCGGCGTAATTTGGGGTGGCCTGTCCTGATCCCTTCCATAGCCATCTTTTCATTTCTAATAGTAGGGAGAGAAATGGTATGTAGTAGATCTTTTTCTCCCCATCTAAAAGATTTAGGGCTCCTTCTTACAACTATCATCCTGAAGTCCCTTCCTTGTGAACCAGTGTCAATTTCTTGATCACTGCAAATAAAAGTCCTTAACAGTGATGGTCACTGCCAACTATGATACATGGTTATACAGATACTCCTCAACTTACAATGGGGTTACGTCCTGATAAACCCATTGTAAGCTGAAAATACTGTAAGTCAAAACTACATGTAACACACCTAACCTACCGAACATCATAGCTTAGTCTGGCCTAACCTTCAATGTGCTCAGAACACTTAACGTTGGTCTCCCATTGGGCAAAATTATCTAATACAAAGCCTATTTTATAATAAAGTGTTGAATATTCTCATGTAATTTATTGAATACTGTACTGAAAGTGAAAAACAAAATGGTCGTGTGGGTGCTTGAACTACGGTTTATACTGAATGCATATCGCTTTCGCACCGTCATAAAGTCAAAAGATTCTAAGTTGAACCATCATTGAATTGGGGATCATCTCTATTTAAAAATCTCCCATCAGTTCTTATGAGTTTAAAAATCACGTTGCATCTGTAGTGTAAACCGTCTCGACATCTCCTGTGGCACGTATAGGGGAATCGAAACAGTGACAGAGGCAAAAGGTAGAGCTCAGGATGCAGCAGGACTGGAAGAGAAGTGGAAGGACGGCCCCCCTCTCGTCATACCTGCCTAACCTACCTCTGTGAGAATTTGTGCAAAAAGGCAGAGAAGAGGTTGGGGTGAGATCCCATGGCTCGCTCAGCTCCCTGGTCTCTGCCTGCACAACAGCTGTCAGGATTTGTAGCCATCATCCCTGCACAGAGAGAATTTCGAGGGCATCCCAGTTCCCACGCGGGGGGCTGGCTTTGGTGAATTGCTCCAGCAGACATCAGTTATAATTGGGGATTGAGTTGTTCCTTGACAAAGGAAGTTGTTTCAGAATGAAGAGCTGTCATATCCTTTCGGCCTTGAATCTCCCAGCTACATGTTCATCAAATCTCTCTTCCCTCCCTTCGCCAGCACCATTTTAATAGATAAACTCCTAGCTAGAAAGAGTGACTTAAATATATGGATTCTACAGTATATCCCACTGTATTCAGCATTCCACTATTATCAGAGCGAAAATGTCAACCTTTAATGTTGTCTCTGGCTAGATCTGAATATTTAAAAGAAGCTTCTTTTTAAGTCTTTTTATGTTTTGCTATTTATGCCACCCCCTGCCCTAGAGATTTAGAAGAAATAATCTCTCGGTTTTGTTTTCCTTCCCTATGAAACCCCAATCTTAGAAGGTCTGCCACTTTTTCCCTGACATTTCCTTTACATAGCGCTGCTATTCTAAACTGATGGTCACAGAGTCCTTCTCAATAACACGGAGACAAAAACGCTCTGCATAGCTGATAAATTATAAGCAGGCTCCATGTGTTAGCTTGATGGATTGTTATAGTGAATGTGTGTGAGTCATGGGTGTTATTTTTGGTCAAAAGAATTGTGTGAACTTTTCTCCTCTATTTTGAGTGCTTTGAAATGTACTACTCTTTTTCTTTCTTTCTTTTTTTTTTTGTTCCTTAAGATGTATGTCAAGGAATTCGGTACCGTATCAGAATAGTCATTTTCTAGTTTTCAAAGTTATTGTTTTGGAGTTGAGGAGGTGGAAGGACTGAATAGAAAAGAACTGTGTGCTGACAGGTATTCCAGCCTATTATATGTAAGAGAAAATTCTTGTCGCCTGCTTTAAAGCAGTGGCTGACTCCCCCACTCCTCTGAACCCCAGAGATCAAGTTTAAAGCTGGAGTAGATTTACTGTGAACTCACTTGGAGGCATTGTGATTTTAATTGACCATTGTTTTATGGCTAATGTAGAAATGCCCGATTTTATTTTGGAAGATTTCTTTTCAGCCAGGCTGCAGAGTATATAATGTTTGATGATCACATCACCGGGTGTCTAAATCGCTGTGTCCTAAAGCAGCTCTGCGCTCTGTCCTGAGTGTCACTGGAATCATTGGCTGATGTTTATACCTGGTGCCTGCCTTGCTCTAGTAGCCGGGTACCCAGGAGCACCTTTGAGCTCAGTGCTTATCAAAGTGGGGCCCAAGAGCCAGGCTAGGCTGCAAGCTATTGTTTCTGGTCCATCACAAGATAAGTACAGAAATTGAGAGGAGCGTTCAGAAACTCTTACAACAATTTGACAGTGTGATTTTATGTCTGTCAAATCTAACAATAAACACTGGAGGCTTTATCTTGATGTCTTCTTAAATTTATTTTCTTAGTTATTCATTTTTATTGCATTTTACAAAAGTATCGATCTATGACGGAGTGGAAAAAGAAAACCGGTCTTTCACCACTGACAGATTGAGCCGTACTGGTTTGGCTACTGCAGGTACATTGGTCAGCGAATGTCAGGGTCTCCCCACCCACCTGAGACTCGAGGCATTACTGATTGTAAAAGGGAAGATTAGGGAGGCTGTAGGAATTTTTATCTTTTGTTAAGTTTTCATTGTTCCTCTTACAACATTTCTTTGAGCATCTCTTCCGTGGGTTAGAGGAAAGCTCCTGGGAGGGTGAATTTTGCAGCGTCTCCTCCAGATGGGGGTGCTGAGATTCGCCTGAACGTGGCAGGCGGCAGCCGGCTGAGCAAGCGCGGGGCAAGCGCGGGGCGGTGCTCCTGCCACTCCCCTGGGACAGCCACCGCAGCCAGGGCTGCCCCTCCATCTGGTAGGGAAAGGATCAGTGAGCTCATGTCTGGGGAATGTTCTGGAGTTCTGTGGAGAAAAGGCAGAGGCCACCCACACGTGCCACCTTGTGCTAAGGAAGGAGAGCTGCGGACCGAGGGGAAAAACCGGGACAAGAAAATCAAGAATTGAGTAATCTCTCGACTTCGCTGCAGTCCCTGGGGTCGCCTGCTCTTGTGGCCTTGACCTGTTCTCCCAAATGGAAGTTTTGAGATGTGATGGCGGAGACCGAGTGAGGGAGGCTGGTTTGCCTTTTCCACTGCCGGGAACTTCTCCCCCGGGATATCCACGAGGCTCCCTCTCTCTCCTTTTTCAAGTCTTGGTTTAAATGTGGCTTTCTCCATGAGGCCTCTGTGGCCCTTTCCCCTACACACTCCATCCCCTTTGCCCTTTTATGTTTCCCTGCAGCATGTATCATCTAACACTGCCGTCCCCAGCCCCTGGGCTGCGGACTGGTACCGGTCCATGGCCTGTTCGGGACAAGGCTGCAGAGCTCCGCAACCCCCATCCCCGGTCCATGGAAAAATTGTCTTCCACGAAACTTCCGAAGGGGGAAGGGGGCACAGCAGCAGGGAAGCCAAGCAAAGCTCCATCTGTATTTACAGCCGTTCCCCATCGCTGGCATCGCCGCCTGAGCTCCGCCTCCCCTGCCCTACCCCGCTTCCTTGCCCTCCCTCCCTTGCCCCCCAACCCCGGGGAAAAATTGTCTTCCATGAAACCCGTCCCTGGTGCCAAAAAGGTTGGGGACCACTGATCTAACATACTGAGTCTATATATTCTGTTAACCAAAAAAGTAAAAAATAAAAACAAAACCCAAACTCTATAAAGTAATTTCAAGAGGTTTATTCCGAGCTGAATCCATGTGACTGGCCCAGAGCACATGGCCTCAAGAGGTCTTGAGATAATGTGCCTTGGCAGCCAGGTCAGAGTTTGGTTTTATACATTCCTGGAGGCAGGAATTCCACCTGAGATCGTAAGTCAATCCCCAGAAGGTGTACGTTAGTTTGGCCTGAAAAGGTGGGATGTCTCGAAGGGGGAGGGGTTTCCAAGTTACAGGTGGGTTTAAAGATTCTTTGATTTGTAATTGGTTAAAGAAATGAAGCTTTGTCTAAAGGCTTGGAATGTTTGAACTTATATACCAAAAGTTATGTGATCTGTTAAGTAAATTGATCGCCCGCGGGTGTGGTTTAAGCTATGTCTTGCAAGGCCTGCTAATGATTTAGTGTCTTACTGTAACAAAGAGTGACTCCAAAAGGAGTCACATCTGACCTCCCTTCTCCTCATGGCTGGTAACTCGGCTTCGAGGTTTTTATGGTGTCCCCTTGGCCAATAGGGGGTCCATGCATTCAGCTGGGGGGCTTAAGATTTTATTTTAGTTCATAATTTTATTGTAATACTATGTAATTAATGTCATGTCATCGATTAGATGCAAGTTTACAAGGGCAAGATTTTTGTCTGTATTGTTTGCTGCTGTATTTCCAGGTCTAAAACAGTGCCTGGCACATGCCGGGTGCTCAATAAATATTTGTTATGTAAATGAATGAATGAATAATCAACAATGAAGGGGCAGGATCGCAAAGGCGCCAACCGTGTCCAAGGAGGCCTTTGCCATGTCCACACAGCTCTGTTCACCTACTATATGCTAAGCACTGTGGTAGGATTCTGTGTTCATTATTTAAGGATCCAATCACCCCATGCGATATGTATTGTTAGCTCCATTTCATAGATGGGGAAACTTAAGAGGTTAAGAAACTCATGCACGGTCACCCAACCCAGTAAGTGGCAGAACTGGGATGCAACTTAGTCGGCTTCCTTCCGTCCAGAAAATTTCCAAGATCAGTCACTTGGTCACAGAGTCTCTTGTTTCTTTGCTTTCCTACCTACAAAATGGGAATTCATTTTCCTCATCCATCACCAAATTTTATCTTATGAGAACAAACATTACTCAAATATTACAAGATATGAGTTTTACAAATATGGGGCTGAAAAATTAGATGGAGTTATTGAGTAATGTTCACCAATAACATTGGTGGAGTGGAGAGCAGGGCTTGATTAAATCCAGCCAATGGGGATGAGTTTTTTTCTATGCAAGACTGTTCCAGGCACTGGTTCCAGTGACGCTACTTGCTGCTGTTATTCAAGATCTCTCCCTAGGCTGAGACCGTAACCTCTAGACTCAGCTTATTGTCTCTCATTTTAAAAATATTTATGGGAGCATCTACTAGGTGCTTGGGAGAGGTCAGTAGAGAGAACAGAGTCCTTGCCCTTCATGGAACTTGTATTTCAGTAAGGAGAGGGAGGCAGGAAATCAACAGTGAGCAATAAACCATAAAGGAAATGATATGGTATGTTAAAAGATGGCAAGTGCTCTAGATAAAGGAAAGGTGGTGCAGGGGAAGGTCGCAGTGTTAAATTGAGTGGTTGAGGAGGGCCTTGTTGAGATGGAGACCTTTGAGCAAAGACTGAAAAAGGTGAGGGCATGAGCCAGAGGCTGTCTGGAGGGAAGCATTCCAGGAGAGAGAACAGTGCCCTGGTGCTGAGATGGGATCATGCCTGGTAGGTGTGGGGGACCCAAGGAGGTGAGCAAGAGGTAGAGACAACAGGATACCCCAGCAAATGGAATACAGGAGGTAAGATAAAGTGGGGAGTCAGGGATAAGCAGAGATTTAATCTTTATGTTCTTTCCCTTTTATTCCTTTTGTAGTGCCTAATATAGTTTCCTATTCCTGAAAGTATTAGCACTGAAGTCTTTGGAAATGTAGCCACTGCAGGTGTGCTAGCACCCTAACGTCTGCGGATTTGGGTTTCTTCAGCTGTACCATGAAGGAAATCTAGGACATGATCTTTAACATCCCTTGTCTGACTCTTTTTTGAATGATTCCCTCCCAGGAGTCATGTTCTGATCTCTTCCTTCCCTCCCTCCTTCCCTCCTTCCTTCCTTCCTTCCTTCCTTCTTTCCTTCCTTTATTCACCATGAGTCTTTAGAACACTCATGGGTACACAAGCACTGTCTGGAGCAACACACATAGAAGTAGAGGAAGTCGAAAACAGAATCTCTGCCTTTCAGTAGCTTGTGATCTCTTCTTGCTAAGGTTTGAGAAGAAGGTGATAAGTCAGGTGAGAATTAGAGCAAGTCACAGTTAGCAACGTAAGAACAGCATGGTAGAACAGGAAGCCGTGTGAGCAAGGGGGAATGTGAGTGAAAGGCTTGAGTAGGTATAGAGATGGGGACAATCAGGAATTTGAGGCTCAGGGAACCTGGAAAAGGGACAGGAGTGTGGCAAAAGGTGTGTGTGCTCTGGGAAAAGGGGTGATGAGGCTGTGAGATGAAGCTGGATTGAAAGGGGAGGCTGATGGAGAACCTGCCCCACCGTCTCTGGGTCTGGGCAGGAGGTGGATCTTAAGAAAAGGATGATGTCATGAAGATGGGAATGGCAAGATGGGAATGGCTGTTGGGTACTGTGGGAACTAGAGTAAGGAAATACGGAGATGGGAAAACCAGCCCAGGAGACTGTTGAGTTTCCTCTGGATCCTGGTTTCAGAAATTGTTGCACATCACTGACTTCTTCTCTGGCTGCCTCCTGGAATTGTAAGCAAAACCCTGGGCATTGAAGTAGCAAAGAAAAACTCATTAAACAAGATATATTTGAAGGGGGGCAGGGAACCTATCTAAACAAGAAATCGAAGCTTTTCTTATGTTATTGACCTAAATTTTACAATTGAACTCTATATCCATTTTTAAGATTTTTTAGTGATAAGCTCTTAAAAAAGTTTTTTTTTTGACAAGTCAAATAAGACTGCCTCCTCCATTACTTGTCTAAGTGCCCTCTGTAAGCCATTCTGGAAGCAAAGAACTTCTCCAAATTGAGGTTCATGGCCAACTTCAATTTCCTCCATCCCATTGTAGCGGCACGATTTGTACACTTGCCACCTTCATGTATGTGTTTACTCTGATGGGTTTTGTGTGGTTCAGCTGGGTTTGGGTGCCAGCGTCAATGAGCCCAATAAAGCCCAGCATTTATTCACTCCACCATTTCTGATTGTATTTCATGTGTTGATATTTCCAGGCTAATCTTGCACAACTGTTGAGAGATTCTCAGGACCGAAATAAACATCTGGGAGAAGAAATTAAAGAACTTCAGCAAAGGCTTGGAGAAGTCCAGGGCGACAATAAGGTAGGGTGAATATTTGAAGGGAAAAAGCTCTGCTGCATAATTATGCGTTGGAGGTTTATGTTTATGTAGCACATCAGAAAAAATGCAATGCAGCATTTGTTGAAAAATTTGTTATAGATTTTTAGATTTATAATGAAAATTCACAGTTTAACATTTCTTATCTTCATTACATTTCCTTTGTGTGTTTGTGTGTGTGTGTGTGTGTTTGTATATACGTGCATATGTGTTTGTTTCTGGGTGGCTCTAAAATATTGTCATAACCCATTGTAGAAGTTTCATTATGTTCAGTTTGGTGGTGAATAACATTGTGGTTGAGGGCAAAATAAAACCCAAATGCTATACTTTCCCCACTTCTATACAAATAATGGATTTGTGGCTCAGCTGATTTGGAATTATTCACATTTGGTTTTGAATTTTAAGTAGTCATCCAACTAATTATGTTCACATAACCAATTTATTTTATTGCTAAATTTGGCAATTTGTATGGAACATTGCTCAAAATCCACTGCTTGGTATTAATCAAACTCCCCTGTTGGCAACGTTAATTATAAAATATGAACTCATAAACTCCAAACTAAATGTGTGCACTCTCTCTCCCAGCTGAAGCTATGAACAAAAGTACAATGGAGAAAGGAAAGAAAAACTACCAAAGTTTAATTCTGTCCCCCCAAATAATTTCCCATTTTGCCAAGATTGATTCATTTTCAACTCCTTGCCGGAGGCAGCTCTTGCAACAGAGATGGTGTTGGAGTTTGACTCAGGAAAACTATATTGTGCGTATGTGTGTTGAAAGGGGGCCTTCTTGGGGAAATGTATTTTATATGTTACCAAATTCCGTGACAAATGATGGTGATTTTCATTGTTGTTGGGAGTTGTTGGTTATTAGAAGACGCCATTTTGAAAGATTCTCTTTTAAAAGATTCTCATTTTGAAAAGACTCTCTTTTAAAAATGTACAGAATTGTCTGGGTCGTGCAGAGAACTCTCCCATGCGTAAGATCAGAGAGGCCTTTGTACATGCTGTTGGATCTAGAGGCCCAATCTGAGGGCATATACTTACCTGGGAAACCAACTTTACATAGATTCTTCTCCACTTAATCTGACTTAATTTTTTTTTAACCTTTTAGATTTAACATAAATTTGAAAAATTAGGCTCTACCATTCCCGGTCATGACGTAGAGGGTGGAAAGATGCCCAGGAAAGGTTCTAATTAACCCTGGACAAGCTAATCAGCTCGTGTGGTTCCATGCATCAGTGAGAGGACGTAAGCTCTGTAACCGAGGTGTTTGGTCAGTAATTAAAGGCCAGACCTTCTTAGTCACTTCCTCAAGTGATGGCAGCAGGGCAAGGTGTTCTAAAGAATAAAATGAAATGTGTACAGTTGTTTTTCTTTAAGCCCATGAAAATACTAGAGGCATTTTGGAGACCTTGTAAACCGACAAAATGCTGAAACATTTTGAAATGTGACTTTTGGATTCATGGTTCTTCTTGACTGATAATTTTTTTTCTATTTTATTTCCTGTTTTCTTTTTCTGAGCTATACCTTCACCCCAACTTTCCTAAATATGCTTGTGTCTCATCTCTTGGTTGCTTTTAATTTTCTTTGCCGTTTAGGTGTGAGAATTTTCGGAGTTGACTTTTGCCGCTGATATTTCATGGAAAGAAAGGGAGGGCACGTGTGCGTGTGCAAGCGTGTGCGTGTGCATATGTGAGTCTGTGCGCACGTTTGCGTGTGTAACACTGAGCACAGATTGGGGCCTCCCTTGCTTTGTCACAGTCTGAACTTCGTGATTTGCTTGCTGTCTGAGTCTTTATTCCAGTAGCTGGACACATTTATCAAACTTTGTTTTCTTACCCAAGGTTTGGAATTTAGTGACTTACGTTCATGGCCTGTGAAGCAATTTGCCTGCCAAAAGGTGCAGGGAGGACGTTCTTATGTTCAGGTATCTGGCCTCTCCCCACCTCAAAAAGAGACTAACCCAGCCAGCGAGACCCAGAGGTCCCATTTATTCTCATTTGCACTAAAGTCATTGGGCTGGTTTATTTTCAGGCCTGTGTGAGTCACAGCCATCCCCCCCTCCCCCACCTCCAGTCCTCAACATTAAGGCCAGATTACTCATCCTATAATGACACCAGGCTTCTTGACAAACTCAGAAGCCCCTGTTCAAAGGTAGCTGTGACTGTGTGGTAGAGAATGAGTTAACCCTTTGGGGTTTTTTTGTTTTTAAGAGACAGTGGTCTCCCTGTGTTGCCCGGTCTGGTCTCCAACTCCTGGGCTGAAGCGATCCTCCTGCCCCAGCCTCCCGAGTAGCTGGGACTACAGGCTCGTGCCACTGCACCCAGTTCGTTTTGCTTTTTTTTTTTTTTCCTCAAAGCCAGTCAAATTTAGCAGTGGGGGGTGGTTATAGACCAACTTTAGTGACACTAATGTTAATAAGTTCTGATAACCCACTACCACCCAACCAGCCTTTATTTTTGTTTTTGTTTTTGTTTTGTTTTGTTTGAATCATCACGTCACCTGCTGCTCCAACACTTCCACCGCCTACTGGATCCAGTTCCACCTCCTCATCATGGTGTTAGCCTCCATGATCTTTCTCCAGCCACATCCTTGCTACTAGTCACCTCATACTTGAGCCCTAGAGTGCTAATTTCAGCCCCTTTTCTGTACCCTACTGCCTGCTGACTGAGGACCTTTGCACCAGCTATTTGCTCAATCTGGAACACTCTTCCTCTTTACTTTCCTGGCAAGCTCCTGCTTATCTTTTAGGTCACAGGTCAAATGTAGCCCTCTCCACCTCTTAGGTGTCAGTCCTGTGCTGCTTGCAGTGCCTGGCTCTGCCCCTCTACTAACACCTTTGTGGCACTCCCAGCCCCAAGGGTAAGCTCTTTGCAGGCTGCATTTTGTGTCCTAAAAATTAGAATTCTTAGTTCCCAATGCATAGAAAATATTTAATCTTTATTGAAGGAACAGAATGGAATAAAGGAATGAGTGAATGAATAAAATGAATGAACAAAGGGAATGACAAGAATAGCAAAAGGATTCAAGGAGGAGGAAGAGAGAAAGGAACGAAGCATACAAGAAACAAACAGCAGACTGACTGCCATCTGGATGTCATCAGTACCTCGCTTTGGCGTAAGGAGTGGTTTAGGAATTTGGAGAAAGGAGCTAGGAAAGCAAACCGTTCCAACAGGGGAAAGAAAAACAGCCCAAGGCGCAGAGGCTGGGAAGCCCCTGCGGAGAGAGCAGAGGCTCTGATGCTGAGCCTTGGGGGACAAAGGACCAATGTCCTGCTCTTTGGCTGGTTCAAGCCTGTTAAATTCAGGAATACTGACTAATTGTTGTTGTTGGACTCCGAACTCTGATGCCACCCGGGAGGGCTGATGGCACCATTTGATGAGTGACTGTTAGAGTGGAAGATTTTTATCTCTGAGTTGCCATTGTAACTGCTGACCTTTATCCATATTTTGGGAAGCCCAGATTCTAGATGTTAAGTACATTTAAGAAACAAGGTGATAGGAAATTACTTGCCTTGGATATTTTAGGGTAGACTAATTTTTCCATTTGTTCAGCTAGAGCCTTGTAACCCTACGTGCCATAAAGCATTTCCAAACAGCCTCTTGAAAGATTTGCTGCCACCCTGGCTTTGAAGCAGTTTAGCACTCACGTGGGGTGGGGGCGGGGAGTCCCGTGCCAGGATGGGCACCAGTGACGGGGGGCCTGGGTGATCAGTCACCTCCTGCGACCACTCTGTCCAGTGCCCAAGAATTTCTCGGGCTCTCCAGCTAACACAAATCCCCAAGCCAAAACCAGATGAGAGGTGTGAAGAGGGAAACCTACTAGATACCCTCCCCTTCCTTAAAAAGTCCAGTTCTTAAAGGTTAAAGAGGAAAGAGGAGCCCTCTGGGGACGACGCTGCTCACTTTGACACAGATCACCCTGGAAAAGCTTTGCAGGTTGCCCAGGGCTGTCAGCCTGTGAGGAATAAAGACCAGTTGTGTGGAAAGAGTCGGACAGTGCTGAGGCCTCACGTTGCAAAAGAGCCCGTGGAGCCAGCTGCACTCCCCTTGCCGCCCCAGAGGCCTGCCTGCTCCCTCTTCTGGGCATTAAGAAAAGAGGAAATTCAGGGACAGGGGATCAGAGGGGAAAAGGGGTCTCTGACAATCTAAGGATCAGTAAATCAACCAACAAAACTAGCAGGGCACATTTGAATCACAGAGACAGTAGTCCCCCACTTACCTGTGGGGGTGCCTTCCAAGACCCCCGTGGATGCCTGAAACCAAGGATAGGACTAAACTCCGTTGCTGTCAGTCGGGGCACGCTTGTGTTCATGTCTTTCAGCCACAAACGTAAAGCCTTTTCCCTCTTAGCTAAGCACTTATCACACACTGTGGCCATAACGTTTGCAGTTTGAGGTACAGCAGCAAAACTAGCAAAATTTCTTTTTCCTCTACAATTTCACGGATAGAAGATTCATTCCTACCATAGATCTTAGCAACCGCAGATGTGGGATTTTTTTCCTTTCCTTATTAAGTCAAGAACTTTCACCTTTTCACTTGAAGCACTTTATGGCTTCCCTCTGGCATATCCAAATTGCCAGCTTCACAACTCTAGCCGCTCGGGGCCATTACTAAGTATAGTAAGGGTTCCTCGAACTCAAGCGCTGCACTGCAGTACCACGGCGGCTGATCTGATAAGCAAGAAGGCTACTAAGCGAGTAAGGGGTGGGGAGCACAGACAGTGCAGAGACCCTGGACAAAGGGATTCACGTCCTGGATGGGACGAACTGAGATGGTGCATGATTTCATGATGCTACTCAGAACGGCATGCAGTTTAACACTTATGAATTGTTTACTTCTGGAACTTTTCATTTAATATTTTCAGACTGCAGTTGACTGTGGGTAGCTAAAACCAAGGATCAGGGAGAACTACTGTGCTCAGAGGACTGACCGAGAACGAGCGCTCTGAAAGAAGCAGCCCAGCTTGTAGCACTTTGCCATGGTATAAATACTGATACCATGACAAATACCAGGCTACCAAAGATTGGAGTCACTGAACTTGGAAGGATTTGCACTCTGGAAAGAGCCAGCTCCAGCCTGTTCCTGCAAAGTGGAGTGGTGTAGTACAGTCCAAGAGGTCCATTTTTGGAAATTATTAGACCCAGGTTTATGTTCTAGTTCTGTCAGTTATTGTCTGTATGGCCTTGGGAAGTCAGTTTTCTCTCCAGGCCTCAGTTTTCTCATCCATAAAATGGCAGTAATAATACCTCTCATGGACTTGTCAGGTTTCATCGTTTATTCACCAGCACATAATTGAGGACTTACTGTGTGCTGATTAACATTCTAGCAGCTGAGGATGCATCAAGGAATAAGAAAGACAAGGTATCTGCTCTCATGGAGCTTATATTCTAGTTGGGAAGACAGTAAGAAAATAAAATATGCAAGTGAGATCATCGGACACTGGTTAGTGCTGAGAAGAAAAGAAAGGAGGACAAGGAGATTGAATTATTGGGGGGTGTTCATGCGATCTTGTTTGTAAAGGGTATTGCATAGTGCCTGACACCCAGTAAGCATTTAACAGAGGGTAAGTGTTGCTGTTATCCTTAGCACAACATGAGCCCGTGTTGACTTAGAATATTAAAGTCGTCCTTTCCGTTGATCAGCTATTTCCAGTGAACTAGGTATGTGCCCCCTAGTAGAGACAATGATCCCGGTGAGAAGCTGGCATCTGGCAGATGGATCCCCAATCTCAGCCCTCCTAATCACCATTGCATGCTTTGCCAGCATCGAGCATTACTGCCTTGGTGCTGAGCTCCTGGAAGCTTTCTTCCATTTTGTGTGTCCCTTGTGGAATAAGCACCTAATAGGATGCGCCAGGAGCAGCAACTCATGTTCCCATTGGGACAGCTGGCAGTTGGTTTTCTTCTCTGATTGCTTCTGTTTTGCTTCATTTTAGAGATTATGGCAGTTTTGAACAGAAGACCAATAATGCTGTGTGATGTATTCAAAAGCAAGGAAGTTCAGGGTAGACAATTCTCCTACCGATGTCATGCATTCACAGTTCCTGGCCCCTGCTGGCAAATTTAAATTTAGCTGTGGTGATATTGCATAAACATAGGGTTTTGCCCTTAATAATGAGCTTTATGTTACACCAGCTGACAGTCTTTAAGTACCTCTGTTTTATCTGATGTTGGTGCCATAAAATAATAGAGCCCTTCTGTGAACATACCTCTATTGACATGGGACTTTTGGATGGATTCAGTGAGCAAACCAATTAAGTTAAAGCTATAAGCCAATAAAAATAGACCAATGAGTGTGCAGGTGACTAATTGAAGTATACTTGGTTTAAAAAAAAAAAAAAAGAGCGCTCAGCTGTGGATGTTCATAATGGTCCAGGATGTGGGATCAGAGAGCTCTTGGTAAAGCTCTTCCACTTTATGCTTCAAAGGGAGCAGAGAGATGTCCTAGCCCGTAGGAAACTCCGATGAAGACGGCTCTCTAATGAAAAGCTCTCACCTTGGGGCATTACAGAAATTAATTACGAAGAATTACAAGGAGTGAGAAGGGCCCTTCACCCCTCCGGCCCCATCATGTCTTATTCTAACTGGGATCTTGGTTTTGAACTATAACCACTGCTCAGCTAGTCCAGCCAGCAGCAAGACTAGTTCAGCAGTCCCTAATGTGTCATCAAGTTAACTAGATTCATTTGGTCTTCAGAGTCCGTATTTGAGCCTGTCCTGGTTGATATGAGCTTGTAGCCTGGGTAGACCACATGACCAAAACAACATGGTTTGGGATATTCGTCCCATAGACCATGCATCGTAATTATACGTCTTAATAGAGAACTGGTTCTAAAAGACATTTCGGCCCGAGACTTATTTTATAGTATATCATATCCAAATTACACACCAAAATAAAAAGAAATCAAAGCTTCTTTAAAACTGCTTGATGGGACTGTGGCTTTGAGAGCACAAGTAATTCAGGGTCTTCCTAGCTGTAAGATCTCGGGCCAGTGGCTTGACTTCCGTGTGCCTCAGTTGTTCTCGTCTCTACGGGTAAGTAGTACTTATCTCATGGGGGTGGTTCAGTTCAATTCATTTCAGTACATCGTTGTTGAGGACTGACTGTCTGGTCTGGGGGTAGCACAGAAAATAAAACCAATGAGTCCCTTGGTGCCGAGCTCCTGGAAGCTTTCTTCCATTTTGTATGTCCCTTGTGGAATAAGCACCTGATAGGATACACCAGGAGCATGGGGCTTCCTTGGGGCTTGGGGCCCCATTCTAGTGGGGGCAGGTAGACAGTAAGTAAATAAACTAATGAGTTTCAGAGATTCTGAGAGGCACAGTTTTTCACATTTGAACATCTCCGATAGAGTCAGTGGCATCGTGCAGTTACGATTGGCACTTTTTATTCTTTTTAGAGGTGCATAGTGGTGGGTCTTAAAGTTGATGGAATCTTATATTTGATGAAATGCAGTGTAAAATGTCAGGAGGTTTTAAGTGCTAAGTAAAAAATTAAAGCAGGCGAGAGGGCCAGAGAGTGCAGCCCAGGTGTGGGGTGGGGGTGTGGGAGTGTTTCTGTTTATGTCAGGTGGTCAGGGAAGGCGTTTTGCTCAAGTGCACGACACAGAGACCTGAAGGATGGGGCAGGGGGGTGTGTGGAGGTGAAGGACAAAGACCCCCAATGGCAGGAGCCAGCTTGGGGTGTTAGAGGCTCTGTAGGGGGGCCATGCCCCTTTTGCTAGGATTAAATACAAAAAGTTCTATAAAACGCTTAACCCAAAGCACGTTCTGGAGGGGAGCCGATGTTCCGGGCTTGTTGCTGCAGTCGTGACGAGAGGCAGCCCAGAGCCCTAAACTGCCAGGGCTGATACCTGACCGCCACTTATAAGGTTTGTGACATACGCATGTTCCTTTACTTGTCTGTGGCTTGGCTTCTCATCTGAAAGTGGGGATAACAACGTTACTTGCTAGAGCACTTGGTCAACTTAAATAGGTTAATGTGAGTCAGCACTTAGGACCGTGCATGGCAAGTAGTGTTAGTGCTAAGTGTTACGTGGCTGAAACCTCTGGGGTCGGGCCCTTCTGAACCGTGCATGGACCCCGGGGCCAAGAAGACCTGGCTTCAGAGCCCTGTGCCGACCTCCCCGGGGGGTTCTCCCCTGCAAAGGGGAGATGATGGTGTCTGCTGCCTGGAGTTGTGGGATGCACTGAATGGGAGGCTTCCTAGATCTAAGAAGCATTTGAGGACTCCTTATGGTTAGCTAGACACGGTTGTGGGGGCCGAGGTATTTCAGTGCATATGACAAGAAAGGTTCTTGCCATTACGGAGCCGACAGTGGGGTGCACACAAGCGGGTGACCAAGGTCATTTCTGGCAAATACGATGAAGACAGTCAGGCAGGGTAGTGTGAGTTGAGTGACCTGGGGATGAATGACTTCAGCAACAGTGTCCAGGGAGGACTCCTCAGAGGTGGGGATATTTGATCTGAGTCCCGAACAAGACAAAAGTGGATTCTGGACGGACCTCTAAGCAGGCTCTTTCCAGGGCAGACGAGGTGGAGAGGCCCAGGGGCTGGCCTGAGGGTGGCGTGTTTGAGGCATGGGAGGGACGCCAGTGCGGCCGGAGCGCAGAGAGAGATGGTCAGAGGCGGGGTCAGGAAACGGGTGAGGAGGGGGTCATGCCGTGTCCCTCCCACCCTGGCGAGGGCTTTGGCATTTGTCTCAGTGCTGTGAAAAGCCGCTGGAGTTACCTAGCGTGTGCTTAAGGCAAGCTGCTAACGCTTGCTTGGCCCAAATCGGGAGCTCGTGCACTGGGAGACATTGACATACCGCTGATGAGCATGTGCGTGAGGATCTCCGGAGCCTTAGGAGACAGAAAATGAAAACTACTGTTTTGTGTTATTAAGTGACAAATTCCTTTGTTTGAAGCTAGAACTGGCATGCCATATGAGTCTAGGAATTTGGACTCTGGTGTACTCAATAGCGTGGAGGCTTTTAAATCTTGTGTCCAGTTTTATCGAAGGTATTTCCAGAAGGCCAGGGGGCAGTTGGAGAGGATGTGGAGAAAACCTACAGGAAAAAACAGCACAGCACCACACCCGGTGAATGTTTAATAAATGCCTTTTGGTGCTGACCTCTCCCCAGGTGTGCTGTTTGCGGCAGTACAGGAGGACTAGGGCTGAGGAAGGGCTACTATTGTCCACTTTCTGTTAATGATTCTTTCATCTGACCCTCTCAATGGCCCTCGCAAATAGAGAGCCTCTGCGTAAGGATTGTAACCAACTGTAAGTGGGGGTTGCACTTTTAAACCTTGGTGGAGATTTACGTGAACAGTGGTCCTTGCATTGTATCTTCACATTGTGGGAATGGAGACCCCAGAGTTGCGGTGGTGCAGTGTGCAGCCTAGACGGCCATACATGGCTGTCTTAGCTACAAGATAGCCTTTATTCCCAATTTTTAAAAAAACCAAGTCACATGTGGCCCACCAAGCTTGGACAGCTTGCCAAGGGCACATGGCTAGGATTAGCAAAAGCTGGATCTGAACACAGATAACACCCAGAGAATAGCTGTTCCCGCGCCTGGTTGCCTCTCACTGTGTGTTGGGTAAAATGGATTAAGGCAAATGAAAACAAGATGAGGTCGAAACTGTTGAGGGTTGTGAGAGATAAAGCTTGAGAAGAGATCAAGGAAGATCTGAGGATCAAGGAAGATCATTCCACTCAGGAGGCCTAGACAGGCCTCGTGCAGGACAGTTTGAGCAGGTCCTTGGCAGAGTCGGGGGAAGGGCACCCAAAAGCCATTTTACCACATTGTTTTACGGCCTTGTCCCTCAGCCACATCCCAGCTGCAGCTGCGCCTCATCCGCAAGCTGACGACGCACACCCGTAATTCATTCATAAACATTTATTTCTATCTAAATCAGCAAATGACTGCGTCTATTGGTGGCAGAGCGCATGCTGTGGAGGGCACCGATCCACTTTGTGGGTTGGCACGGGGAGGCTGGCTGTGGAATTTGGACGGCCCTCTTTGCGGGAATTAAGTGCCCCGAGCAGTTGCTTCCCAGCCTTTTTCCAAGGTGGAAAATCAGCATCATTTGCCTGCACGCTACAGATAAGGTTGGCTCAGGAGCTCCGCTTTCTCCAGCTTGGAAGAAAGATCGGACCTCCCTGGTGGGCTTATGTGTGGAGAGACATAACCGGAGGGTGACGATGATGATGATGACAATTGCAATAATCATAAGAGCAGCTAACATTTATTAAGCAGTTTTTATGCTCCAGGGCCTGTGCCGAGTGTGGTAGAGAAGTCGCATCTTCTCTTACTTAGGGTTAGCTTCTGAAGTCAGCGTGGAAGAGGCAGAAACTTGCATTTAGCCAAAATTCCCCTTGATGGTCCCTTAAGTTGTCTAAAAATTTCAGGTCATATGTGTGCTTCTGATAAGCAGTATTATGTGTAATTAGGGACAATATGACTTTGCACACATGTATTATCAGTTCCTGTCCCGCCTTACTCTCAGGCTGGAACACTGGGCAGAGGAATGGGTAGAATCACCCGATTTTTTTTGATTATTTCTCTCTCATCCTCCTTTTCCTCCAATTTTTTGGTCCCCCCTCCTTTTCTTTTCAAACATAGGGGAGCACTGAACTTCCCTAAGTTAAGTGTTCATTTAATGCAAACCCACTCTCTCTCACTTCATGCTTACAGCAACCCTCCAAGGAGGCTAATACTTTTACTGTTGTGTTTTTACAGAGGAGGATACTGAGGCTCAGAGAAGTTCAGACAAATTCCTGAGGTTGCACAGCTCGGAGACTGTGGTGCCAGGGTACAAGCCCTAGACAGGCCCACTCCAGAGCACTCAAGTCATCTGCTGAGAAGACAGGAGACCTCTCTCTCTGGGGCTCTGCCATCCCTCCTGCAGGGACCTCCTTAGGCCCCCTCAGCTGACTGTACTTGAGTTTCAGACCCAACTAATGATCAAGCATTACCAACTTGGGCCTCACTTTTAAAAATAAGTGTTTCAGCCAGTCCAGCCCTGAGATTTAACAGCCGATATTGTATGCACATTAAACACCAAATGATTGTTAACATATTTATTGAAGCTTAACAGGCATCCAGTATATAAAAGACGACTCTCTTATATGGCTGTCAGACCTCAATAAACATGTTTAATAATTAATTGGCATTAAGCAAACGTAATTGTGTGATTCTAAATTAAGTGTTCAGTGAAGCGTATTGTGAGTAGAAAACCACAGTGGTGTTTTATTACTTAAAGTTCAAGCTGTCAGTCTGGCTTTTCACATACCAAGGAAAATACCCTGCTTTCAAAGACACGAACCGGGCCTCCCGTTGCCTCATGCCGTAGGGCAGGAGGTTGCTTTTCCTACACCCTCGGGTCTGAGAAATGTTTCTTGCTTGGCTTGCTGTCTGTCTTTCTGTATATCCACTTTTGGGGTTCTGATGTCCCAAGCCGAGAATTGTGTGATGTTAAACATGTTTTCACACATCAGCTTTCAATTGAATTAACCAGTTCTGCCATAAATATGTTCTGTGGAGTGATTGCAAATACTGAATTGGGCAATTCTGAACCATTGCTCCTAGGGGAAATGCCGGGTTAGGTTCCTGTGAGCCTCTGATCATGACGGCTTTGTCAACTGATCAGTCATAATCTTGTTTTATGTGTCCTTCCGTTTAAAGTCTCCTTATTTAGTATTATGGTTAATTCATGAACATTGAACTAACAAGTTCAACACCACTATCCCTCCTGCCTGAAGGAAGCCTCTCTAACACACATACTGCCCCTGTTAGGCACACCACAGGGTTCTTGCACTTAGAACTGAGCCAGCACTTCAGCACTATATGTGAGGGCCACTTTAAACAGCAAAGTCACCAACAAAAAGCACAAAAATGTGGAAGATGTGGCACTAACTATACCATGAAAAGGACACTTGTGTACAACCTGAGAGCTGAAACGAGAAGGCAGAACGTGGCCTTGTTCATCCTCAGCAGGAATGTGCATGTCGGGCGACTAGAATGTTCCACCACCATGCACACGCTGGACAGTGACCACGAGAGCAAAGCAAGTGTCGATTTGGGGGCAAAAAATAAATTTTATCCTGTAGACTGATTCGCGGATACAGAATGTGTGAATAATGAAGATTGACTGTGATCAGATTCCATTAAGTGCAGCCATCTGTATACCCAAGTGCTCTACATCCTCTGCCCAGCTGGCTTTTGCACCGTCTGTTCCACCTGCTGGGATATCGTCCACCCGATCCTGGTGGTGCTTTCGCTCTCAGTAGGTACACAGTAAATATTTGCTCAGTTCAATCGAGTAGTTTTCAAAGAGGGACCCAGAGTAAGTGTCATTTGAAAATGCTCTTTACTTTTCTCTAGTCATCATTTCTTTCAAAGTTCCTTGCTGTTATTTATTATTTCAATTTAGTTAATATTCTGTCCCGGCTTAAATTAAGTTCCTATCTCTCACCTGCCCATAAATCCTTCAGAGACTCTGAAAATTAAGCCATTTTCTCTACTGGCAACTAATCCCTTAAGATTCATGCAGGAATGAGGAAGAGCATGCCCCCCGCAGCCACTCTTGGCTGGGTCGGGTAAGTGTGACATCGAAAAACCATCCCCAAGACCTTATCCATGTATGAAATCCACCCACATCCACCCCGCAGGGAGATGTGGGATCAGGCTTAAATCCTCTATAGAAGAAGCATCAGGAAGTGGATCTGTAACTTTAAAAAGCCACTCTTCAATGGCAGCCTGCTTGGTGCCATGACGGGCAGGGAGGGGATGCTCTGGGACCGTGAGGTCTTGCTGGGCCCCTCATGGAGTTCCCATTGCAGCCCTGCCTAGAAGGTTTGGAGCTGCAAGTGGGGCTTGGCCCTGGAGTCTGGGGAAGCCATGGATTGCATAGGGATCTTTTGGAAAATGACATTTTAGAAGAGTGGAATTTTATTCCTAGGGATTTAAATATAAATAAAATTATATTATGGAATTCATGCATACCTATTTTAAAAGTTGGAAAACAAAGAAAAGAGCAAAGAGCATGCAGTATCACCATCACTTAACATACATATTTTAATATTTTGGTGTATTTGGCCATTTTGTGTATATGTGTGTGTGTGCATGTGTGAATTCTTAGTATAATTTTAATCATTCTCTATAGGAAAGTTAGTATTCTGCTTTCTTTCCCCACTTAACATGGCAGCACAAGCATGTTTCATGGTATTACATAGTTCACACGAGCCTCCTTGCAGACAACTGCAAATTAGCCCATTGCTTGGTTGCACTATAGTTTGCTAACCATTCTACTACTGTTAGACATTGTTTCTAGTTTTTTTATTCTAGTTTTTTATTCTCTACTTTTTTTCCCCTAAAGTTAGTCCATGTCTGGGATTATTCTTAGCTCAGATTGTCAAAAATAGAGTTATTGGATCATTGGGTAGGGACATTTTTAGGACTGTTGGTAACATTGCCTCATTGTTAGGAATTGAGAGTGTGCCCATCTCAGCAGATCCTTCCAGCACTGGGTTATCATTTTTGAATGTTTGCTAAATTTAACTGGGACCCAGAGTTTGTTTCCTCCTTGTGACAGTGTTCCACCAGACAGCCAACCTCAGGTGCCCTGGCCTCCTTATAGTGTGTGTTTGCACGTGTGCACAAAATACAATAAATATTTTCAATTTTTCAAAACAAATTCATGATATCAGCAAGTAATTTCTTTGTCTTGTGCTTTTTCCCTGGTATTTCTTGAAAGAATCATACTTACCTTCCAAAAGTTTCTGCTTTAGTGTTTTGGGAATTTTGTTTGGATCTATTCACTTTCTCTCTCTCTCTCTCTCTCTTACTCTCTTTCTCTTTGTGTCTTTCTCTCTCTCCCTGCCCCCTTTTCCTTTTCTACTAATGGAAAATGCAGCTCTTGAGGATGACAATTGCCAAACAAAGGCTTGGAGATGAAGAAATTGGCGTGCGCCACTTTGCAGCCCATGAGCGTGAAGACTTGGTTCAGCAGCTGGAGAGAGCCAAGGAACAGGTTATCGCTAGCATGTGTTCAGACTGGGGGGCGGACACAACACAAGTAGAGTGGGCTGTGCCCCTGCTCTCAGAGTACGGGATGCCTGGGAAGCAAGCCCGAGGAGGAAGGAGAATGCAAGTTGGATGGTTGTACTTCCTTGGAACCGCACTGGGTTCCCAAGATGACTCTTGGGTTCCTGGTGTCCAGCAGGTCAGCTCCTTCACATTGGGTGCTGTCGTTCTGAACACAACACAAAACTTTCTCCCTACCCAGTATAGACAGGAGGGAACAAAATGTGACAAACTGGCCTTAATTTGCAAGTTTCTGCTAAAATGCTGAGTGATACCTCCTAGGCCAAGTCTGGAACCCTACTTAGGGAACAGCTAAGAGATCCAGGCTTCATTTTTCTCCTCCTACAAATTGATTTTGAAGAGCAGAACCAAATTCCTGGGTCTAGAGTGGATTTGAAAACGTGTGGATCTGTAAGACACTTGGCAGCCATCCCCAATGTCTGCATTCGCCCTCTCCGAGCCTTTGGCTGCAGGGCGTCCTACGGTAGGTGAGGCTTCAGTTCAGGTTTTCCATGCCGCTGCACCTCCGCTATCTCAGATAGAGTAAGTATCTGGCAGGAAGTCTTCCCCTTGCTTTTAGCTTTTATCATATTCCAATGTATGGCACTTAAGGTTTTATAGCATGCGGGTCATATTATTAATAATAAGCTCTCTAAAAGTCAGTCAAGCAGGCAGAAGGCTCCATCTCTGGCCATAAAGGGGACGTCTGAGGAACGTCTCAAGTCAGGGCGCTTCCTGTGATTTCAGATTGAGTCTTTGGAGCATGACCTGCAGGCCTCTGTGGATGAGCTTCAGGATGTTAAGGAAGAGCGGTCCTCCTACCAGGACAAGGTGGAGAGGCTAAACCAGGAGCTAAACCATATCCTGGGTGGGCACGAGAACCGCATCATTGACGTGGATGCCCTATGCATGGAGAACAGGCAAGTGGCCGGGCCCAGGCCAGCGCGGGGCCGGAGCGCTGGCTCCCCACCCCACGGGCCTGCGGGCTGGGGGCTAGTATAGCCCTGGTTACGCTGCAGAAAATTGCCTTACACAAGAAAAGAAAGTCACAACCCCAAAACGACCGTATCAATGTCGTGTCTTCGTTGTAAAATTCAAAAAGAAAAAAGCACACACACCTGCATGCCTCTGTGCCTGTCTCCTTCTCTCTTCCCTCACACCCTCCTTGGTTGAATGAGAAGGGTGAAAAACCAGTGAGAGCTGCTTGTTACTGCTATCAAGGAGAAGGAAAAGAATAAGAAAATAAATTGAGAAATTCCCTTAGCTGTTTCTTTTCCCCGAGGCAGGTTTCAGTATGTGTGTGTCTAACTTAATGTTGTGTCTGGTGTCGCCTCTTCCTGCCTTACTTCCCAGTGGAATCATCTTAATGAGAATTATGCGAAAATTGTGTTGATATCCCTTAGGGGATCTCTGCAAGGGCTGTTTGAAAGTGGGGTGTCTGTGATTTGGACACGTTTGACCTTGACCACATCCATTTAAGAAAAGGTCAAAAAGATGCACATGTTTGTCCTCCTTTCTGTGGTGAGCAGGCAAGGTGTGATGTATAAAAGAGGACTCTCCTGGCAAGTGGTTTTTGTTTTTTCCTCTTATACTTTAGTGTCTGGTTTTTTTTTTTTTTTTTATTTTGCCCCCAAATACTTCCTAGTTAAATATATTCTTTTCCAGGTACCTTCAAGAAAGATTAAAGCAACTCCATGAAGAGGTCACCCTTTTGAAATCGAACGTTGCCAAATACAAGGTAGAAAAACCATAATGACAGTGACGATGATTCACTATTGTACATCTAAATGTCATTCTATTTTAATTCTCTTTTATGTGCCAAAGATATTTTAGTACTAGCCTGCCCTCCCAGATAGAGTCCAATAAGAGCTTTAACTGGGTAACCAGGAAAAATTAAACACAAAACAAACAAAGCCAAAGCAGCTTTCGCAAGTGCTCTTTCTGCAGCTGTTATCTGAACAAGGCTCACTGAGATCACCGGAATGTGGGCTCATCTACTCTACAGCCTCGGTCCATGTTAGGTTTCTTGTTTGTTTTCTCTATGAAACGTTCAGTCATCGGATGCTATTTGTCTCATAATCATCCATACGAAAATGGTTTCCAAGTGATGAAGAAACATAGATTGGGAAATCACAAACTAAACGATAATGTTCACGTCACACTGAAAGAACAGAGCGTTTAAATTCTCCCCACTGTTATTTAGTCTAATTCCAGCACCATTAGTTTGATAATATCTATTTCTGCAGATGTTAGTTGTAAGTGTTATAATTAGAAAAATCTCCTGGGTTTCTCTGCTTTGAAAATAGATTGATTTCTCTTCCTGAGGGTGAAGTTTTAAAGCCATCTAGATGCTAGGGAGAACCTTATTTTCCTGGTGTTTGACATTAGCAGTTGTTCTCAGAGGCCTCCATGCTGTTCCTTTCCCTTCTGTCTGGCCACACTTTCATTTACACCCATCTATATATACACATGCAGCCAAAGAAGAAGATAGCTTTTGAAGTTGTATAATTAATACATAATTTTTTAAAATGTGTGGATGCATTCATTTAACAATATTTATTCAGTTCTATGTGCCAAGCCCTGGCTATGTACTACATATTAATTTGAATGTAAGAGTCTGTTCTAGGAATGATACGTAGGTGGCACATATGCACTTCCTTAATCTGTGTCCACGGCAGACATCACGGATCCATCGTGGCTTTCTTTCCAATCCAGCCATAAGCTTCTTCTGGATACCACCATTGGTATATGAAAATAACCCTCGTCACCATCTCATGTCTATTCAGAAGGGACTTCCGTAACTCGTGACTGCACGTATTAGACTGTGTTCTTGCTTCAGATTTGATTTAATTTAACAAACATGCATTGAGTACCTTTTGTATACAGGGGACTGTAATTGCTGTCATTCTGCCATGCGCCACCATTGTAAAAAACCTCTCTACCAGGCCCATGATCTTTATCACCCTTTGTCAGGGACTTGGAGTTCTAAGTTTTAAGCCAGCATTTGGAGTTTGCAAGGAGTTCTTTGGGCCAGTGGGAGGATGCATCTACTAGGTATGTTTCCATTATTGGCTTTTCTGACAGCGGTTTTTATTCTCTCCCAATGCTGCTTTAGAATGCCCTCGAGAGACGGAAAAACTCAAAGGGCCAGGGTAAATCCAGCAGCAGTGCTCTGACAGGAGTCCTGTCAGCAAAGCAAGGTAAGATCTCATGCTCTGGGAGGGGCCGCTTGTGAGTGTAGAATGCTGGTCTCATCCAAACTGCTGGTTTTGTGGATTGGGAACCACGGTGCTCCTTAGAGCAGTCGTTCCCCAACTTCCACTTGCATCAGAATTACCTGGAGGGCTTGGGAAAACATGGATTACTGGGCTCTACTCCAGAGTTTCTGATTCAGTAGGTCTGGGGTGGGACCTGAGAATATGTATTATATTTCTGAAGAGTTCCTTGGTGATACTAATGCTGGTTCAGGGATGCCACTTTGAGAACCACTGCCTTGGAAGTTTTTCTAATGACTGGACCCCATTTGGGTATATTCCCCTACGCTGTGTTCGCCTTTCAAGAATGATTTCCCTTCCCTAATGACCAATTTAGCATCTCAAAGGATGTCTTCCAGCCTCCTTGAGTTTCTTCTTTTCCTGGCCTCTATGATCAGAACAGAAAGTCCCTTAGCTGCTGAAAGCCTCTTATCATGGAATAGGTGCCTTTTTTCGAAGAAGTTTTTATTGATTGCAATTTTGTTCCTCCTCTTGTCGATTCCAATGAAAAATAATGATCTTCCAGGAACAGTCCAGGAGAATAAATAGCAGAGAGCTTGCTTCTGACACTTAATATTTGGAATTCAGTTCTAAGCATACGCCTCAAGTTGAACATGCTCGGTTGGCCCACTTTTTGGTTGTTGATAGTGCGGACCAGCAGCTATCATATGGCAGTCTTAATCAGCGCTAGAGTGGCTTAAAAAAAAGTGCTGAGTCTCCAGCCTACATAACAACCAAGGCTCTTTTCCAAGTAACTTCTTTTTTCCACTCAACCAAAAAAGAACACCCTAGAATTGTTTTTAAAAAGAAAACTACAATACTCTATAAAAATGTGAAGTAGCCCATCTAAGTTTAGATCTGGGTACCATATATAGCAAACCATCTTTGAATGTTGATACCCAGTGTTATCACTGATGTGAGGGATGCCAGCCACACGCAAACACTGTGGCAGAACTGCAAATCTGGCGCACCCTTTCTAGAAAACCTATTGTGAGAAGCATACCACCAACAATCTATTGGCGTTAGTAAATGGAATATACGAATCTATGGCAACCTGTTATGAAAAGCCTCAAACTGGCCCTCTTTGAACCAACAAGAAATAATTAGGCATATGCGAACATTTTGCTACAAGAAAGTTTTTCATACGTTAGTTATAATGAAAAACCTTGGAAGTGCCATAAATGTCCAGCAGTCATTAGGTTTTATGTTTTATGGGATATTAATTATGAAAAATATTATTAAATATTAAGTGAAAAAAGTAGGGCTTGTTTCCCATTTTTTAAGGAAAAAATATTGTATGAATTTGTGTATCTACTATGTGTAGTCATATAGGAAATGGTTTTCAAAGATATATAATGAAAGATTTCTGCTATTTTTTTTTTCTGTCTGGTAGGGGAGTACCAGTCATTGTTGTCTTTTTGTTTATGTCTTAGTTTATTTGCCCTTAAAGAGTGCACTAAAAAATCCAAACCAGACTCGAGGAACAGACATTCAGAGTCAGAAAGGACACATACGCAGGAGCATCTGAATGACCCAAGGGTAGAAAAGACGGGGAGAAGCAGCAGAAGTTGCGTGTGTAGATCATGCCCATGCTATGGTTGGGGCTGGCGGCTTCTGAGAATGATTTAAGCAATTTCGAGCCCAGCCAAACATAAACGGGGGAGCAGAGTTTTAACAGCCTCGCATGTGAAAAAGGCATAGAGGTTTTAGTAGACAGTATTCTCGTATTATTCATCAGGTGTGTTTCATTGCCAAAGAAGCTAAGAAGATCTTATATTATATTACATTATATTAACAGAAATATAACATTTGGAATAAAGGAAGTGATAGTCCTACTATGGGCTAAGCTAGTCTTACCACACTTGGAATATTCCTTTATATAAATGGCATGGAGACAAATAAGAAATTATTTTTTTTAAGTAGTCACTTTTGAAATTGGTCAAAAAAATAAAAAGAATTTTCTATCAGAGCTGTCCATAGATGATTGCAGATTTACCAACAGAGACTCTACCAGGGTAGCGGGTATAGACAGGAGATAGACCACATCAAATGGGTCTGAATCCTTCAATTACACTGAACTGTGTGTGTTGTTTGGCTTCATTTTGAACTTGGCCATGAATGTGATTTGGCAGTTTGTGGAATAATGAGCGTCCAAGAACAGCTAGCCTTTGTGTAGTGTACTCTTTCCCAACATTTAGACATTTGCAGTCTGCTGTGTAATCTTTTGCCATATCTTTGCATCACCTTGCTATTATTTGCTTAATATTTTTCTTTGAATCAATTTTAAAGTGACTCATTTTACTTGGCTTGTCCTAAGTATTAATAGTAGCATCTGTGAAATCACTGGTTTGTTATGCCATTTATATTCTTTTCTATAATACCTTCAAATAAATACAAAGCTATTAAAATGTGAAAAGTATTTTGTACTTTAAATAATCTCCTAAATTAACTTGCCACCTGCCAAGGGTATCTGAGCATGGGAAACTCTGACATGAAGCAAGGAGCTCAGGGCTAGGTGTCATTGACATTGGCATGGCTGCGTGACCTTCAGCCAGTGTCCTTGATTCATCTGCACCTTGCTTTCCTGTCCGTGAAATGGAAATAATACTTCCCAGCATTTTTTTTCCTTCCAATTTTAAGTCTCAATGGGTTAGTCAGTATGACATTGTTTAAAGTCCCAGACAAATGCAAATATTATCATCCTCTTTAAAAATCGTGGATAGAAGTCCGTGAGGACTTCCTCCTTTGTGTTTAGCCCTCATGCTGGATTTTATTTTGTTTTACCCTGGACACTTGAGGAGGCCTCTCAATATAAGATACTAGTGTTTAGAAGCTGGGAACCGATCATTGCCCAGGAAGAAGTAACACTGGTTTGCATTCCAGCGTTCCAGAAGAATTACAACTGAGTTATAAATTTCATATTCCACCTAGTCCAGGATTTGCTGTCTGAGGATCACGGGTGCAGTCTCCCAGCCACTCCACAGTCCATTTCCGACCTGAAATCTCTGGCGACAGCACTGCTGGAGACAATCCACGAGAAAAACATGGTCATTCAGCATCAGAGGCAAACCAACAAGTAAGCGGCCGGACCGTTGGGTTGGGGGGTGTGTGAGAGAGAAATGAGACGAGGCTACCAGGAGTGAATGTCGCCCAGGTGGATGCATGGGCATGAAGGGAGGGAGACCCCCCACGTCTAGAAGGAAATGTATTCGTCTAAAACGGTGCTTCCGCTTTGTATCAATAACTTGGCTGCCAGCTGGAGTCAAGCAAGGAAATAGTACTGGTCATTGCGCTCTGAGCCATGCACCGAGTGACATATTGCATGGGTGATTTCCACAGGATAATTGCCTGGCTGACTTGACCCTCCTCCCCTCCAGGTCTCCTTATAGGGGAGAAGCTGCCTCAGTGCCGTTGGAACTTTACAGTGTGACGTCAAGGTTCTTTGAATGGCAGGGACCACCCAAGCATCAACGTCCACAGGCAGCTGCACCTATAAGGGAATCTCATGTCACTCTTCCAGGTCACCGAAAAAGATGGTGAAAAGGAACAGTAGCAATTAGGGCAGAATGTCTATTTGTTTTTTATAGCACGTTGGCTATGGTGTGTAAAATCAAGCAAGTTTAAAGTAGATCGATGTGGCCATTAGAGATGGCAGAGGCAAAATTGAAAGTATTCAGGCCAGCGTGGTGGCTCACAGCTGTAATCCTAGCACTCTTAGGCCAATCCTAGGCCAAGGTGGGAGGATTGCTTGAGGCCAGGAGTTCGAGACCAGCCTGAGCAAGAGCAAGACCCTGTCTTTACTAAAAATATAAAAAATTAGCAGGGCGTGGTGGCGCATGCCTGTAATCCCAGTTACTCAGGAGGCTGAGGCAGGAGGATCACTTACGCCCAGCAGTTTGAGGTTGCTGTGAGCTAGGTTGACGCCACGGCACTCTAGCCCAGGTGTCAGAGTGAGATTCTGTCTCAAAAAAAGAAAAGAAAAGAACATGTTCAGAGAATGTGAATAAACAGTAAGTTAAAGCAATAGATATTACACATAGGGCCAGTTTCATGGGTGTGCAACCCTTGCTCAGAAGGTCCCCGCACTTGGTCTGATGCTCTGCTGTCACCGTCTTGGAATTCTTCATCATTCTTTGACAAGGGGTCCCACATTTTTACTTTGCACTGTGCCCTGCAAATTACTTAGCTCGTCCTGCTTGAAAGTCCCACAGGAGGAACCACAATGCAAGTGTGGGAGAACTGAGCACGGGGTGGGGGTGGGGGGCGGAGCTAGACTTCCAGCAACGAGGGGAGGGAGCCGGGGGCTGGGGGCCCAGCAAGGGTCGGGGATGAGGGGCACCGGAGAGAGGCAGCTGGGAGATGATTGAAAGTATTGTAAAAACAAAATAGAAAAAAGAGAGTGAAGGGAAGATCGCACAAGAGATTAAGATGTATGTGGAAGGAAGCAGAGAGCAGCAAAGGGAGGCAGGGCAATCGTGAAGGGATGACAAGGGTAATTTATTGACAGGAGAAGGTTTAAACATTCTTGAAAAATGAAACCTCAGCTGAAGAATGAAAAGCCAGATGCTGAAATTCAGATACTTCTCAGGGGAGGAAGGAGGAACGGGCATCCTCCTGTGTCTTCTAAACTCATCTGTTCTCAGCGGGTGGCCTCAGCTCCTCATTCACTGAGAAAATGGGACTTCTCATCTTGAGCCCCTCAGTGTGCTGCCGCCCTTAAGCCAGTGTCTCCCCTCCCTCTGCTCCCTCCTCCCCAGGAAGTGCACTGCCCACCATCTTCTTGGTTGGCTCCATCTTTCCTCTTCTTTCCTTGTCAGGGCCTATTCTCCTCTGGGGCCTCCTCTCTCAGTTTCCTCAACCTCCTGCCCTCCTTTGGCTTCTACCTCTTCACCATGAACCCCCAAAACCTTTCCTCAGCCCTGCTGCCTTCCCAGGAATTCCAGTCACCTGGAATCTTTATGAAGAAGGCCACTTCTACTTCCTCAACAGCCTCCCTATGTAAGCGTGTTCTAGGTGGGGCACAGGGTGTCACCTACGTAAAAATTACTTTTATTGGGGGGTGGTGCGTGTTTAGAAATGCAGATTCAGGGGGATTTGCAAGAGGGAAGGTTGGAATTCTGGATTTTATTAATAGCAAGCCCCAGGGGAATCCACACCCAGGATGACCTTGGCTTTCATACCTCCCAGGACCTCTTCCTGCATTGTCAGCTGCATTCTTTCTCTGCAGGTCACTAGCATCCGCAGACTCCTCCATTGAGTCTCTTTCCTCCTTAATCTTTCCACATCTAGATTTCCATCTGGAAGCCTGTCTTCATCTTCCTTGGGTTTCAAGATGGAAACTTGAACTTTCTCCACTGTCCTGTTCCTGCCTCCACCCCCATCCCAGGCCTACCTGACCTCTTTCTGTCTTCTCCTCTGCCTCCCCCACCTAGGGGACCTCATTCCTTGTCTCTGCCTTTGCCTCTCATTCTCTGCAGACTCTTCTCAGATCTCTTGCCCCCACCACCTGGTCAAGAGCAAGACCCACATTTACAGCTGTGAGGGGGACAGTTTCTCTAGATAACCTTTCGGCTCCTCAAATTCAATGAGTCGACATCCATTCCTTAGTATGTTTTAAAACACTTTAAAAATGTTTGTGCTTTTTGACACGGATAGTCTGCTTCTAGGAGTTTATCCTAAAGAAAAAAACCAGAATGATACCCTAAAGATGTATATATAAGGTTGTTCACTGTGTATTCATTTATAAGACGGAAAATGGAAACCCAAATGTCTTTTAATTGGAGCATGGTTAGAATTAGGGTAAATCCATAAGATGAAATATTATACAACCATTTAAAGCACGATTTAAAGAATATCTAATGGGCTCTGCCCTCCATCCTAACACCTGTCACTTGCTGTCCCAGGGCTCAATTATTTGTCCATTTTAGTCTCTGTTTCTCCCAGTCCTCAGACCAGTGCTGGGCCCATGGCAAGCACTCCTGATGACCTGATGAATGGATGATTAAATTATCTTCTAACCCTTAGCTTCTGTTCCCTCAGCACACACATCCAGATGGTTGCTGAGCTTCAGGGCTTTCCTGTATTCGTTTATCGGATATATATTTCCTGAGTACTTACTATGGGCCTTCAGGGTTCCTTTAATACCTTCCCCTTCTGCCTTCTTTCCCCAGATCATCACCTCTTCCTTGGGGAGACCCTCCACTGGTCCATCCTTACACCCAGCCCCTCCTCCCCCACCTGCCAACTACAGTTCTGAGCACATCACAAGCCTGCACTGCAAAGCCCGGCTGAGTTCCCACTGCCTGCCAAGGGCAGGATCTATACGCCGTTGGCTTGACACTCCTCTGCGGAGGACTCCAGCCTCATCTGACAGATTGACTTCCTAATCTGCTCCTAACCATACCCACCACAAATACACACATTGTCCAGGTCCACAGCACTCTCTCCCTCTATTGAGAAAGACAGACATTTTCATTTGGCCATGTTTATTTTTGTTTTAATGTGCTTTTTCATGTTTAACTATTTTTATTAATTTTTGAGCCATCCTATGGTTTAAATTTTAAAATGTTAAACAACAGTGTGTCTCCAAACTGCTCTTCTCAGCTACCCAAATCCCCTTCCTGGAAGAAAATACCATTCCTCATTTCTTATACACCCTTCCAAAGGATGCATATACAAGATAAGCAAGTGCATAACATATTTATATGTACACACATCAGCACTCATATATTTATATAGATATATTCTTTTTTTTTTACAAATGGTGGCTAGTATTCATGCAAAAAAAATGAGTTTTTTCATTGTTCTGCACCTTGCTTTTTTCCCCTGTGACAATAGATCTTGTAGATTGCTTCCTATCAGTACATAAGGTGCCTAATGTGCCATCTTTAATACTTAGAAAGTCTCACATTTCAAACTTTTAATAAATGTTTTATTTGGGGGCATGTAAAGAAACTAATTATACTACAAATGGAATGACGGCTAAGAATAGAATGTGAATTTGGTCTTCTTGCTGTTATTCCCCATGATTTAGCCTTTTGTAACTGAAGTAGTAAAATAGCTTTGTTTTGCAGGAGCATTATAAATGGGAATAAAGGTATTGCTTTCTATTAGCGTGTGCTCCCCTACTGGTTTCCTACTGCCTGACAGTCACCCCCCTTGAGAGGGTCCAATGGGAGCCATCTCGAAGAATTGATGAAGAAACCTAGCACTTTACATTTTGAGTGATGTTCAATTAATAGGCAATTTGCTTGAGGGACTTCTTGCCAATGAGTTGGCAGTTGTCTGATGATTGCTAAAGAAGGGATGAGGTTCATTTATCTTTTAAACTGGGTGGCAAAACACTCATAGAAGAGGCTGTTATAAAAGTCGTGTTTCACCGCACACCACACTTAGTTCCCCTGTCTTTCCCAGCAAGCCCACAGCCTTGCCATGGTGGGGCAGGAGGTGGTAAATATATGGGCATGTTGGCCTCTTTCTGCCCTTCCTGCTCTGCCTACAACTGCTGCCTCTTCTCCTTCCCTGGCCAGTGGTGAACGAGCTTGGAAGTTCAAGATCTTGGGGAGCAGCAAGAGGGTGTCATGGATCGGAGCACAGACCTGTGCAGTGTGGTGGGAGGGGCAACCCCAGGTGGGTAGAGCCACAGCCAGCTGCTTTCCCTTTAGAACCAGACTTTCCCAGAGGCCCTCGCCCAGGTATTCCTGCCCTCTGTGTTGTCCAGACAGCAAGCACAGCAGTGGCCAGTGCCTGAGTTAGTCCTGTCTTTGCAGCTTCCTAATCCCACCCTCAGTGGTGCCCTCATTATCTGAAACCGCCCCAGGAAAGTCTGTCTGGAGGTCTGGCATCTGGAGGATTTTCCTAGACTGCTGAGATCTCCCCTATGCTAAAACAACCCACAACTACATGAAACTTTATTTTAAAATCTCCCCCATGCTACCAAAAAAAAAAAAAAGAGAAATTCTCTCCTAAGCCTGTTTATACCTCAAGCTACTGCCCTGGTTGTCTCGTCCTCTTCCCGGCTAAACTACGCACAGAGCCATCTCTGTTCATCTTTCTCTCAGTCTGCTTTTGTCTCAGCCCTGCCACTTGGATTCTGAATTTCATCCCTTCCACTGTCCTGAAATATCTCTCTTTCGAGGGTCAGGCATATCTTCTAAGCAGGTTCTTCTCAACTTCCCTCCTGTGTGAGCGCTTTCTAGAATAAGACCTCCCCTTCCCACCCAAACTCTCCCCATGGCTTCCAAGACCCCACATTGCCACTGCTCTCCTCTTCCCCCTCCACCTGGTCCTTCTCCAGTCCTCTCTTGCCTTCCTCAGGAGGCATTCTAGTGCCCTGTCCTTCTGATTGGCACGTTCCAGTGGTAATGTGGTAGACACACACACACACACACACACCCCTGCACTCTCAGCTTTGCACTCTCAGGTCTTTGCCTTTTCCCCATAGATCCAGCATGTTTGCGTGGATATCTTGCAGGCATCTCAAACCCCTCATCTACCTCCTTACCGTCGCCCCATTCCTTCTGCATCCCCAGTGGCTTGGATTGGGCCATACCATCCCCACCCAGGCGTTGCCCTTCTAGCTGCTTTTTCTGCTCCAGGCCATTCTCAACTCTGCATCAAAAATACTTTGCCTGAACTTCGTTATGCTGCTTCCCTGCTGAAACCCCTTCACGCTCCCCCCACTGCCAATGTATAAAAGTCTGAACAGTCTCAATATGGCAACAAGATCCTTCATGATCTGGGTCCCTACCAGTTTCTCTGGATTCATCTTCCACTTAGCCCTGCACTTCTCTGCAGTTCTTCTGAAGGACTTGTGTATTTCAGGCCCAGGTTTTTTCTGGCCCCTCTGCTTACCAGCTGTGTGAGCCAGGATGGGTTAGCTGACCCCTCTGAGCCTTGGTTCCCTCATCTACAAAATGAGGCTAATAAGAGCTGCCTCGTCAGCTGTTGCAAGACACTTATGGAGTGTGCGTGCATACCTGATACAGAAGGAGTGATTCATAAATAGCAGCTGTTGATTAAGCCTTCCACCGGCACTACACGTGTGTTTGTGTGTATGCATCTGTCCGTCTCCCAACCATACTTTTAGTCCCTCAAATACAGGGACAGGGTCCACTTCTCTTCATTATCACCTATAGCCTGTGGCACAGTGCTTTACAGAGCTGGATCTCAGGAGTTGTTTGTTGAATGGGTCAAACTGAATCGAATGGACCCTGTTTTGACTTCTTCCCTCTCCACCTGTCAGTGTTGCCGGCTAATAAGACTCAAATAGGCCCTCTCCTGTCCCTGGGCTGTGTCATACTAGGTTCAGTGGGCTCCCTGCTGTGTCCTTTCAGTGTGAAGCTGACCAGGAGGTCCCTCTTTGTCATTCGAAGCATCTTGAGCTATATTTTGTAAGTCAACTGTGGCTGCATCCATATTTCAATGTGAACAGTTTTTAAGGAGTATGGGTGCAGGCATGAGAAAGAACAAGGGAAGGCTTGTTTTCAAGTGCCATTATGGGATATGGATTAAGAGCATGTGCTTCAGAGGTTTAAGTTCCAATCCAGACTCGCCACCAACTGAGTCCTGCATGTGTTTTTGATCAAGTTAAGTGACTGCTGTGCCTCTGTTTCCTAATGGGAAGAGAGAGTGTGGTGGATGAGATCACTAGGAGCTGGGAGAAGAGAGAGCTTTAGATGAACTGCGCATCCTGGGCAAGTTGCTTAACCTTTCTGTTACACGGGGTCCAATGCATAAGAGGAGGATGATAATACGGTGCACACCACAGGGTTTTTGTCAGGTGAGGTGAGACAATGCAAGTGAGGCAGGTGTTAGCATGGCCTCTGACTCATACTGGTGACTCGGGAAACATCAGTTGGCTGTTGTGTTAACAGTAGTGCAGGTGCTATTGTTGTCAATGTGCTACTATTACTATTTCTACTACCATAACTTCTACTGGGTCCATTTTACTACCCCCAGCCCTGCATCAGATGCTGGTAAGTGTCAGGCCAAAGAAGAATGCAGCCACCACTGACAAACTTGGGCAAGGTCCCTGAAAGTAGATTTTTGGGGACACTAGCAAACTCACTTCATCCCATTTCTGAGGGAAAGGCTGTGTTATCCAGAAACATCCAAAAAAATATAACCAAATATCTCTTCACCGCACCTTTGAACGTCAGTCAGGCAGCATTCCTCAGCATCCACGGAATAGTTAAGCCTTATCTTTTGTTTCCAAGAGGCAGCCACATTCAGATGATCTGATCTCGTTAAGAAACAGGCATCAACTTGAGCACTGGTGTGATTGCATCTCAAACCCATCAGCTGGTGAAAAGGGAGCTTGGATCAGAAGCTCTGTGCAAAATATTGAAAGCGAGATTACAAAGAATAGTGTCTATTGAAGGGTCAGGGACATGAAAGCAAAATAGACCCAACAAATGGAGCGAAAATTGAAAGTAATTGATAAAAACTATGCAGAATTTTAAGACTTAAGGAAAAGAAGAAAAGCAAAGCTCTAAGTACTTAGATGAAGAAAACCGCATATAGTAATTCTAGAGTTTTCTGTGAACTCAAAGGGAATATTAATTAAGATGGTACAAGTCAATTCAGGTAAAACGAGGATGAATCCAAAGCCATATATATGTGCATATATATACATATTCATGTCTCTGTGTGTATGTGGGTGTGTGCAGCTATCTCTGGAATATAAAGAGAGGCAAGAGAATAATTCTGGTGTTCTGATTTATCCTGCTGAAAGGAATTGAAACTTTGCTATTAAGGTGATTTCCACATCATTTTAGCACAGCAGTGCCAAGAAAATCCCCAAAATAAAGACTGGTTTTTCAATTTCCAGGCCAAAGGAAACTGATTGAAGTTTTAGATGACTATCAAATCATTTCCCAACTATATTTAAATTTCATATAAAGTGAAAGGGGAGAATGTATGCCCACATGTCTATCCATGCATACAGACAAAGTTTGACTTCCACGTAAACAATATGATCCTTTCAAATGCACATTCCAATACTTATATATCCCAGTGAGTCAGAATGGTTACCTTGGAAAGCAACCTAATCATTCTAATGATTCTGCAATTATTGAAACCTCTTTTGAAATACCTACTTTTTATTCTTTTATTCTACTTTTATTCTTTCCATAGATACTTACATGTCATGAAAAAAGAAAAGCATTTATGTAATCATATGTATGTATTGAACACCTACCAGGCATTGTGCTGGGTATCAAGCATACAGACATCAGTAAGACAAAAGCTGGGTCTAAGAAGGCTGATCTGATTATTTACTAACTCAAAGCAACATTACCAAGTGTGTCCACCCATCTTATTTGTTAGCCTTGGTTGTTTCCACAAATCAGATCCACCCCAAAGAATCAAACTGTGACACTACTAAGGATATTTACAATTCATTGTCATCTTTAGCAATGAGCACTTCCCAAATAGAAATTCTATAAGATGTTTTGGGCAGTGGTGGGATAATTGTTTAGCTTCCCAGGGGAACTACTTTTTGGGAGAGGACTAACTTGAATGGCATTTTATTTTATTTCTTAATCATTCACTTTACTTTTTATTTTCACATGTACTTTCGATAGAGTATATGTTATTTATACACACATATGTACATACAAATGCTCCATTTTTAGCATATGTCCTAAACTTATTAGGGCACTCATGGGCTTCCCAGATAATCACCTCACAGCCCCGAGAGCCGATGGGATGCTCATTAATCTACTCTCATTTTCTCCCCTTTTCCAGAATCCTAGGGAATCGTGTGGCTGAGCTGGAAAAAAAATTAAGAACTCTGGAAGTTTCTGGTTTGTGGAGTCTTCCAGGTAAGCAGAACTTCATGAAAACTGGTTTTCATTTTTCAAGAAAAGGAAGCTCTCAGATACTTTTCAAAAAGAGTCTACTTTTTTAATGACCTTTTGTTTGGAGCTCACTGCTAAAAAAAATCTACAAGTGTTTTAAACTTAGAAACCATCATTTTGGTAGGGGGATGTGGAATCAGAAAAATACAGTAAATATTCAAGATCTCATCTATGGAACTACAAAGTTTTGTTCACCTGAATTCTGAAATTGTTGTTGTGTCTGTATATTTTTTTTAACTTTTGTCGATGTAGTGAATTGTTGCTTTTTTTATCTGTAGGTATCTTATAAAGATTTATTCAATGTAATCACGACTCCTAAAAATGAATGTAAGAATATACAAGGATTTGTTAAATTTAATCATCAGACCTAAAAGTGAATATAAGAACTTACAAAGATTTGTACAATTTAATCATCCGTCCTAAAATTGAATGTGAGAACGCATAAAGATTTGTTCGATTTAATCACCGGTACTAAAAATGAATATAAGAGCCAACAATTTTTCTAACTCAAATGTACTCCACAACCTCCTTCCCCTCCCTTCCCCCAACCCATTTTTCTGTAGCTTCAAAATCAAAATTTCCTATGGAAAAATTTTTTTTCCATTTGTACACTGTATTAGGAAGCTCTGATGTTTCCTTTTAATTAGCTGCATTTATCCCATTCATCTTGGTAAAACATCCCTTTCATGAGACCCCCCTTGAGCCATTCCCCCTTGTCTACCCTCTTCAGAAACTTATATTTATCATTTTCCACCACCTCCTCTTTCCCTGGAAGCCACGTTGTATGTATATTTTTAGTTACTTAACCTTTCTGCGCGAACCACTCTCCTTTACCCTTGAATCATATGGGCTGCTTCCCTGGAATGGTTGATAAATAAAAATTACCACAGGGAGGTGGACAACAGCATCAAGTTTTCTTAAATGTAAATCTGAATAGCTGCCTTAGGTTGCCTGGATGTTTGCTTCGAAAATTGGAATTTTTAGCAGCGATTCCTTGAACTTGATGTCAAAAGACCTAACAGAACTAATTAGTGGCAAGTGCCATCCTGGGGATTTGAATGATCTATTTTGCACAAGAACCTTTTGATGCTGTTAAAACCTCATCTTCCATGAAGGCCTTTCTTTTATCGCATTGAATTGCAACCCAGTTGGGCAAATTTATGTTTTATTTGTACAGATTGCCATTTCTGTGCATGTACTGGGGTTTTGATGGGTTTTTTTCCCCTCAAAATGACTTGGCGAAGTTTCCTCACTGTTTCATTTCTACAATTTATCTAAAAAGATGGAAGTTGACTAAGTGCACAAATGCTGAGAAGTTTCTCTCTCTGGTCTTGTTTGGTCTGGGTAAGACTTCAATTGTCTATTATGCAATAACAATTGTTTCTTTCCTTCTTTTTGCTGCCTGAAGGCCTGAGCTACAATGTTTCAATAGGATTTGGGAGTATGTTCTATTCGAAATATCTGTTTTTGTGGCTAATATCAGCTGTGCATTATGTCATCCTGGCATGTAAATAAGTAGAAACGCATTATCTACCTTTCCTTGAATTTTTCTGATTAGAATAGTCAATCGAAACAGAGAATTCAATTAGTACAGAACAAATGTTAAATGGTGAAATTACCTTTGAGGGACCCAGCGGAATGAATTTTGTGCTGTGGCCATGTTTGTTCTAATCTCTGGCCTCCACATAGATACAAAGTGGGAGGACGGGAAAAAGAGTGGCAGGTCCCCAGATCTGATACAGTTGATATAATGGCAATAGCATCACTCTCTGCAGTGATGAAGGATGTTATGATGAAGCATGGAATTATGATATTTTCAAACCATGGTGAGAGTAAGTGGGGAAAGAGCCTCTTTGAGTGTGAGTCAGACCAGTCCTTCTTGTCTACTCATTGTTTTATGTGTCTCTATTTAACCTACTGAATAGTGGAGTAAGAGGCAGTGTGTTTTCCTCCTCCTCCCCCTACCCCCTCCTCCTCCTTCTCCTCCTCCTCCTCCTCTTTTTCTTCTTCTTCTTTCTCTCTCCAAGTAGGAGCTAAATCACAGTGTTTAGCCAACTGGAAGGCACTGAGTCCCAGTGGATCTCAGGGAATTACTAACTTCTCTTACTTACCAGCATCTTAAAAGGATTAGTGTCTCCTCTGGTAATTAGCCCCTGGATGTGTTGACACTTTTTTGAACACTGGCTTTGTGAATTCAGTGCTGTACGTGGCATTCTAGACATACTCCTTACCCCCTCCAAAAACCTACAGTCCAGTTAGAGAAGCAAGATGAACACACATCAAGCAGGGAGAGGAAAATACAAAATGGCCCATAATTCAGTGTTGAATGAGTGATAAAAACATTAAGTGTGTGAGGGAATGATGTGAGGAGTCATCAAATGCTCCACCTGGAAGTGACAGTCGAGAGCAGAAAGTTCAAGGATGGCAATAGCATGATATATATTGTACAGCACCTATTCCCACACCAGTGGCAGACATTGCTAATCAATCACATCACTCTTCCTTGCTGATTTCAGATCCAGCCCGCAGAATGGTCTTCCCCGTTACCTTTCCAGGAAGCCACCTCCTGGTCAGAGCTGACGCATGACAGAAAACATCATTCCTTTTCCTGATCTACTTTGATCCCCTCATTTTAGATAAGGAAAGAGAGGCCCAGAAAGTTAGATGATACCTAAGGCCACAGAGGCTGCCATTAGAACTTAGGTGTTCAGATTTTCATTTCATTGTTCCTCCGAAACCAGTACTGGGTAACTACAATTCAGAGAAAAGAATGGGAGCGATTAGGTCACCTGGAGGATAGTTGATATAGCAAACTAGACTGGAAAGGAGAAACCAGAACAATGTCTCCTGGGACTCTAAAAGGTAGTGGCGAAGGAGCCCAGCCCTCCTTCCCATGAGGCAGAATGACTGCTGGACTTTGAGTCTGCAGTGATTTTTCTTTGACTGTCCTCTCCCTCCCTCCTCACTCTCTCAGCCAATAGCGTAGCGCTCTTGACGCAGTTTGCTAGAGTTGGGGCAAATTTGTGACCTTGCTGAGAAGTAGATGCATTTGACACATGTCACAGCCTGTACAGAGGAGCATCTGGATAGCAAAGCGTATTCTAAACTGTTTAACCTTTCTGGGACCAGTGTAAAAAGTATGGGGCTATGGTGAAGAAGCCAGAGGGGAGGGTGGCATTGTCCACAGCCCTTGGGAAGGAATGACACTCCTCTCCCCAGCCCCCACCTGTCGGCCTCCTTCCCTCAGCCCTTTGTCCAGTTCCACAGGGAGCATGGTGCTTGGGTGGATTTGATGGATGTTGCCTGGATCTGTTCATGCTCTAGAAAAAAAACATTGAAAGCCAGAAAAGAAATCTAGCAAGAGCAGAGTCTGGCCTCTGAGCTTTTCATTTGCATTCTCTCTCCATTCTAGGCATCAGCCTAAGGAAGAAAATGAGTGGTTTGAAAGCACATGGTATGTTTTGGAGATAGGGATGAGGGATTTTGTGCCCTAAGGAGTCAGGAGAGCTTCTAGAAACTCAAACAGCAGTTGAATGTAAGAGCCTGTGTTCTACATTGGTTGTAGTTTGACTTCAGTTTGTGGACCACCCTGACCCCCTTCCCATCCTCTAGTCCTAAGAACTGAAATGAATGTGCAAGATAGCAGACCATCCAATTAGCACTCAATTTAGTCAACAGAGGTGGAATCTGAACTTGGTTTGAAACAATAGAACAAAGAGCCTTTTAGGAAAGTTGTTTGAATCCTTCAAATATTGGGCAAGAATGGCCAAATCTTGGCATTTCACCTTAAAATCAGGAAATAAGCTCTTTAGGGAAGAGTTTAGGTAGGTATTTCTCTTCTCCCCAACCCCTACCTTGTTTGGATGTGGATGAATGGTGGTTTCTGTTGCCCATCTCCATCTGCTCTTTGCTCAGATTTTTGGAGAGGTGGATTGTGCATTGTGGAATGCACAATGACCCTGTGGTTGGATAGGGCCAAGGGGACATTCTGCCCTCAAGAATTCCTCAGGACAGGAAGGGCTGGGGGCCTTCCTCAGGCTGCCTTCATCAACATGCTGCAGTCACCTCTCACCTCTGTCTATAATTCTGATTCTTTGGCCACTGAGGCAGAGGGGATTTGGAAGACTAATTGGAATCCAGAGGAGCAGAATGTGTCTCTTACTGAGTCCCCTGAAGGATAGAGGGCTGCTGGCCCACCTGCTAGAGAAATATAGGTCAAGAAATGCCATCTGGTCCCTGATTTGAGGACAGTAAATGTTGCCTTGATGGGGAGAAACAGAAGAAAATCCATCTTGAGGAACCTGCTATCAATTCGTGGAAACCAAAGCCCGGATCACTGTTAATCCATCCAGGTGTTTCCAGATTGTATCTCTGCAGTACAAAGAGAGACCTGATTGTGTTGACTTCATTCTGAGAGCCTCTTAGCAACGTCCTGAGCTGTAGATCAACACTTCTCTTTGGGAAACCTCTCCCGACTTTGGCCTTGAAGATTTATGGCCTTTTTTCCACATGAGACAATAGCTGTGCTGGTACAGAACTTCATGTTTGGCTCTTGTCAGGTTCTACTCTTCTGGGGTGACTTTCAAATAGCACAGCAACTGGAGCCTATGGCTGCTAGTAACATACTCCATCTGCCCGAGGCAGCCCCAAGCACCCATGCCCATCAGACATCCGGATTCCCAAGAATGTGCCAGCCATTTATTCAGACATTTATCCAACATTTATTATGTACCTCCCATGTGCCAAACTCTCTACCACAGTCTTGGAAATCAAGTTAATAAGGCATGGCCTGATGGGAAGACACTATTATAAAAAACTAGGAGGGATCCAGGGTACAGTGATGGAGTTATGCCCCCAGTTCACCTGGTTCTCCAAAGAAGGAGTGGGCGTCTTTACACCAATGCCATTCTATGCTCTGCTGAACCTGAGTAAAATCATAGAGTTTTAGAGTCTCTGATCTGAGCCCTAGAGACGTTTAGTGACTGGCCTCACGCAGCTTTAGAGAAGGGTCTTTCTTGCTCAAAACCAGACAGCTAAGACTGGAGCATAGGTTGGGCTGGTGGCCCCCTGGGATTTCATTTTTGGCATGATGGTTCCCACTGAGAGAATCCCAAGGCCTCATGGACCAAAGTTTGGAATCAAATCCCACCTGATGGGCTTTCTTGACCTCTGGGGGTGGCATGGCTTTATGTCCACGTGTTCTGTGTCTGTGTGTCTGTGTTCACCACGTTCCGTTTTCAAAGCCACGTTCCCTGCACCTCACCTCCACACTGCCATGGCCTCCAACTTAGTGTTGTAACGATCTTCCTTTCCTCCTCCCTGTGCCTCAGACTTTCTCTATCCAGTTAGGGAGTTCATTCTAATAGGTAGACAGGTTGGCTGGTGTGAGACTGTATGTTCTAAGTGAACATTTCGCTGTGATAGTATGGAGGACTTGATATACCTCCCTTATGACAGGGTTATTCAATCGAAATGGCCAAATGGAATTAAATCAGATGTAGTGTGTATAGCAGTGCTGTCTACACTGTAATCATTTCAATTGGTGACATTTATTGAGTGCCGACTAAACACCTAAGTCCTTTATATGAACCAGTCATTTCATACTCAAAGCCACCCAATGAGGCGGATGCTGTTATATTCTTCCTCATTTTGAAGATGAGGGATCTGAGGTCCAGAGAGGTTAAATGACATACCTAAGGTTGCCCAGCTGGCAAGGGATGATGTCCAGAATACAGACACTCTAGCATAGCTGCAAAACTTACATGCCAAAGCACTCTCCTATTATTATTATTGTTATTATCTCACTCAGATCAAAGCCACTCAGTTTTCAGCCAACATAACAGGCTGCCCCTCAATGGTGACATTTGTGGGCAGCCAACCCTGAGCAGACTCAGGAAGGAATTGAGGTCTTTAATCATAGGCAGCTGGCCCTGGACCTCACTGCTCTGTCCCCACGCTACAGAAGGGCCTGCTGGCCATTTTCCTTTCACGCATCAACCTACGATTGAAGAAAGTCCCTTGTTAACCCAAACAGCCAGTTAATTATGTGGGAGTAAATGTAACCCAACTCCACTGATGATAAAACATGTCCTTTTTCCCCTCTTCCACAACAGGGGGCAAGGACACCATACTGTTCAGCGACCCCAGTCTTCCCACCATACAGAGGTCAAGATCCCCACTGCTGAAGTTTGTTGACCAGCCCACCGAGAACAAAGCGAATCCCAAGGATGGTGAGCACACCTCGATTTCTCCGTGTTTGCCTGGCCTGTGCCTGCCAAGAGGAGGGACTCAGTGGACATCAGTCCCTTCCCCTTCCTGCAGCTGCTGTGGCACCACTGGGGCATTCCTCACGTTTCCTCCTGTGGCTCACATGGGTTCATCTTGACAGGAGGTTTCAGCAGAAGAATGCACCCTGGGAACAGTGGCATAGAGGTTAAGAGTGAGGACTCAGGAGGTGACAGCGTGGGTTCATATTCCAGTCCCACGCCACATTGGCTGTGAGAATTTGGGCTAGTGGACTTCAGCCTCAGTATCCTTTCCTATGAAACGGTGACATCATGATGCCAACCTTGGGGAAATCTTGGCATATTGCCTTATACATGGTAAGTGGTCTGGGGATCCATGGAATGGAGAGAAAAGCTTCTCCTCTACCAGCCAGACAGTTTTGGAGGCAGAGTGTTTTGAAGGGATCAAAGACCCATCTAGGGGTTCAGATGAGCCAGAAGGTGTGAAAGCCAGATCTCTTCCCATGTGGTAGTCTGGTTTCCCCAACAAAACTGTCCTTCATATCTCTGGAAGTTTTGCTTGTCTTCTTCTGCCACCCCAATGTGGTAGCCAGTTTCTAAGATGGCACTAAGTGATCCCTACCCCTTGGTATTCATACCCTTGTGTAGTCCTCTCCTACATTGTATCATGGTCGGTCCATGTGATTAATAGAATGGAACAGAGGTGATAGTGTTTTGACTTCTGAGGCTAGGTCATAAAAGACATGAGACTCGTGCCTGGCTCTGTGTCTCTTGGAGTGTTCACTCTGGAGGAAGCTGGCTGCCATGTCATGAGGATGCTCAGGAGCCCTGCTTGCTGTTCATGTGGTGTGGAACTGAGGCCTCCAGCCGTCAGCCACGTGAGCCATCTTGGAAGCAGATTCTCCAGCCCCAGTCAAGCCTTGAGATGCCAGCAGCCCTGGTCAACATTTTGATGGGAACCTCATGAGAGACCATTAGTTAGAACCACCCAGCTAAACTGTTCCAGACTCCTGAGTCTTAAGCTGCTAGTTTTTAAAGTAATTTGTTACATGGCAATCGATAGCTTATATACCCAGTGTATGAGTATCAAGGTTCTTTCCTTGAACATCTACTTGTCTTCTCCATCTCTAGACCCACATCTTTAATCATCACCTTCATAAATATATTCTCAAAATATTTTCCCCTCACTGGGCTCTATCTGCAGAGTTACAGCCCCAGATTTCCCAGAACCTGAACTTCCCCCCTTCCACCCCTCCACCCCAAATATTCTATGGGCTTCTCAAGTGTGACATCACCAACGCTTCCTGCTTCTTCTCTTTTTCATCACCCTCTCACCTATTAAGGCTTGAAACCTCAGAGCCATCAACCCTGTCAGCCTTCCTTCCTAATCCACATCTGGTCTGTGCCCAGTTCTTTCTACAGAGTTCTTGCACCTCAGTATCCCCCGCCTCTGGCTTGGCTCAGGCCCTCAACATCTTGTCGGCAGAGCTTCCCTCCTGGATTTCCTGCCTCCTGGCTCTCCTTGCCTCATTCCTATCTTCATCCTGCTACTGTAGGGTAAAGCTTTTGGAGGACTGTTTGCCATCATGTTTGTAGCCTGCTCAAAAGTCCCAAGTGGCCCTCAACTGTCTTGCTCTTAAAATCTCAACTCTGCAACTTGCATAGCCTACCTCTCTAACTTTATGATTACCTGACCTAAAAACTGTGTTCTTATCAAAATGGATTAACCAGCTGTGTGAGTTAGCTATTCTCGTGTAACAGACCACCTTGAAATTTAGAACTCAAAGCAACAACTTATGTGTTATTTTTCATGCATCTTTGGGTCAGATGGGCAGTTCTGCTCATCAGAGCTGGTCTCAGCAAGACTTGTTCATGCATCCTGTGTTTCAAAGCCTGTTCAAATCACTCATCATAGTACGTGGAGTGGTGAGAATGGAAGTCAGCTCATGTCTTGGATCTCAACAGAAAGGTTGCACAAGTACACTGGGGGGAATTCCTAAAGAGAGCCCCCTGACTCTGATAAGTTCCACACTGGCCAGGAAGCAACACTGGATCTTTCCAGCCAGTAGCACATGGCTGTGTGCTGTGTGCAAGGCTGACCTGGAACACGCTGTGGCCCACTGTGTGGTTTGGAACATGTCTTGGCAGATGGTTGTTCCATGCCTGCATGCATTGTCCACATGGAGATCCAGAGCCCTCTGTCTATTCTGGGCTTGCTGAGCCTGGGGGTGGGCCTGGGCCTGCTAACCTGACATGGAGCTGAGCCCAGCTTGATTTTCACAAGGGCGGCTTAAGTAATGGAGTGATTCAAAATGATAGCTTCCAGAGTTCCATCATTAGCTCTCATTGTTCCAACCCATCCTTCGCCGGTGCTGGGTGGGAACAAGGAAGCGTTTATGTAGCGCCTGTCAGCGTCTGGGATGGCCTCATCACTGTTGCATCTCTGATTAATTCCAACTGAAAGCAGCACACACTTAGGAGGACAAAGCTCATCAGAGACCAGTTAACAAAGGAAGACAAATGTCCCCTTTGGGCCAGAGGGGAAGAAAACACATTTTTAGGGGATTAGCAATCTTTTATACAAAGACATACTGTGTCTTCATCTTTCAGAGGAAATATTTTTTCTTTCCGTACTATTTGTGTCATAATGCATTTATATCAGTTGATTGCCTCATCATTGTTGATGTATGTATTGTTATTAATAAGTATTAATGATAATTCTGTTTGCTAAAACAGCACAGAATAGTTACTATTATTTGTAATAATATTTTCCTACTATTGGCTAGTTCAGAAGTCTTTTACAGAAATGGCAATGCTAGGTGTCTATTCTTAAAGGAAGAGAGAAAACTACCACAGCTTAAGAGTTAACGTTCTGGAATCTTAGAGTTAAAGGAGGATTTTGCTCCCACAGCAAGCAACCAGAGGCCCTAGTGACAGCCCAACAGTTGTGACATTTTCAGTAACTTCTCTTAGTCTCCTGATGATGACTTGAGTATACTTTTTGAATATCTTTGTGATAAAACAAAAGGGGAAAGTAGGTTGGTATTAATAAATCCTATTGTTGACCCATAATCCAGTCCCACATCCTGGCCCCTGTATCTCTAAGGTCTTGAGGCTATGAAAATCTAGACTTTCTCAGAACGAGTAAATGCCTGACAGGGACCAAACAATAGGATTACAGCCTGTGTTCATTCTTCTCCTTATTGTGGCTGTGCTTTGGCCGATAATGAGGACAGCAGGGTTATCTTCCCTGCCCCACCCCACCCCCACTTCAAAAGTTAAAATGTTCTCTCTGGTAATCTCAGAGCTTTGCCATTTTAAAAGAGATTCATACATTTGGACATGAGCGGAATGTCATCTAAAGAAATGGCACAAGGCAAAGTACCAGCAACTGCAATTCCCCAGTGTAATTTAGACCACCCTCACTTAGATGTAAATTAAGGTAGAGAAGATTAACCTGACCCACAGTAAAAACACACCGCAGATGGTTTAGGGGTTAGGTTGTTACGAGTAAGGTTAATTAATTTTTCAGGGGCACCAGAATATACTATTAAGTGTCCTGGAAGAAGTAATTTCATAAGAGTAATTTCCAGAAGGAGTTTATTCATCTCACGTTGATGAAAAATTTAGCTGCAGAAAGTACCATAATTTACTCCTTTGAATAAAGCTTCCCCACTATGCTAGAAACATGCTCATTTTGACTCACTGTTTCTCATGTCCCCTCTATAACCACTATAAAAATTTTCATTTGTTAGTATGAAAATTATGTGATTGCTTGCCTGAGCTACCTTAGATGTAGATAAATGTTTGTGCAAGTTAGAAATCTCTTTCTTTTCCCCAAAAACTACCATCTTAAGAACTTTCAAGATAGCAACCTGCATAGACCTTGAAATGAATACCATAAATTCAAGGATTGCTTTCATGTATTAATGAATGGTAGTTAAAGATACATACTAACATATTCATTTATTCATGCATTTATGTATATGCTCATATAATCAAACATTTAATAAGCTATTTACTGAGCCCCCACTATAGAGCATTGACAAGATTAAAAATCTAATCAGGCAAGATTTCATACTTAAGGTGGTTATAAACTAACTATATATATAAAACAAGTTGAGTGGGGAGAATAAAATACACTAAGTTCCCTAGGAAGTCTAGACAGCCTATGGGAATTTGGACACTGGGGCTATTACCTCTGGCCAGATTTAATCCAATAGGCTTCATGGAAGAGGCGGAGGTAGAGCTGACTCTTGAAGTTGGTCATTGGGATAGGTAAGGGAATGATAGTTGTGGAGGAATCCCGCCTAAGCAAAGGCCCTGGGGCCAGGGGCAGGACACCATGAAGGGCTCAGTGTGGCCGGAGTGTAGGGAACAAGCAGAGGACTTGTGATGTCGGGTAGAAAGGTAGATGGATGTTGGGTCATGGAAGGCCTCGGATGCCAGGTCATGAGCTTGGGCTTTGTTCCTGAGGCACAGGCAGCCTTTGAATGTTTCCTAGCTGGGGAAAGGCATGGTGAGATTTGTGCTTCAAGTCTGAGGTGCTTCTCAAACTGTAGTGTGCACCCACATGGCCTGGGATCTTATTAAAGTACAGATTCTGAACCAGTCATTCTGGGGTAGGGCCAGAGATCCTGCGTGTCTAACACGCCCCCAGGTGATGCTGCTGGTCCACGAACCCCACTGGGGGTGGCACAGCTTTAGGGAAGGATCCTCTCCCAACAGGTTGGATTAGTGCAGGAAGAGATGAGAATCCAAGAAACCTGTTAAGAACTAACCTACCTTATCCTGGCTGAACAGATCTGAATAGTTATTTTTTTAAAAATCAAGGCTTGCTGAATTCACTTATTTATACATTCACATATTTCATTGTAAGCACCAGTAATAGTCTCCTTTGCAGATACAGTGCTTACTGAGGCCAGTGAACTCGTAGGAGAGTAATACATAGTTATCCATGATTAATACAGGCTGTAGAAAGTATACTGCAGATTTAGTCAAAAGTTCAACCATTGCTTGTTAGGTCTGGAAGGAATATAAGAGAGCCCCGTCCCTCATTTGTATCTGAGAAACAGAGGCCAGGCAAGCACCCTGATCACAAAGCAAGCGATTGGAAACGGGGACTAAATACCAGCACTCGGGGCTCCTGCTTCTCGTCCATCCCCCTCTAGAGCAGCTCTAGAATCTCTGTTCTGTAGAGAAGGGGCTTAGGGTCAGCAATTCAGTGGGGGAGCGAGCGATTGCATACGTTTCATTGGAAGTTGAGGGGACATCAGGGGTCAGTATTAAGAATGAGGCTGATACAGAAGAATTTGAGGGAGGGGGTTGGCACCGACTCCCTCCCAGACTGTGCAGCTTCCCATCCTGAAGGCTGCCAGAACCTTTTTTCATTACTAAAGAGCCCCAGGTCTTCCCTGCGCTGCAGAACCAACAAAACCTTTGTTCTCAGTTTAAATATTTAATGTGTACCTGGAGCCCCTGTTAGCAGTGGGGCCCTTGGCAGTGGGCCCGAGCTAACCAGGCACCTGAGAAGGGTGGATATGAACGTGGCCCTTGCCCTCCGTTCACGACACGGGAATCGCTAGAGTGCTTGCTCGGTTCTTTGACCTGGGTCCCGTGCGCCCTCCCAGCTCCAGTGCCCTGCGCCAGGACCCCACAGCAGTGTTCTCCTTTCCCGGAGGCCCCGGTGCCAGCGCGCGGGGCGGGAGGGCGGCGGGAGAGGGGAGGTGCCTGACTGGCTGCCAGAGATGTAATGCTGTCCTCGTTCTGTTTTCAGGGGAGGTTCAGAAGCAGGAAGGAGATGAAAGTTGTGCCGCTGCCGAGGCGTTGACAGCGCCCGAGGATGCTGGGAGACCCGCTGTCAACTCCCAGGCAAATTTCAGCCTCAGGAACCAACGCAAGCTCTTTCATCCGTCATTACCCCGGGTACCTTCCGAGGAAGAAGAAGTAAACAAGCTTGGGAGGGAAATAATTAAACTGACAAAGGAACAGGCAGCTGCAGACCCGAAAGAGGTCAGAAGAGAGAGTCCCGTGGAGGGTCAGAGGAGCGGGAGGCCCAACGCGCCAGGCCCGGCCTCGCAGGGGGAGCCCCCCGGGCCTCAGCCGGGCCCCTCTGAGCCCAGCCAGCCGGCGGCCGAGGCTTCCGCGCCGGGAGGCGGCACGGGGATCCCAGAGGGCGCAGGCACGAGGAGCACAGTGAAAACATGAGGGGCAAAGGCATCCGACGTGATGACACGCTGAAAGCCCCGGACGGTGAGGAGCGACGTGTCAGAGCAGCGCGCCCGAGCCGCTTTCCCCTGAAACGCCTCCGAGTCTGCAAGTGCGAAAACGCTCCGATCCCGCTGCAAACTGTGAACAGTCCGAGGATGCCAGTGCAGTCCGATTTATTAAACGCGGGCCTCAGGCTTCTCGGTGTCATCTCTTTCTGCCGAAGATGCGCCGCCGTGAGCGTGGCCGCGCGTGGGAACAGCGTCCACCCTAGCGCCGGTTTTCAGCCTCCGTCTTTCTGTCAGCATTTGTTTTATCAGAGACAAGATGTTTTCCTATTAGCACTTCATGTTGCTGATCAAAATTGTGGGAAGAGGTAGGAACCGATGGGGTTTTAATCAGGTTCCTGTCTCGGTAAAGGCTCGCGGCTGGAGGGGAAGGTGTAACTGAGCAGAACGTGTCTGGAGGGCCCAGGGCCCTGCAGCTTGCACCCTGCAGGGAGGGCGGCCGGCGTGGGGGCGCTTGGCTTCCTGCCCTCAGCACTGTCTGTCACGCGTGGACTGGCAGGCGGAAAGGCACTTAGGGGCTTCTGGTTTGAAATCCACAGCGACGGGGATGGGGGTATGTAAAAGAGGGGGAGGGGACTCCCGATTGGGGTCTGTGATTTTTTGTTTGTTTGTTTCTGAGATGAGACGAGAGTTAGAATCTGGAAATGCTAGTTCTCTCCGTTCAACCTGTCCTGCATGGAGGGTGTTATGGCCATTTCAGGTCTGGGGGAGATCTAGCTGCTTAGGGCCAGTCTAGTTTCCTGTACCACCAGAAACCTCGACCCCTTCACAGGTACTGGGATTTTTAAGACAAGACACAGAGCTCATGGACCTACAGAGGAAAGAGAGAGGAAAACAAAAGAACTTCATTACAGCATTTTAAGGGGAACTGTGGAACCAAGTCTAAGGGTGGGAAAGGAAGGCGTGGTCAATCCTATATGGTTCTTTCCTTTGGAATAAAAATGAGCTTTTCTAGGTGGCATCTGCCACTGCAGAAAATTAAAAGAGCATCCAACCATAGACCTTTCTTTGAGCTGAACTCAGTTTATTTCCCCAGGACAGCCTGATACCAGATCCCAAAGCTCAGAATGCTTCTGAGAACCTGAATCACTCCTTTGACAGCCCCTCCTGCAGGAACAAAAAGAGGCTCCCACAGTGGTAGAGACTAAAAATTCATCTTAAAAATCCAATGTTTACACCAGACTCGCGATCTTGGGTGTGATACCTGCATGTGAGGGGCCAGCCTACACCGACCGACACATCCCTGCGGGGTTGCATCTCCCGCATCACTCTGCTGGCAGAATGGAAGCCCCATCAGATGTTGTGCAGCCTCACTCTGAAGGAGGGCAAAGTGCAGCCCAGAAGGACCCAGTCCTTTGTCAGGTGCACACTGCGTGGGCCTCCAGCTGCTTTGGCCACCCCTATCTAGCAAAACGGGAGCATGCTGGAGTCAGTGCTGTGTTGCTGCTGGTGAGGAGGACATGCCATCAGCCCCTGTCCACTGGTCTCCCGTGCTCCACTCTTCCCTCTGTATTCCAGCCTATCCCCCCACCCTGGAGGCCCACCCCCACAGCTTCCCCTCAGGGGAAATCGCTTCTGCAGCTGCAGAGCTTGCACAGACCAGCAGTCACAGAAATAATTTTTCTGCTGGACTGGGCCTTAACTGTTTGCAAATATTTAGCACTACCGCATAGGATGGCAGAGCTACCAAAGGAAAATACAGCCAAGTTAAATACAATAATAATAAAAAGACAGACATGTGCACATCTTCAGGGCCCATTCATCACCTTCTGGAAAGCAGGGTTTATCAAAAACTTCAACACATTCCATCAGGATCAGGGAAACTGCAGTGTATCCCAAAGAGTCTGGGGTTCAGGGCAGGGGTCAGGGTTCACAGGGAGGGGTAACCTAAACCCTGTGTGTGCAGACAGCCAAGAAGGTCTGCGTTATTAGATGGAATGGGAGCCAATGAGTTGATCCTGTCCCAGGTGTAATCATGACAACACCCCATAGACATAGGTGACACTGTCCCACCTCTGCTACCGCCATCCAGCATGGTTCTTCTGTTCCACAGACATTAAAGGGAATTTTGGCAATTACTTGTGATTGTCCTTTGTCTTTTTAGGGGTCGTCGTGAAAGGGTGCAGCATCCTGTCCCCTACTCTTCCAGATAAGCCTGCACCAGTCATGGTACTCTCAGTTCCAAGTCACACTTACTGAAACTTAAACAATAGGGAAATGAATTCTATTGCATAACAAGAACTTCAGAAGTAGGGCGTTCCGGGCTGGTTCATTCAAGAAAGTCATCAGGACCTGGGTTTTCATCTTCCTGTTCTACCTGCCTCCTTACCAGCTGCCCCCACATAGTGATAAGATGGCTGCTGCAGCTCCAGACAGCACTTGTTCCCACATATGTCCAAAGGCAGAAGGAAGTTTCTCCTCACATATGTGTGTGTGTGTGTGTTTTAAGAAACCCAGTTCCTATCACATTTCGTTGGTCAGAATCGTCACAGGCCTATGTGACCCTGTCACATAACTATGTCTAAACCAATCCTTAGCAAGAAGGGAGGTGGTATTACCATGATCTGTTCAGGTTCCTCAAGATTCCCCTTCTGAATTGGGGAGGGGCTGCATCCCTAGACATGCAGACTCTGAAAGGGCGACTACCAGAACAAAATCATGTCTTTGGAAGTGTTTGCTGAGAAAAATGCCATCTCATCCCTCTGCCCCCCACCTCGCCCCACCCGCTTCTGTCCTCTTTTGTAGGTGGAACTTTCCCACCTTTGTTTGCCTCCTCAAGCATGTGTGTCCTTCCATTATTTTTCCAGCTGGGTTGCCAGCAGAATGCAGAACAGTCTGGATAAATGAAACAGAGCTGACAGGTCTCTTAATGAAAGCTTGTTTGCACGCTCTGCCTTTCTTGTGATCGCTCTGTACCTGAGCGCCTTTAGGTGTGGATTTTTACATGTGAGTGTTTGTCTTTCTTTTAATTAAGGCTCACAGAAATGGATTGGCTTTTGTAAAGCAGGCATTTCTCATCCCCAGCTCTTTCCACGCCTCCTCTGTCCACCTTCCCCTCCCGTCCCCCTACCTCCTGCTGCTCCCACAGCCATTCCCTGAAGCCTCTCTAGCTGGGAGGCACAATGCCTGCAGGAGGGGTCTCCCTGTTGGCAGTCTAGAGCAAGCCCAATTAGTTTGCCCATCATTGATCCTCTTCTGTGCCCTCACCCCAAACACACACCACCATCACGATGAGAGGTTCTAGGAAAGGGTTCTGCTATTCTTCATGTGTTGGAGTAAAATTTTATGTGTTGTTGGTACTGGGAGTATTTGCACCCCAGTTCACAATATGGCATGAAAAGTTCCTTCTCCTCTTTAAGGAGGTTCAAAGACCAGCTACTCATTCGTTGAAGTTCTCTTGCTTGTCTCTTTAAAATTACAGCCCACCTTTTGCTCCTCTTGGTTTTATGTACCTCCAAAAACCAGAAGGCTCTCCTGCCTTCATTGTTTTCTGAAAACCCTGTGGATGACTTGGTGCCCTCTTTGGAAAATGGTCTTTATTTGAGCACCTTCTCCGTCTGCTTTCATTCTGGAAGCCTCCATTTAGAACAATCCTCCTCCTTAATACTACTGAGGGTAACTTCAGACGGCTCCAGGTAGGAAGTCAAAAAGCCAAAGCATTGCCCCCAACTCACTACTTTAATACATTCTCTTTTTTTCCAGATGTCTTTCTGAACGGAGAAAAATTTATAGATCAAAGAGATGCAATTGGGAGCTCAGTAGTGAGTCTACTTAGAAATGAAAAACAGAAAAAATAGGAAAGACCTGTCTCTCAATATTGTGGTTGCTCAAAAAACCAAATCAAAACAAGTTGATACGGCATGAAGGCAATTTAAAGTGATAGATACAGATGTGCTGCCTTACATTTCATATCACCTCTTTACTAAATGAGAATTGTTTTGGATGCAGAGGCAAAGTTTGCATAACACTGAAAAGTTTGCCTTTCTGGAATCTATGTGAGCTCAGGAATATATTTTGGGATCTTAGCAGAGGCCGGTGATAGCCTATTAAATTTAAAACAATTGGCTTTAAAAAAAAGAAAAAAACCCAGCTGCTATTTTGTAGTTTTATTTAAAGAATGAAGTAACTCCTATTCATTTGCAGACCTTGCTTTATTGGATTCTATGGTCACCGTGTATCATAACTGTATCTTTTTTGTTACCTGAAATAAAAATGTGGTAATTTTCCTGATATAGATGATTAATTATCTTTATTATTTGCTTCATTCTCCCTCACCACCCTCACTGTAGGCCAAGCATAGGCTGAGCATTACTTCCAGCATATTGTAGCAACTTATCAGTTGCTACAGTTGCAATCTGTCACCTAAAATTATTTGATCATATGGTAGTCATGAAAAATATGGAGAATGTAAAGATTTTATGTATTCAGTCAAAAAAGGCAGATCTAAAATCAGTTAGTTTATTTCCTGCAGTCTTTCAAGTTGACCAAAGCACTCACTGATTTGCTCTATTTTCTTACGTTTTTAGTATTTCTGTATATATGCACTAAAAAGCCCCACTCAGAAAAAAATTCATTGCAATTCTGAGAAAAAGCTTATCCTAAACATCTAAAGATAGCATTTCTAATTATTGTCTACATTGTGTTTAAACTGTGCAAACTTGAGCGTTCTTCTCACTTTACCAGCTGTGTCTAGGTAGAGTCATTACATCAAATGCTTCTAATTTTACAAAAAGAAATCAAAACAAGTGTGTGTTTAAGTCCCAGTGACAAATGCAAACCCTGTGAGTCAAATAGGCAAACTGATTAGCAAGCTGGCTGGGAAGTCAAAACAGCAAATATAAGGAGATTAACAAAATAGATCTGTAAGATGAGAGGAGTAAAAATAGACTCCAGGGGCCAAATGGGGTCCAATGGGCGGCTTTGGTGGCACACATATGGTTCTGTGCCAAGAACCAGATGTCTGCCTGTATGGCCCACAATCTTCCCTTCATCGTCGGTCCCCTCCCCCAGGAGCTGGGATCGCACAGTTCATTCCATCCAGCTATTCAATGGATGCAGAAATCCTTCTTAGAAACCTCAGAGGTAGCAACCTTTTCTTCTCTTGAATCCTTCTAGTTGCATGACACTCACGGCCCTACAGGGCAGCCCCATCTATTTATTAGCAGGCAGCTATTTTCCTGACCTTAACTATTGTTATTAATTAGACATTTGTTATGCTATGCACCTCTCATGAATGACACTCCATTTAATCCTCAAAACAATCCGGTGTGATGATCTTATTTTACCCAGCTTCAGAGAGGTTAAGTGACGTGTTCAGGTCACACAGCTTGTAAGCATGGCAGAGCTGGGGTTCAAATGGCCCTTTCTAATGGAGCCTGGGCTGTCGACCGCCATGCTATAGGCATTCCTTGCCCTTCGAGTGAACTGTAATTTGTCCTCCTATTATTTTCTGTTTGTTTCTTGGCCCTGGAGGCCCACAGGATAGTTTATCAATCTCATTCCCATTAATGAACAGAGTAGAAATGAAGTGAATCTGCTTGGGTGTCTCTTCAGCCCTGTCTAGGGGGCCAACGGTTGTGAAGAGAGAAAGTAAGAACAGAAGCAAGTGATGAGAAGCACGAACCTCCTTCTGCAGAAAAGGTCCAAAACTTCCCCTGATGGTCCTGAATTAACTATAATCTGGGCAGCAGAGCAGAAGATGGGGTGTTTGGCATTTTATTCCTCCCCATTGTGTGTTCCTATGTAATTGCTGCCTCATTTTCACAACTTTTAATTGTGGGGATGAGCAAACACATCCATTTGAGATCAGGATATTTAAAGATTCCTTTGCCCCTTCCCTTTCAGTGCTGACCTGTGTGGTTCAAGTCGGTATTTCAAACTAGTAAGAGCCAGTTGGTGGAGCAAAGTCACCAGGCAGTAGCCTTTCTCTCCAGCTGTCACTTGGGTTCAAGGCAAGATTTTAAAATAACAAATTAGTCCTAGTTAGAGGTAAAAATAACCACTGGGGATGGGTTTCTGGCTGCGGTTCAGTTTGACTCACTGCCTTAGGCATCTGGGAGAAATGGAAACTGCCTCTGAGTAACCAGGGTGGAAAAGCCACAACTGAGAAGTGAGACTACCCTGGCAGGTTACAAAGTTATTGCAAGTACTTTTATTCCATGAATGAAGGTGTATACACAAGACTGTTCTAGTCAGTGGGTAGATTATAGTTTTCAAAATGGAAAGCTGAACCCCCAACAAGCCTTAATCAAACTCAGCCTGCCCTTAGTCCTGGTCGTGCAGAATGCTGACCGCTTCAGATACCAACCCAACCCCCTGTAACCTGCCCAGTCACATGGCTTCACCCGCACTGCTCTGGCATCTGGGAAACCGACCTAAGGCTGCACATGGAGGCACACGTGAGAAGCCAGGGCCCAGGTGAGTCTGCACTTGCCTCATCCCCTCCCAGGCCAGTGGCTCCAGCGTCAGAATCACCCAGAAGTTTGTTGCAAATATATTTTCTCCTCTCCCTTTGGATTCCACCACTCTGGGATGTAGCCTAGGAAGCTGTATTTTTTTTTTTTTTTTTTTTTAATTTCCCTGAGTGATTCTGATGATCTCCATGTTGGAGCCACACTGAAGAGCAGGACAGTCAGTGACTGAACATTGTTGCCTGCAGGACTGGGGAGGAGAGGATAAGAAGTCCCGCACCCATTTGAATAGTATCTTTGCCATCTGAAAACAATAAAGCCGAGCCTGGGAGAGAAGTCTCAAAGGAACAAACAAAAGTAACCAAGGCCCCCATGCGGTACTGAACTGCTGAGTTTTTAATGTGCAACACAAAGATTGCCAAACATTCCCCAAAGGAACAGCTTTCCCTGGAGTGGCGGCGGACGGGACACAGCTGAAGACGCCGGGCAGGGGGCCTGAGTTCGGACTGCACTGGCTGGCTGGCTGGCCTCAGGGGCAGTGGTGAGCCGGGAGAGGGGGACCCTAGGCAACCTCAGGAGGGGTCTCAGAGCGCCTAGGAGGAACCTAAAGGCAGGGGAAAGGGGAGGTCGTCAGGGCACAGAGAGGTCTCAGGGCTTATAGGGTGGGGATGGGGGTCCAGGTGGAAAGGGACCTCAGGGAGTCCCGCAGACCCTGGGGTGCATGGGGTATTTCAGTACAATCGGAGGCCCTCAGAGCTACCGGGTGGGGGGCTAGGAGGGTCTGAGCGGCCCTCAGGATGGAAGGGAAGGGCGGATGTCTCAGCACATTCAGGGAGACCTCGGGTGGAGAGGGTTTGTGGGGGAGACCTCAGCCATGGTGAGGGCAAGACGTCGGGTGCGGGGTGTCTCTGGGAGCGGAGAGAGAACTCAGAGGCAGGGTGGGGTCTCGGGGCGCACGCGGAGTCGGGGCGCTCAGGGGGCCCTGCACTCGCTGTCGCGCCGCCGCTTCTTGCGCTCGGTGTGCTCCTGCGCCTGGCGCGCCCAGAGCGCGGGCCCGCTCACGCCCACCACGCAGCAGGCGAGCCGGCGGCCCGCATTGCCGTTCTCCACGCTGGCCTGGTTGCCGCCGCGGCCCAGGTCGTCCTCGACGGCATGGACCACCACGGCGCGGCCCACGATCGAGTGCGGACCCGTGAGCGACGCGGCCAGGTTGGCGCGGTACTTCCAGAGGCGGCCGTCGCGCACGGCGAAGTTGCCGAAGTCGCCCGGGTGCTGCGGGTGCGGCACGGCCAGCGGGTTGTAGTGCGGCCCGGTGGACTCACAGCCCTGGCTCAGGTCCCCGAACTGGTGCACGTGGATGGCGCGGCTGGAGCTGTTCGGCTCGGCGGGGAAGCCCGCCAGGTCGAAGAAGGCCTCGAGCCTGGCGCCGGGCGAGAGCTGCCGGAAGAGGACCCGGCCGGTGACGCGGGGCTGCGCGGCGTCCAGCGAAGCCGACGGCTGCACCCGGCAGTGGGCGTAGAGCGGGGCGTCCGGCGCGCCGTCTCCCCGCGGCCGCGTGAGCTCCTGCCAGATCTCCGTCACTTTGGCGTGCATGTCTCGGATCTGCTGCCCCAGGTCCTCGTCCGCCCAGGCGTCCGAGGCTCTGGCCGCCAGGAGCAGGCAGGAGCACAGCAGCGCCAGCATGGCGGGGTCGGGCACCTGCGGGGCGCCCCCGCGGGGATGGGGGCAGAGCGAGCCTTAGTCACTTGAAATACGAATCTCAGGGACCCCATCGTCAAAGATCCAACCCTCCAGCCCAGCCCCCAAGGGGCTTCCTTGCCCAGGGTGCGTTCATGCATTTGGCAAATGTTTCTCAGGGCCGCTGTGTGCCCGGCACTACGTTAGATGCTGTGGTTATAAAGAAGGATGAGAGCAGATCTCAGGAGACTCACAGGTATCTGAGTCACAGATGATCACGGTTCTCTCAAGTCCTATCTCCATAGCAAGGAGGGTGCCTCGTGGCCCTTCCATAGCCCCACCCCCAATCTCCCCATCTGGTCCCCTGTCGCCCTCTTTCTACATCCTCCCTTTCAGACACATACACATAAGACTTGCTGTCCCTGCCTTCTTGGTCTTTGCGTGTGCTGTGTCTTCTCTCTGAAGTGTCCTCTCCCTGGTCTCTGCTACACTCAGCAGACTTGGAGCTTCTTAAAGACAGAAACTCAAGTTTTATTCATAAGTATCCTCAGCTCCTGGGCCCACACCTGGCAATAGGAGAAATCTAATATGGGATTGTTGAATGAGGAGTTCAGTGAGGGACAGACGTGTCATTAAATCATTCCAACACAATCCTACAATTGAAGATGGGGCCTTCTGCTAAAGAGGAATGGAGGAGGTAGTGCCCATCTCCCGGGGGGACTCCAGGAAGGCTTCCCAGAGGAGGTGACTTTTGAGCAGGGTCCCACAAGATGAGTAGGAGTTCTGGCCAAGCCAGGAAGGAAGGCCGTTTCAGGGCATAGTGCTGGTGGAAGTTTTTAAGGAGAAAAATGGGTGATGAGATAGTTTTTAGTTCATTAAGTCTGCCAAGAGATAGGATGTGGGCTGGACTTTGGGATGGAAAGGAAAGGGGAGGAGGAATGCAAATAGCCCAGGGGGAGATGGAGACAGGGAGTGAGTTAGGAGGCTGTTGTGGTAACCTAAGCTGGACGCGATAAAAGCTTTCACCAAAGTGGAGGCAGCAAACATAGAGGAGGGCACGTGTTTGGGAGACACCTTGGATCGCTTTGGCAAGAGGGAAGGTAAAGCAGCAGCTGCTGGTGACGAAGGTTCCCAGCAGGGAACGCTAAGTGGATGCAGGGTGGTTACCAGGTCCTGAGAAGAAGGGAGAGAGGACCAGTGCGACTCGAGCCTGCTGAGGGTGCCCAGGTGGGGAGACGCTTGGGCAGACAGTTGGAAACTCAGGTCTGGCTCTTAGAAGAAGAGATGAAGCAGGGGTTCTCAGTGTTGAATGCACATCGGATTTTGGTTTTTAAAAATCAGATTGCCCAGCCCCACCCCAGGAGATTCAGATACAGTGAGTTTGATTTTAAAAAAAGAAAAAAAGAAAGCTCCATCAAAGATTCTGGGGCGCAGCCAGGAATTACAAAGTCAGACACAGATTTGAATCCCAATTCCAACATATACTAACTGTGACTTCATGGGTTACTGACTCCTAGCCTCAGGTTCCTCACCTGTAAAATAAGGCCGGCAATACCACCGAGGATCTCAGTGAGGATTAAATGAGATATAAGCCAAGCTATTTTCACATTTTTAAATCTGCCCAAAGGGATTAATGCTACTTCCAAAGAACTGGTTTGAAGGCCAACTGCATTTTCAAGGGCCTTCTCCAACTCTAAATAGGTGCCATTTAAAAAACAAACTTGGAGATTGGGTATGTATTCTTAACCATTACAGAAAGGCAATTTAGTGTGGTGATTAAAAGTATGGATTTTGGATCTCACCTCGTGAATGTAAAGCCTGACTACCACTTGCTCTCTAAGTGGTAGCTGTTACCGTTATTTCTATTGCAGAGGAGCCGAATCAGGGCTGGACTGCAAACTGTAGACTGGCCCACCTCCTCTCTGAACCTCAGTTTTCTCATCTGCAAATAGGGGTAATAGGACATACTTATCTTAGAGGCTTGCTGTGAGGCTGGGAAGAATTAGAATTGCTAACACTTACTGAACACACGTGCCACGCACTGTTAAAAGCACTTTGCACGTGTTAATTCATTGCATCCTCACAAGAACATTATTCAGTAGGTGGTATCATCATCCCTATTCTAAAGTGTGGGAAACTGAGGCACAGAGAAGCAAGTGTTCTGCCCAAGGGTTGCACATTCAATAAAGAGCTGAGGGCAGGATTTGAAAGTGTGTGGTCTGCTCCAAGCCCAAGGTTTAGGCACCACACTGTGCAGCTCTTATCTAGGGAACAGAGCCCGGTGCATAGAAAGTGCTCAGTAAGTGGCAGCTCCTAGCTGTCAGAAAGAAGCTTCTGGTAGAGATATTGGGACCATTCACTGAGAGAGGCTGTGGAGGCCGTGGGAGGAGGAGGAGGTGCCCAGGAAAGACTCTAAGGAGGAATAGCCAGAAAAGAGAAGCAGAGAAAGTAACGTCAAGGGACCCACCTAAATGACATGGCCTAGTGTGGTACTACTGCCCCAAATTTCCAGGGGTTAGGCAAGGAAGTGGGGGAATACCCCTGCCAGGCCTTGGCCTCAAGCTCCCCATCATCATCCGGAGGCGGTTCTGCCACTGAGGGGGGCCCTACTGCTTGGAAATTTCTTCCTTGAAAATGCAGAGCAAAACCAGATTGTTTTGGGTGTGTCAGTGAGCTTTCTTTCTCAAGCATGTTTGGGTAATAGACATTTTGAGATGTTTTTCTCTTCAGACAAAAAGAAGAAAATTCTTCCTTCTTCCTCAAATCCAGGTAAACTCTGACACCTTGTTTCTTATGCCTTTCACTCCTCTCCCCCTTGAGGTCACCTTCAGAAGGCTCAGTTTGAGCTGTGAATGACCAAGTAGGTTTTTTTTTTTTTTTCTTGAGACAGAGTCTCGCTCTGTTGCCTGGGCTAGAGTGCAGAGGCGTCAGCCTAACTCACAGCAACCTCAGACTCCTGGGCTCAAGCGATCCTCCTGCCTCAGCCTCCCAAGGAGCTGAGACTACAGGCATGTGCCACCATGCCCAGTTATTTTTTTCCATATATTTTTAGTTGTCTGGCTAATTTTTTATTTTTAGTGGAGACGGGGTCTTGCTCTTGCCCAGGCTGGTCTCGAACTCCTGACCTCAAGCCATCCTCCTGCCTTGGCCTCCCAGAGTGCTAGAATTACAGGTGTGAGCCACCATGCCCGGCCCAAGTGGGTTTTTTTGAAGGCCTGCTTTGTGCGTGGGTCTGGAGGGAAGGACAGGTTTATCAGAGAAAGGGGACAGAGATGCTTGTCCTCAACCAAAGGGAGCCACCAAGCCTGTTTCTCCTTCCTGGGTTTGTGTGTGGGAAGAACGTGACCCTCTTGAGCCTTGCCTGTCCTTTAATCCCTCAGCCTGCTTCTAGAAGGAGCCCTTGCTGAGGGTCTGGGGTGGCCGGGCCCTCCCTGCCTTTCCTAAGCAGATGGCTTTTAGAGCACCTGAGCTTCCTCAGCTGCTCCTGACACTCAACCCATGCAACATCTGGAAAGGCAGCCTTCGTCACTCTAACGCCAAAGTCCTCTTGGCCTGATCTTTGCAGGTCTGAAGGAGGAACAGTTTCTTTCTCCCCCATTGCCTTCCTCCCCCGGGCCCCCACCTCCCCGCTCACCCCCTTCAGAGCAGCCAGGCCTGTCATGAGGTGTGCTTCCCTCATGAAGATGATCAAATAGGTTCCCAGGAAGAGGCCCACTGCCCCACCCTGGCTTCAGACTCCTAATAAGCATACTCCGAGAAGAACAAAATGAACCTCAATTCGGCACCCACCTTTCTGGCTCTTCCAAGAGAGCTTTCCCTCCAAGAAGGGAGCAGCACCCAGCCGGCCGCAGGAACACAGGCTGAGCCCAGCCTGGGCTGTTTGTGAGTGCGGGAGGCCAGCCCAGGGGAGTGGTCAGCGAGGGAGGAAGGTCATTGGGCCGGTTTGGGGAGGAAGAGCAGGCCAGCCTGCCCCTCGCTGCAGAATTGCCTCACCTCCTCCCCCTGCTCTGTCCCCATCTTCCCCGCCCCTCCATCCAGGATTCCACTGCCAAGTATGCCTTTCTGTGACTTCACCGGCTTGTGCAGACGTAGCTGGTGACCTTCAGCACGCCGCAGGGGAATAAAAATGAGAAAGAAAATAGCCTGTTTGGAGAAGTGCACAGTGGCCTCTTTATTGAGCGGTCTTTGGCTTTCCTCTGACTTCCTCCGCCGTTGTCTCTTATTTTTGCGGGATGCTACTGTTTAGGGTGGACCTGGGCACCTGGCACTTGTGCAGGTGCTGGCTCCAGAACTGTGCTGTCAGACCTGCGAGATGTGAGCGGCGGTGTGGCAGGGATGACACCCTTGGGCCGCAGCGTCCCAGCCTTGTCACTTCCTCACTGTTTGCTCCTGGACCAGCTACATCGCCCTGCACCTCCCTTTCACCATCTGTGAAATGGGGTGTGATACTGTCGACCCGCGCGATCGCCATGAAGATCCAATGAGGTAATCACACGTGAAGTGCGAACCCAGTGACTGGCACGGAGCTCCATTCATGAAAAATTGTCACTGGCGTTGTCACTGTTGTTATTAAAGTGTTGGAGGAATCTTTTAAACGGATGTGTTGTCTCGGGGAACCATGAGCCTTTTCCGACGGTGTCCTTTCTTCTTTTACTGTCATGGACTTTTCTCAATCCCGGCAGTGCTTTCCAGAAGTAGAAGCTTTTCTTTCCCAGAAAAGTGCACATGGGAAAAGGCAGCTGGCCTGCTGGCCTCTCTGTCCTCCGCATTCCTTCGACCAATGTTTACTGGGTGCTCGCTCCAGGCCAAGCACCGTGCCACGCTCTGCAACGTGCTGCGCGGGTCACTGCGCTTCGGGGGCTCTTATCTGAGGAGGGGGACAGCAGTGTCAACAGAGTGTGTGGTGCAGCCAGGGAGGAGTGAACAGAGCCCCACCGGATCCCAAACACCAGTCCTGGCAGCAAGAAAACGTGTTAAAAATCTAGACTTCTGAAAAAAAAAAAAAATCTAGACTTCTGGACCCCACCCCAGGCTGAGCGTATCAGTTGCCAGCGGGAGGAGCTTCCTAGAATCATCCTTGCAGAACTCAAACGAAAGATGTTTATGCAGGGGCAGGCATTCCACAAGACAAGACGGAGACGCCCCAGACTCAGAGACTCCAGCCCTCGGCCCTACCATCCATCCTTCCGGCGCCCTGAGAGCTCAGGCGGCTCAGCCCTTGCAGCTCCGCATTCAGTCGTCCTCCACGAACGAGTTTTCGGAGTTCCAGCTGCCACCCCCCATCCTACCCCCACCCTACCCCCACCCTGCAACATTCTGGTCTCTCACTGTGAACCTTTCAGGCAATTTAAACACAAAAATCTTTATTTTCATTCAGTTCTTGAAATAATAATTATATAAGCTCATAGCTACTGTTTCAAATGGCACTTTCTTCATTTAGCCTAATTTCATTTTTTCCAAGAGAGTACTCCACCATTCTAGTATTCTAGGATTGGTGTGAAAGAACAGATTCACTTTCGTTTTTTTGGTATTCTAGGGGAAATTTGCTTTTTCTTCCTCACTCCCACCCTTGCAACATCCCTCCCTCCCTCCCTCCTTTGGTAACAGCATGGCAATTTCCCTCCGAGAAACTACATACTTTCAGGCTGACAGGTGGTGTTGACTCCACCCCTTGCTCCAGAGGTAGGCTCCTGGCTCAGGTGTGATCAATCATACATTGCATTGGCTCAGGGATGATCCATTCAGAGCCAATGAGATGCCGTGACACTTTTGCTGGGACTCTGTCTGGAGAGAACGTGACCCTCTCGAGCCTGGGCTATGCTTTAATCCCTCAGCATGCTCCCAGAAGGAGCCCTTTCTGTGAGCCCGAGCTGGCCAGGCCCTCCTGCTTTTCCTGAGCAGGTGGCTTTTTAGAGTACCTGAGGTTCCTTAGTAGCTCCTGACACCCAACCCATGCAACATCTAGAAAGACAGGCTTTGTCTTTCCCACTGGACTAGAAACTGGAGGAAAAGACTGGAGTTCTTGCAGCCTCTGTACCCTACCAAGGGAGAACCTGTCTGAAGATAAGCCCAATGAGGAAGGAAGTATAATAAAAGTAGAGTGAAATCTGGACCTGGTAGCAGTGTTTGAGCCCCTGGATCTAGCCATACCTGAAGTTCTGTTTTTTATTATGTGACTCAATACATTCTCCTTTTGCTTAAGTTGTTTGTGTTGGGTTTTCTGAACTTGCAACTGAGCACTTTATGAAGCACTTTCTTAAATAGTATGATATTTCATGCTCAAAATAATTTTTGTGCGGTGGATATTAATTTGCCCACTTTGTAGATAAGGAAATAAAGTTCAGTAAAAAGAAGTAATGGGTCCGAAGTTGGAGTGCTAGAAAATGGCAAAGTCAAGACTTAAACCTAGGACTCTGATTGCTAAGCCTGGCCTCCTAATCATTACACTTCACTACCACCCAAGCTAATGGAGAGATGAAAGAAAAGTTAGAGACAAGTAACAGATGAGTCCACCTTCCACAGTTGTCTCTGTAACTCAGTGACTGCCTTGCGAGTGAGACAATGCACTATTGACCTCTTATTCTTTTCGTGTCTGTTAATGTACAACATACGAGAAAGTCAGGTGCGTGTTGTGAAGTAGCATTAGGCAATGCATTCAAAAGCCCTCCTCCTATCTGTGCAGCGGACCTCTCTGCTAGAGAACTTTGTACCTTTGTACAGAAATACCAGTTGTCAATAGCTTATTTTTCTTTATGTTGAGAAAACTGATAGAATTAAATTCCAGCAGGAAATAGAGTGGTTACCATGAGGAGAAAAGTTTTGAAAGCAAATAATTAGGGTTTCAGGTTACTTTCCTAGAAAACCATGTTTTATGTGATAGCAGTTTATCCAATCGGAGAACTTTAAACATGCCCGAGAAAACTTCAGGTATGTCTTGCCTGCCTGGAGTTCTCCCAGAAATACCCTGTGGAGTTAAAGTGGAACCAGGGAACTGCATAGTTCAATCTTGGATCCTGTCATTTGCACATCTAGGTAATATGGGAAAAGTAGATCCTCCTAGATAAGGTGGGCAGGGAGAAAAGAAGCATCATTTTTATGAATAGAAATAAAATAGCAACTAACATTTATTAAGTGCCTTGTGTGCCAGGCACCTGCTAAACAATTTGTATGTAGCTTTTCATTCGTGTTAACAGGTCTGCTCCTTGGTGAAGAAGAGACATTGCATTCTGCTGCCTGCCACATTTTGGCAAGTTTCCTTTCACGGCGAACATGGCACCCTGCCCATTTAGATCTTGGGACAACATGTGCGGAGAAGAAGGTAATGAAAACCAGTCAGAACCAGGAATTTCTCAACTGGTTACACTTGGCTGGCCCCACGAAGAAAACGACCAACAGGAAAAGAGAGAAGAAATGTCTTTTCTGATCTGAAAGTGAGTACGTAAAAAATATTCCCTTAGGAAAACACCAAAGTGAAATCCCTCCATGCTGAGTTCCTCATGGACTCTGACCTGACGTCTAGTTCTACTTTCTTCCCCATGCCTGCGAGAAAACCTGGACCATTCCTGGTTTGCTGTATAAAATCAAGATAGTTGTATGGCTCACTTAAAAGCATACCCAATTTAATGTTTATTTCCTCAGAATAATTGCCTAGTACACTCTATTTAAGAAACTAGAAGCCTTTTACAGCTTATTTTCTAACCTTATTTATTTAACAAATATTCAGTGGGCCCAACACCCATATCTACCCTGCTTCTTGCAGCCTCCTTCTCTAGAAGCTAAAAAAATAGAAACCTGCTGTCACCAGAATCCCTTTTATCTGGTAGTGGTCATGTGACCCAGTTATGACCAATGAGACATAACTCAATGTGACTTTGGAGAAAGCTTTTCCTTTCTTTATAAAAGGGACAGAAATGACTGGGGACTTTCCCTTTCCTTTTGCCTGGAATGTGGGTGTGATGCCTGGCAATGTGGCAGCTATGTTGGGACCATGAGTTGACAAAAATGAGAACATAAAGCCAACATGCCCAGGATGACGGAAGGGAAGATGGAAAGAACCTAGGTCCTCAAAGACCCCACTGAGTACCTTAACCAACACCAGCACGGCTCTAGTCTCTTCTTGTAATAGGAGAAAATAAGCCTGTTAAAGCTGTTAGTGGGCTTCTGTTACTTGCAGACAAATTCATGCCCAACTGATGCAATGATGTGTCAGACTCTGCACTGGGCACCATGACTATGAAGATGTAGAAATCACAGCCTTACTTAAGTGATTCATAATCTATTTGGAGAGACCTATATGTGAAGAACCATAGAATCTTCCCAATGTCACTCTCTTATTTTGCAGGTGGAAACCAAGACCCAAAGTGGTTCACTGATTTTTCCAGTGTCACTCCTGTTAGGTGCAGAGGAAGGACTCAGACCCCTTGAGCCTTCAGACTGGTGACCTTCAACCTCACCAGTTCCAAGTTTCCATCGACCATTTCTTCACCTTCCACCTGCTCACCCCCTCGCTCACACACTCTACAATTTCATCATGAGGGAGAGGTCCTCTCGCCAGTCTGAAAGCCAGCTTAGTCTAGTCCCTTTCCTCCACACCCCCAGAATGAACAGACTAACAGAAAAGATGCGCAAAAAACCTCTAGGGAACTGTGCAAAATGCACAAACATGGCCACATGTAGAGAACGGAATCTAAGGACAGATGCGAGATAAGCTTCTCTCCTCTGAGGGTTATGGAAAATTGTTGCTGCAAGGAAATGTAGAGGAAAGAGAGGTCCTCTGACTCAGCCTTTATTTTAGAAAAATAATTAGGAAGTCTAAATGCTGACAGGATGCAAAAAGCCTCCGATTCAAGGCTCAGGGAAGCAGCCATGTGTCTCACTGAGAAGATGAATCCAGCATGGTTGTGGCCATTCTTAGGTGATGGGTTCAAGTGGAGTGGGTCACAACTTCCATCACAGCCTCCAAACCACCATCACCCGCCAAGGTCACCCAGAGAGGTGAAGCCACAGGGGTAGCAGCATCTGGAAGATTAGAAGATTCTGTGTTACAGCTCTGGTACCATATGTTGAATTTCATTTCACAGGATGTTGGAGCAATCTTATAAAGCAACCAACCTCCTCAGCTGTGCAGGACTTCATCTTGCCCTTCCTAGAGAGAACAGAAGGAATATGGTTGAGTCGTAAGACTCCCTCCACACAGCGGGGAGATACCGAGGAGCTAATACAGGTTGGGCATCCCTGATCCAAAAAGCTCGGAAATCTGAAACTTTTTGAGCCCTGACCTGAGACAGTGACACCTTTGCTTTCTGATGGTTTAATGTATAAAAACTTTGTTTCATGCACAAAATTATTTTAAAAACATTGTATAAAATTACCTTCAGGCTGTGTGTATAAGGTGTGTATGAAACATAAATGAATTTTGTATTTAGGTTTGGGTCCCATCCCCAAGATATCTCATTATATATATGCAAATATCCCCAAATCTGAAAAAATCCCAAATCCAAAACACTTCTGGTCTCAAGCATTTCAGATAAAAGATATTCAACCTGCATGAGCCACTGTTGGCCCCAGCCTGGGACTAAGGCATGGAACCTTTAGGGTATCTCTCCCAACCTCTGTCCATTTTGGCAGAAGAAACTTTTCATATTTGTCTTTCTCCCCCAAACTGTTATGTCAAAGCGGGAATTTATCTTTCATTGTTTTATTTCCATCAAAAGCCAAGGCAGAAAAGACGAGAGCTAACTATTGGCTCAACTATTTTATTTCAGGGGAGACATGTTTTTAATAGATCAGAACATTCTTCTAGTTGGGTACTATGACCAGATTAAAGTTATTTTTTCATTCATGAGCATATATTCATTATTTAAACACAGTATAGATTTGCAATCTCTTTAAAAATGCATTTGCAGGGAGAGCCGAGCTATTTGTATAAGAAAATGGCTATGCTTAGACTGAAACTATCCTCTCCTTTTAAAATTAATCTCAAACAGAACTTTACTGCAGTAGATATTTACTACTATAGGAATTAAAAACTCAAATATCTATTAGGGCCATCTAATGTGTGAAGTGGGCTGGGCGTATGTCCTCTCTTATTTATCTTTAAGCTCACAACTTTCTTATCTACATTTTGTCTTCCTGTTTTAGTGGAGATATTGACCACTGAAAAATATTTCTCTTCGATGGCAAGAAGAATAGCAGCCCACTGAAAAATAGCAATTCAGCCCTTCTTAGATTCGGTAATAAAGTAAGACCTAACGATTTGCTGCCTAAAAGAGATACATGTCAGATATATCAGATATAAAGATGCAGAAAGATTGGCAGTAAAAGGATGAAAAAAAGATTTACATGCAAAGATTAAGCAGAAGAAGGGCCTGGTTATGTTAATCTCAGCCCAAATTGATAGCACGACAAAAACTACTGCTATAGATAGTCACTGCAACTGGACATTTCACAATGATAAAAGGCACATTTCATAGGAAAATATAATAATGCTAAATTTTATATACCAAAATAACATAGCTTCAGAATACATGAAACAAAAACTGATAAAACTAAAGACAGAAATAAACAAAATCCATAATCATCATTGTACACTTTTAACCCACCCTCTCATTAATTGATAGATGATCTGAACAACGCTATCAACCGACATGACTGAAATGGTATTTTTCCCAACAATTGCAGAATAAGTATTTTTTTCAAGTTTCATGGAATGTTAACCAAGATAGATCATATCCTAGGCAAAAAAATAAGTTTTATTAAACTTAAAACGTTAACTTTTCAGAGTATGCTATATAATAGTAATGAAGCTAAAATAGGAATCTATGAAATATTAGAAAATCCCCAAATATATGGAAATTAAATAATGTACTTTTAAATAACCTATGAGTCAAAGAAGAAACTACAGGGAAATTCAAATAGATTTCTAATTGATAATAATGAAAACAGCATATCAAAATATGGAGGATGAGGCCAAGTCACTTTTTAAAGGAAAACATAATTTTAAATGCATATATTAAAATAGTAGAAAGGTTTAAACATTAAGAAGCTTAAAAAAGAGCAAGTTAACCCAATATAAGTAAAATTAAAGAAGTGATAAAGAACATAAATTAATAAAATAAAAAATAGATAAATAATATAGAAAATTTTAAAAACCAAAAGTGGATTATTTGAAAAGATTAATAAAATTGATAAAGCTCTAACAAGACTAATAAAAAATTACTAATGCAATAAATAAAAGAGGACATACCATTTCATATCCTATAGCTATCAAGAGGATAAGTAAATCTTATGAATAAATTTATATTGATAAAGTCAATAACTGAGATGAAAAGGAAAAATCTTTGAAAAACACAACTTATCAAAATTTACACAAGAAAAATAGTTAATTTGCATGGTTTGGTATATGTTTTAAAAATCAATTTTGTAATTTAAAAAAATCCTTCCCACAAAGACAAGTCTAGGCCCAGATTGCTTTGCTGGTGAAGTCTATCAAATTCTTATAAAATATTTAAGAAAGAAGTAATACCGAGTTTGCAAAAACTCAGACAATATAGAGTGAAATTCTTCTCAATTCCTTTTTTGAGACTGGCATAACCCTGAATTTAAAAGGCTGACAGATCAGCATCCCTCATGAATACAAACAAAAATTCCTGAACAAAATTTTAATAAAACAAATCCAGAAAATACATAATATGGAAAAATATATCATGACCAAGTAGTTTATCTCAGAAATGCAAGCAACAATTGAAAATTAGTGCATGTAATTCACCACATTAACAGAATAAAGGAAAAAAATCACAGGGTCATCTTGATAGATGAAGAAAAAGTAATTGACAAAATTCAACCCCATTTATGAGGAAAACTTTTAGCAAACTAAGAATAAAAGGAGACTTCCTTAATTTCATTAAAGGCAATTATGAAAAACCTAAAGGTAACAGCATACTTAATGGAGACATATTGAATATTTTCCACCTAAGATTGGGAATAAGGCAAAGATATCTTCTCTCCCCACCTCTATTTAATATTATATTGGAAGTCCTAGCCAATGCAATAGGACAAGAAAAAAAAATAATAGAAAGCATGGATATTGAGGGGGATAAGTATACAGTATGCAGACATGATTGCTTACATAGAAAATTCTAAGCACTACTAGAAATAATAAGGGAATTTAACAAGGTCACAAGATACAAAGTCAGTAAATAAAAATTAGTTATATTTCTATATACTGCAACACACAACTGAAAATAAAATAATTATCATTCATAATAGCACCAAAAAAATATTTAGCAATATATTTTGAAAATATTTAAAGAACTCTACACTTAAAATGTGCAAAATATATGAAAATACAAAATGTTTTTGAGAGATATTAAAGTAGATCTAAATAAATAGAGAGCTATACCATATTCATTGATTAGAAGATTCTGTATTATGATGTCAGTTATCTCAAGTTCAGTGCAATTTCAATCATAATCCCAGCAACTTTTGTGTAGAAAGTGAAAAGATGATTCTATAATGTATGTGGAAAAGCAAAGGACCCAGAATTACTAAAACAATTTTGAAACATACATGCACACACACACACAAACACACACACACACACAATTGGAGGAATTATACTACCTAAATTCAAGACCTCTTATAAAATTTTAGTGATCAAGTCAGTGTGGTATTGGCCTAAGAACAGACATATAGGTTAATGGAGCAAAATAGAATTCAAAAATAGACCTAAACATATATGGTCAATTGACTTTTGACAAAGGTGTCAAGGTAATTTAATGGGGCAAAGGAGTCTTTCTAACAAATGGTATGGGAAATAACTGGATATCCATTTGGAAGTAAAGTGAACTTCAACCTTTGTCTTATAACACACAAAAACTTTTTCAAAATGAAGCATGGACCTAAGTGTAAAATGAAACTATAAAACTTCTAGTACGTAAATACTGCTGACTAAAACACAAAAAACATAAACCACATAAGAAAAAATTGACAAATTGAATGTCATTACAAGTAAAAATGTTTACTCTTCAAAAGATACCTTTAAGAAACTGAAAAGACAAATCACAGATTGAGAGAAAATATTCCTAATACCCATATCTTTCAAAGAACTATAACCAGAATATCTAAAGAACTCTTATCACTCAGTAAGAAGAAAGACAACCCAATTTTAAGAATGCATCAAAGAATTTAACCAATGCTTCACAAAAGAAGATATACAAATGACCAGTAAGCATCTTCATTGGTCATCAGGAAAATGCCAAACAAAATCACAATTTAATATCACTCAATGTGAATTTGTTTAACTAAAAATACAAAAACTGACAATGTCAATGTTGATGAGGATATGGAGTAACAAGAACTTTCATACATTAATAGTGGGAGTGTGAAATGGTACAACTACTTTTGAAAACTGTTCAGAAGTTTCTTACAGGGTTAAACGTACACTTGACATATGATCTAATATTTTAATGCCTAGGAAATGAAAATATATGGCATGTAAATGACTTATACATGAAAATACATAAGAGTATTATTCATAATAGCTTCACTGGAAACATCAAAAATATCCATCAGCAGGTGGATAGATAAATAATTTGTGTTATATTTCCACAATGGAACACTATTCAGAAATAAGACGGAATAAACTACTAGTACATATTGCAACATGAATGGATCTTAGCAAAATTACCTGAAGTGCAAGAAGCCAGACACAAATTAGTATATACTGTACGATTCCATTCATATGAAGTTCTAGAACAGATAACCAATCTATTGTCATAGAAATCAGAAAAATGGCTTCCTGGGTTGAGGGTAGAGGAGTGTGTGTGTGTGTGTGTGTGTGTGTGTGTGTATGTGTTGGAATTAGCCACAAAGTGGCATGAGAAATCTCTGGGTTCTCTAAAATCTAAGTGTTCTATATCTTGAATGTGGGTTACTCACATGAGTGTTTATATGTCCAAAATCATCCATTTTATTGCTTGTAAATTATACCTCAATAAATTTGAAAATCAGAGACATCTTGTAAGCATTAGCAGAATAAGAAGGTCGGGAGCTCTTGAGCTGACCTCATTAGTATGAGGATAATCTCAAGTTCAAATCCCTTCCAGGCAAGGTCATCCCAGTAGAATTTTGTGTTTTATGTTGTTGGTCCTTAAAATTCAGTCTTTCAGAGTTTGAGATCAGACCTCTAATGAGTAAGCATTGTAGAGTAAAAAGGGAAAGCTTTCTTATTCATTGGTGGGATGGTTGTCTGGATGAAGCACTGAGCAATCTCTGAGACATCTGCTGGACACTCTCCTCTGAGGGCTCAGATGGAGACCTGAGAGTCTGGGATGGGTGCTTCTCCCAGCCTCAGGCTAGCTACTTTGACAGTTCCCACACAGCACTGCTCCACTCCAAGCCTAATTGTCTTCACGTGTAAAAGCAGTATGGTAATTGTGTGAGGATTAAGAGCTAATATATTTAAGGAAACCAGCGAAGGGCTTGGCATATAGCAATCATAGCATTTTGCAATTTTATTACCTGTTTTTTGAGGATAATTCATTTTATAAATTGGACTGGAGAACACAGAGGTATCCCTGGAGGTGGAGAGACTGTTGTGAATGTAAAATAGATTTCTTTATATCGTCATGAATGTCTGTTTCTTCTGTTTAGAACTCGAGATCCTGGTTCCTTTTGTTTCTATATTAGCTAGATCTCCACAAGTTGTAAGTGACAGAAATGCTACTCATTCCACTTCAGCAAAAAGAAGATTTTACTGGTTGGTATGTAACAGAAAAATCCAGGATCTTAGATTCTAATAGCTCTACAACTTCTAATAGTCCCAACCAAAGTGCCAGGTTGAGTCTCGTGGAATCTATGTGGGCCACGTGCTCATATTTGAACCAATTACTGTGCTGTTGAGGATGGAAGACAGCCCTGTGTCAGGCTGGCCCTCACATGAGGAGGGAGGGAAGCCATCATTCCCCAAAGGAAAATGCAAGTGCCACTCTGTTTTGTCCTAGTTCTATATATCTAGCGAGTAGTTTCTGGCATTACAAATCATCCTCCCCTATGTAGGCAACGCCGAATAGCACAGTGGATTACGCACAAGCGGATTAGTGTTCTGGGGGGATGTTTACTCCTCTGAAGCTGCCTACACACCACATGATCCTGCCATGCAGCTTTCACATCAGCTCCACACCGAAAACAAGGCTATACCTAATAATAATCCAGGACTTTGCCTTGTTATTAAACAGACTTCGGAATATCTTTCTTTCCATTTAAACAGAGTTTGGGTTTATTTCGGCACCACCCTTTTGTACATTGAAAGTGGCTTAGTTGGGAGGAAGGAAAGGAAGGAATTGTTTGTTTTTTCAAGTATTCTGTTTTTGTAAGTGGACTATTTGGTCACCTGGAACACTTTGCTTCCTGTTATGAGACTAGTCAAATAGTATGAATGAATTAGATCATTCAGTTGGAAGCCTTAAATGCTAGCTGAATGGACAAGAAACCAAACCACCCTTTTCCAAACGGCAGCCAGAAAGTGTCCAAACTGATGTTGACAGTAGGTAGGCTGCATAATCATCATCATCATTTTGTGTTTGGGGACTTTCCACATTTTGCAAAGTGCTGCTATAACCTGTGTCACGGACATTGTTGGCTTCCTGTGATTATCGATTCCTGCCTTTCCTTTCTGTTAAGTATCCATTTTTTTCAGGTATCTCACTCTACCCTCTACAGGATTCAAGCAGTTGCCAAGGAAAATTCCTGGTTAACCTCGTTCAGTCATCACATGGCATTCCCCGGTGATGGCCAAGCAGAGAGACGGCATAATCTGCGTCCTTGAGGCCCTGAAGTTCTGCACCTGCATCTTTAATCTCTGGACTTCCACTCTGTGATTTGATTGTGCAAGTTAGTGCAAGCCAAAGCTTCCTTTTACTTGCAGCCCAAACTAACACAGTTTGTCCTACCCTGTGAGGAACTGGCCTTTATCTAGGCAGGGTTCAATAGAAAATGCTTTTTCCTTTACCCACTCCAGGCACCAGAACCCAGACTGCAGTTTTGAATTGGATCAACTCAAGAGTATCTGCCAAGAATGCTTTTGGCTGCAAATAATGGAAAATATTACACAAACACTTGGGCATTGCTAAAACACTTGGGCATTTGTCACATAGAACAAATAGAACAGAAAGTCCAGGGCTGGGGTGGCTCCATTACACCAGCGGGGCACAGGGCTTTCTCATCTTTCCTTTCCACCATCGTCAGTATACAGACTTCTGACCTCAGGCTTGTTGCCTTATGGCTGCGGGGTGGCTTTTACACCCCCAGACGTGGCACTTCATTTCAAGCAGGAAGAGAAAACAGGGAAGTAGCAGCACCTTACTTCCGAGACAATTTCAATGCGTGTCTCAGGGCATCCATAGAAACATAGGAGTCTGGCAGAGTAAATGCTCCTAGCTGAACATGTTGCTACTCCAACAAAATCCTGAAAGCGCTATCTTGGAAAAGCATGGAGAGATGGTTTCTTAGTCAGCTCAGGTTGCTACAAGAAAATACCACAGTCTGGGTGGTTTAAACAACAGATATTTATTTCTCACAATTCTGGAGGCTGTGGCGTCCAAGATGAAGGTGTCTGCTGGTTCAGTTCCAGCAAGCCTCCTCTTCCTGGCCTGCCGACAGCACCCTCCTTGCTGTGTCCTCATACCTCCAAGAGAGAGAGTGCTCTGGTCTCTCTTCCTCTCTTGTAAGGACCCTTATTCCATTGTGAGGGCCTCCACCCTCATGACCTCATCTAAACCTAATTACCTCCCAAGGCCACACCCCCAAATACCATCCATTGGGGGTTAAGGGCTTCAACGTATGAATTTTGTTGAGGGGACACAAACCTTCAGTCCATAACATGTAGTTAAGGGTGGGTGAAAGGGACATCCTAAGAGGGATAATGCAAAAAAGAGGGGTTTTGGTTATTCTTCGCCTTGCAACATCCACCCCAAACTTGGTAGTTTAAAACAACAGCAATTTTATCATATCTCATGATTCTGTGGGTTGGCTGGGGGTTGCCTGGCAGTTCCTCTGCTGGTCTTGGTTGCATTCTTTCTTGCAGTTATATATGGGCTGAATGTCTAGGCCTCAGGTGCCTAGAGGCCATGTGGCCTCTCTCCATGTGATGGCTCATTCTCCAAAGCCTCTCCGTGTGGCCTGGTTTTTCAGCTGGGGAAATCGGACTTTCTCCGAGGTAGCTCGAGGCATGGCCAGAGCTTTCAGACCTTCTTGACTCCTGGGCTCAGAAATCCAGAAACATCACTTCCTGCAAAGTGATGTTTGGAGTCCAAACCCAGATTGGGTGTCAGACAATGTATTATATAAACATATGAGCATAGTTTTAATGCTCAGAGTGTCACAAGGAAGAGAAGAAAAGGCAACATAAAAAACTTGCCTATTTCACAGCTGGACGTGGAGCCAACACCAATGCCCCCAGTGGCAGATTTATCTGGGAGACAATCTTGACTTTGGGGATCTGGGTTGTGTAGATTTTGGAGTCAGGCTTACAGCCAGAAAGACTCTCAGAAATAAACTCATTTCCTCTCTGCAGTTCCACATATGTTTTTAATAATCCGTTCCTCAGACTGGAGATAAGTCCTGCTTTAAACCATCTGAAAAAAATGTAGAGAAACAGCCTCATTCTGCTATGGCCAAGAAAGACTTTGTGACCACCTGTAACAGCACCTTATTTAAACAAAATGTGTTGATTATTTTTAGCATAACTTAAGCCCCGGGAGACTAATGAGGTGTTAACAGTGTGTGTTAATTATGTGATTTTTGTTGTCTTCATTAAAGTTAAGATTCTCAATCCTATTTGCCACCTGAAATCCCAGTGGAGCCACATTACTCTTCTGACCCTGGCATCTTTTAGTTTCCTGTAGTTCACACAATCACGTAAACATATTTTGTTTCCCCTGCAGAGAGTCAGATGAGCACAGCTCACGCACTCAGGAGACCTTGGATTTCCCCTTTTTAATTCTTACCCATTTTTAATCTCCATTATTCGTCGCGGGATCTTACAGTAAGTTCATGGTGCGGGAAACTAGCGACATGAGCTCATATTTGATCATTTAGAACTGACTGTCCTTCACTCAACAGAAAACCGCCAGAGAAGCTGAAAACCAGGAAGAAGGAGAAACACAAAAATCAGCTTTCATTGCTTTTTGTGAGCATTTTAATTAACCAAGGAATTGTGCTGCATACGCATGACTCTGATTATTTTAAATGTCTGCAATATATGCTATACCTCTGTCGCGAGTGACAATGCATCCCATCCAGAATAACCTTTTCTCAGGAAGAGATAATCACCTATCCCTGACTCATTTGAAGTAGTAATCAACATCCCTTTCATGACTTTGTCTGCATTGCTGATGTTCTGGGGAAACTTTATTTGGCAATGGTGTTAGGGGCCTCATTGCAAGTCCAGGCGGTAATGGAGTTCAGGATTTCAGACGAGGATGTCTTAATAATGGCCTCATCAAGGTGTATGAAGTTGTAATGAAAATAGCAGGTGAATCTGACTGGCAAACAGCACATTATGAGTCTTCCTAGTAATTAGAGTTGCCTAAAAGTGGAATGGGCTGTCATATGAGGTGATGAGCTCCCTGTCAAAGAGCCAGGGACATTGAAGAGGGGTTCCTTGTCAGGTAGGGGTTAGACTCAATGATCTTTTGGGCCTCTTCCAACTTTCATCTGGATTCTATGGATGTTTTAAGTCCACACTGTCCGTAAGTCTTGACTTTGGTAACTGGCAAGGTAGGTCCCAGGATGGAATGAGATAGAGTGGAAAGTCAGGCAGTCCTGGGTTCAAATCCCTGCTCTAGCATTGCGTTATGTGACTGTGAGGAGGTTACTTAAACTTTCTCTGCCCCCATAGATGAGGATTGAAATATATTGCTTCTAGGGCTGTTGTAAGTTAGGAATAATGCATTTAAAATACGAGGCCCAAAGTAAGTACTCAGTAAATCATAGGTTCATTAGCCTTAAGAATCTAATTTTAATTCTTTTACTTTTTATTCATTGTCCACTTCAATGATACAGTGTTGGTTTATAAAAACAGAGAAAAATGGAGGGATCATAAAGATACAGGAGCAAGGTTGTCCAGTGCTGGACCAGTTGAACAAAGCAGACTGAGCAAATCTTCATAAGTCACTACCAGGTGGAGTCTCCTGAGCAGGTAGGAGTCGGCAGCAGCATCCCCTTCCTGAGAAAGAGTCTCAGCATTGCTGAGTGCCTACAGTGTGCTGCGCGCATGCATATGTTTTCTTAATCTCTATACCATTGCCGTACCAACTCTGATTTTTCCCATTTAACAGAGAAGAAACTGAGAGTCAGAGAAGTTACACACCTAACCCAGGGACATATGGCCATTCCCCAGAACTACCTCACCCACTCTACCACCAAGTGCCCCAGCATTCAGCTCCATCCTTCAATCATAGGGCAGAGTAAATCCAGGTGCCCAATTGCTTCCTGGGAAAGATACTCCCACCTGATAAGGATATGGTGATGGAAGGCTAAGCAATGAGCGCCTCTGGAAGGCTAATGTTGGGAAAACTGAGCCTTAGTTTGTAGATTGGAAATTAACTGTGATTTGCCATTAACTCATTCCTTACCCATTTACTTTGGGCTTTACAGAAATGATATATGTGTCTGTTAGACAGTCTTAGCCCCTCTTGTCCACATGGCTCACAATTTTAAGGTGCAAAAAGACATGCAGTGAACAGTCATCCTTGCATCCTGTCTCCCAGGTACCCAGTTCTCCTCCCTAGAGGCAGCTTGCCAGTTTCTATATATAGCCAGAGGTTTACATTTTTATTTCTCAATTGAGGCAAAATTTACACAACATACAATTAGCCATTTTAAAGTGTAAAATTCAGTGGCATTTAGTGTATTCATAATGTTGTGCAACCACTGCTGCTCTTTAGTTTCAAAACTTTTTCATCACCCTAGGAAAAAAAACACAAAAAGCAAAATTACCCACTAAGTAATCACTCCCCGCCCTCCCTCCCCTATCTCCCGGTAACCACTAGTCGGCTTTCTGTCTCTATGGGTTTGCCTATTCTAAATATAACTTATAAAAGGAATCATACAATCTGTAATCTTTAGTGCCTAGCTTTTTTTACACAGCATAAAGTTTTTGAGGTTCATACAAATTGTAGCATTTGGCTGCGCTTGGTGGTTCACACTTGTAATCCTAGCACTTTGGGATGCCGAGGCAGGAGGATCACTTGAGCTCAGGAGTTTGAGACCAGCCTGAGCAAGAGCAACACCCTGTCTCTACTAAAAAATAGAAAATTAGCTGGGTGTGGTGGCATGTGACTATAATCTCAGCTACTTGGAAGGCTGAGGCAGGAGGATCACCTGAGCCCAGGAGTTTGAAATTGCAGTGAACTATGATGACACCACTGCACTCTAGCACAGGCAACAAAGAGAGACCCTATCTCCAAAAAAAAAAATAAGCGAAAAACAAAAAAAGCCCCAAATTGTAGCAGTAGCATTCATCAACTCTTCCTTCCTTTTCATGGCCAAATAATGTTCTGTGTATATACCATCATTTATTTATCCATTCATCCATTGATGGACATTTATTTAGATTGTTTTCAAATATCGGCTATTACGAATAGTGCTTCTATGCATTAGAAGCATTGCAATAATGCAAACATTTGTTTACACATTTCTGTGTGGACGTATATTTCCCTCTGTCTGGGGTATACATCTAGGAGTGGAATTGCTGGGTCGTATGGTAGTTCTACATTTAAATTTTGAGGAATCCAGAGGATTTTAATGCATGTAATTTCACCTGTTTTCACACATGCCAGCATACTATGCACGTTGTGCTGAACTTCGCTTTATTCACTCTGCAATGGGTTTTAGAGATCTTTTCAGTGCTGTGCTAGTAAATGTTTAACAACCAGCTCTCATAGGATCACAAGTGCCCTGATTCGTAGCATTTAAAGTTTTCCATGATGTAACTCCCACCATGGCCAATTTGAAGCTACATAAGGTGACTGACTGCAAAGAAAAGACTCTGAGAATCTGCCCCGCTGAACCGGTCCAAGCGGGCTCTAGAACTCTGCTAGATCATTCTGTATCGGAGCATGAAGAGCTGCCTCATTCCCCTTTATGACTGCATAGCATGTCATTTTAGGAAGTGCTATAATTTTTTAACCAGCCCCTGATGGTAGACACTTAGGTGGTTCCCAGTCTTTTACTTCCACAAACCAGGCTTTAATGGATAACCTCGTGTGCATGTCATTTCACTCATGCAATACAGAAGTAGACATGGTTCTATGACTTCGTAAGAATCATCATGGGAAGAAATTCTTAAAAGGCAATTTATTACTTCATTGGACAGTTATGGTTGTTAGGAAGAATTCTATGCAAAGAAATCATCGATTTTTGCCCACGTTTCCTTGTGAATAAAATGGATGCAAATTAACTAGCCACTTGCCAATGTCAAAGAATTGTCATAAAACTTTGAAGTGAAATTGAAAAGCATGTTTTTCTTTTAAAAATAGGAATTTGTGTAAATACAAAAGACTGTGGTTCACATTTAGTAACCAAAAGAGCTTTCATAAGTAGGTCGGTGGGAAAAAAATCCATTCTTAGGACATAATGATCCTGCTCAAGTCTTATAAAGGTGAGATTCACAGCAGAGGGGCCCAATCAGCTGATTCAGAAATAGGATAGTTGAAGGGCTTTAGCCCAGCTCTTACTTAGAATTTTTCACCAAGAAACTTTGAGACAATGTTTCTCAACTATGCTTGTACAGATGCTCCTCCACTTATGAGAGGGTTATGCCCCAATAAACCCATTGTAAACTGAAAATATTGTAAGTCAAAGTGCATCAGTTACATCCTGATAAACTCACAGTAAAGTCAAAAAATCATAAGTTGAACCATCATAACTCAGATGGTCCTCGATTTATAATGGAATTACATCCCAATAAACCCATTGTAAAGTGGGAAACTTCCAAATTGAACCATCATAAGTCAGGGGCCATCTGTACTTTAGAATTATCTGGGAAGCCTTTAAAATCTCGATCCCTAGGCCACAGCCCAGACTAACCAAACTGGACTCTCTGAAGATGGGGACCCAGGCATCTGTATTTTTAAATCTCCCCTGGTGATTCCACTGTTCAATCAATGTTGAGAAGAGAATATAAGGAAGGAATCAAATTAAGGAAATACGGAAACACATTTGTTGGCGTTGCCTGGAGAAACAGAACCAGTGGGATGTGCGTGTGTGTAAATTTATTTCTTCCCGGCTGGAGACCCAGGAAGAGCCACTGCTCAGTTGCAGTCCTGTGGCCATCGGGCTGGGGAAAGAGCCAATGTTGCACGTTATGTCCAAAAGCATCTGCTGCTGGATTCTCTCTTGCTTGGGGAGGCCAATCTTTTGTTCTCTTCAGGCCTTCAGCTGACTGGATGCGCCCACCCATCTATGGAAGGCAATCTGCTTCACTCAAAGTCCTCTGACTTAAATGTTAATCTCATCTAAAACACTCTCCCAGAAACATCCAGAATAATGTTTGACCCCACATCTGGGCACCACGGCCCACCAAGTCGACACAAAAGGAACCATTACAATTTAACAGCTGTTTGGTGATGCTCAAAAACTTCATCTTTAGGATGTGAAGACAGGAGCTCAGTGCTTATTTGAAGTTGTGCTTCTCTGGTTTAGTTACGAACAGGTTCCCTCTGAGATTCCTCAACTGCTCCTCCAAGAGGAGCCATTAACGTGTCATTTGCAAGTCCTATTTCCGAGGCCCACCAATTTTATTAAAATTAAGGATTATGAAAAGATAAAGATGGTTTTAATTTCTATTACCTCTGAATTGGATGTTTTATTGGAAGATTATCAATGTTTTTGTCAGCAGGAATGTGTGTTGAGAATTTGCAAGGAGGTTCACCAGAGTAGGTACGAAAAGGTTGATCTTAAGTCATGAATATATTCCTTTAAAAAAATCTGATTCCCTCTGTTCTCTTGAAAGAAACCCAGTGTCCAAACCCAGAACTCAGGATTGGTGGCAAGAGATCTATTAATCTCAACAGGAAGGAACCCATGGCTTATTGAAGAAATCCTGGACAATCTACTTACCCCTTCTCTCCTTCATTAAAGGGCTTTGGAGACTTTCCATGTCACCAGCAATAGGATCTGCTTTTCATCCATAAAAGGTTGGAAGCTGAGTTTAGAATCCGGTTGTTCTAAGAAGCTGACCACCAGGTTGCCTGGATTTCCTGAGGTGTTTAATCCCAAGTAACAGGTGAGAAATAGGAAGCAGCAATCTCAGCTCTGCGCTTCCAGCTGGCCTAGAGCCCCCCGCACTTGCTCAAGCTCCAAGTGTAGAGTACAAACTTGGAATATTCAGCCCAGCGAGAAGACCCAGGCCATGAGGACAAAGCAGGAGGTCTGAGGACTCACGCTGAGCTTCTGACAGCATCCATATGCAGTGCTGTGATTCCAGGGAGCGTGGCTTCTCCCTGGAGCCACTTCTAACCTGGGGAACCAGCTGACTGGTACCACGGGATGGCTGCGAGTCAGCAGGAGTCTGAGTCAGCCTTATTGACTGGGGAGTAGGAGGGCGTAGGTTGAGTTTGTGGGGACCCTGAATGGGTTTTTGTGGTCATAGAAATAGTTTCATTTTGCCAGCTACAAATCAACTAGCATTCGTGCAAGCCCACAAGCAGAAGAGCTAAAGTTAAAGATAAATCAACCTTTTATCTTTAGGGAAAGCAGATCAAAGCCCTAAAATGGGAACTGGGGCACGGGGACCTGTCTTGTCTTGGAGACTTGAGGGGAAAGGGCAATAGCACAGGGTCTCTCTCACGTGGCTTCTCCGCTTTCACAGGAGGGTATGTGGGGAGAGCACGAGAGATGGCCGGAACGGGTGCGGTGTTGCATTCCTGTCCTGTTCCCAGCTACAGTTCAGGAGACTCAGAGCCTCAGTTTCCATCTAAACCTGTTAGGGACGACACGGGGGCGAGGAGCCCTCTGCTGGGTCGGTGTGGTGTGTGTAGGCAGGACTGGTGAGCCGCAGGACCCAGCTGCTCCAGCTGTTAAAGCACTGGAACATTTCCATGGGAGCCCTGTTTGCCTCCCCACTACCAGGCAGCCGGCCCGTCCTCTGGAACCTCAGGAACTTCCTCAGTATCCAGAAACTGAAAGGTTAGTTCCTGGCACACTGAGGCATCCAGAAAACGTGGACATCTTTGGGAGGCCATTGTTCTGCCTACCACAGGCAGGAAAAGAATTAAATGACATAGGACATGTTATCATGCCAGAAAGTAAAGAAATGCTCCATAAGTAATAGGGGCATGTCAATAGCACATCAGGAGCCAGCTTGAAGGGCTTCTATTAGTTTGCTGGGACTGCTGTAAAAAAGTTCTGCAGAGATTTGTTTTGTCCCTGTTTGAGAGGCTGGAAGGCCCACATCAAAGTGTCAGCAGGTTTGGTTACTCCTAAGGCCTCTCTTCTCAGCTTGCAGCGCCGCCTTCTCACCGTGTCCTCACACGGCTTTCCTCTGTGCGTGCACTGAGAGAGAGAGAAGGAGATCGCTGGTGTCCTTCTTACAAGGACACTGATCCTATTGGATTAGGGCCCCACCCTTATGGCCACATTTAACCATAATTACCTCTTTGAAAGCCCTATCCTCAAATACAGTCACATTGGTGATTAGGGTTTCAACATCTGCATTTTGTGGGGACACGATTAGGTCATAACAGGCCTCCCTCTGCAGTGTGATCCAGGTCCTGCTCTGTGAGCAAAAGCAGGTCAAGAAAGCTCTCTGGACATCGGAATGTGGGAGCAAGATGGGTGTGGTGTGGAGAATCTACCGACAATCCATAGATGGCTTTTGATCCCACGTTACCTGAGCGACTGACTGATTGCAAACACGTTCTGTTTGGACAGATTTGTGCCACTTTTCAGTTTTATCATTTGATCTGTATCTCTTGTTAATTGTTGCATGGGGCAAGCAGCACTGGATGGCTATGGAATGTGTGAATCTACTTGGGTATCTTGACTCTGTAAATAAGAGATAAAACCTTTGGGCTTCTTCCTGGCCCTAAATTAAATAGTCCTTGAAGTATCGTATAACAGCCTGCAGACCACAGTGCTCAGTCTGTCCCCACCACAGCCAGGGCTGCCTCCGTGTCCAGCCGGTGATGTTCTCAACGCTCCCTTTCACCTCCAAACCCAGCTTAAAGCAATTCTCGTGGCCATACTAAACTATAAGAAAAATGCAGCAGAGGTGATGAAGCAAAAACACAGAATCACTTGGAAATATGTTTTCTTTTCTTTCCTTTCTTCTTTCTTTCCTGCTATAAAATAATGAAGAAAAGTCATCCACAATAACAAGATCATGACAATATTTTTGCATTTCTTTTCAATGTTTTCCATATGTCCATCCCTGGGTATTGCTTCAGTCAGTGTACATGCAATTGCATATTCTGCTTTTTACACTTAACCTTAGAGAATTTAACATGTTGTGTGGTGATTTTAAAGCATATCTGCAAATTATTCGTTGCTCCTCTTGTGAAGAGGTGGTGTCTATGTCCCCTACCTGTGAACCTGGAATGACTTAGTGACTGCTTTGTAACCAATAGAATGCAGAGAAGTGGTGCTGTTTAACTTTCAAAACTGGGTCAGAAAAGACTACACAGCTTCTGCTTCTTGTTTTGGGATATCAGCTCCAGGGGAAACCAGTGCTATGTCAGAAAGCCAAGTATCCTGAGACCGCAGTGCTGGAGAGCCCACGTGAAGACACCGTGATGACAGCCCAGCCGAGCTCACAGCTGACAGCAGCATGAACTCCGAACCTTGTGCACGAGTCATCTTGCACATCCAGCCCAGTAAAGTCACCAGCTGTTTGCAGCCCCCGCTGACGTTGTACTGCAACTGCACGAGTAACCTCAAATGAGAATTTCTCAGCTCAGCCCCCTTCGAATTCCTGACGCACAAAATTCCAAGCAGAATAAAATGGCTGCTTAAGCCACCAGATTTTGAGGAAATCTTTCACAGAGCAAGAGTAACCAAATTGAACTTTGGTACCTGGAAATGAGGGGCTGCTATAGTAAAAACCTAAACCACGTGGCATTGATTTGGAGACTGGGCAGCAGACGAGGGCTGGAAGGGCTTGAGTCCGTTAGCTGAAACGTGCTGGGCCTTCAGCAGTGCAGTATGTCAGGGAGGCTTAAAGGAAAGTGAGGAAAATGTTACGAGAAGCTGACAGAAAGGAGAACGTTGTTATGTAATGGTGGGAAGTTTAGCAAAGCTATCACCTGCAGTAATGCGGAAAATACAAAATGTACCAAATGAACTCCATGATGTAGCTAAGAAAATTTCCAGGCAAAGTGTTCAAGATGCCACCTGGCTTATTCTAGCTGCCTTTAATACAATGAGAGCAGAGAGATAAAAACAGGTAAACTGAAAAAAAAAATCAACTATTTCATTTTCAACTGAAATTTGGAAGAAATATAAAGTGCCCAAGAGAATATTTTCAGCCAGCAAAGGATTCATACAGAAAGAAAGGGCCTCAGGGAAAAGTTCAAATCCAGGGCTGTCTCAGGAAAAAGTAGTCATGGGGTAAAAATAAGCCAGAGGAGTGACTTGAGAACAATTTTAGGATTTCACAAAGACTTAACATGGTATCTCATAAACACTGTCAGCTGGATAAAATGTGTCCAAGGATCCTGCTTTAGATATGTTGTGTGGCAGTGTTAAAACATACCTGCAAATTATTTGTCACTCCTCTTATGAGTAGGTGGTATCTATGTCCCCTACCCATGAACCTGGGATGGCTTGTAGATCATCCTTTTAAATAACAGAGCTTCTAGGCTCTAAGGACATTGCCCCCCAGCAGCCTCATAGAGAGTCAAAGATAGAGAGGGGTCTTATCTAAAGACCTTTTATGATTTTTGTCTAATGAAGGGAAGTCTAGTAAGATTCATAAAAACTGGTAAAATTCTCAAGAGAATTATACTGGCAGAAGCAATACCATCTCAAGCTGAAAGAGACGGAGGCAACACAAAATGAAGAATTTTAGATCCACAACTGTCTGGGAAAGGAGCAGGATGAGAAAGCCACCTACCTAGCTGCAATCATGGGCTGTTCACTATGGAAAAGGATAGATGAAGAGAATCCCAGATGGGGGAGCCAAGAATCTTGAGGAACAGTTTCTAAAGAATAGTGCTGGGCCCTAATCAAGAATTAGTGACACGTGCCCCACTGGATTTCAAATTTCTATGGACTAGTGACTGGTATGTGCCTCCCATGCTTTCCTTTTTTGAATAGGAGTGTCTATTGTATTTATTCTATCCCTTGATCTCATTAGTCCTCAGGTCTTAGATACTTGGGCAGAGTCACAAGGTGTGAGTCACACCTGGACCTTGACTGAGATGATGACATCCTGAACCTCAAGCCTGAGCCTGATGCTGTACTAGTTGAGTCTTTGAGAAATCTTGATAAGAGGGAGGGTATTTTGCATGTGGGAGGAATGCAAACAAGACTGTGGCAATTTTAAAACATGTCTTTAATTCCTTTGGCAGTCCTCTCATGAATGGATGGAGTCTGTATCCTGCCCCCTTGAATTTGGGTCAACCTTAGTGATTCACTTGTAACCGAAAGAATGCAGTGGATATGATGCTGCGTAACTTTCAAGATCATATAAGAGAAAGCTATAAAGCTTCCACCTGGTATTCTTGGGACATTAGCTCTGGGAGAAACCAGAACCGTGTAAGAAGTCTGATTACCCTGAGGATGCTGTGCTGGAAAGGCTGGGTATAGGTGCCCTGGTTGACAGCCAGGCCAAGTTTCTGCCTGTCGGCCAGCACCAACTGCCTGTCCATGCATCATCCATCTTGGAGGACAAGCCCAGTCAAACCACTGGGTGACTGCCGTGCCAGCTGAGGTCTGTATGAAGTCCGTGACAGACTACAAGTAAGGACTTCCCAGACCTTTTGAATTCATTACCCAAAACACTGTGAGCAAAAGAAAATGACTGGTTTACACTGTTATGTTTTAAGGTACTTTGTTATGCACCAATAGTGACTGGGCCAGGTTGCTACCTAGTCTTCATAAATATCCTTTAAATTACTATAGCTGCTTTCTGGATTTCTTCTTCTTCTCCAATATAGGTAATAAAAATAATAACCTTCCTCGTCTTCCTTCTTTTGGATTATTTCCTTAGAATAAATTTCCAAAAGGAGAATAATCAGGTGAAAGAGTATGAACATTTTCATAATTTCTAATCCATGCTGTCAAATTACTTTCCTGAAAGATAGGACCAATGTGTCACCAGCAACTCATGATGTAGCAGTTTTATTGCAACTTCACCAGCTTTGGGTATTGTAATTTTAAAGCAAATTTAAAAGCATCACAAATTCAAAAGCTGCTTTTACGTATTTACTGTGAAATTCCATTACCCTAATCCTAGGAGGGGAATTCACACTAGTTGTAGCGGTAGAATCCTCTCCCACTTAGTTTAACTCAGCCCTTTATTATCTGGTTGGTGCTTTTCTCTTTTTTCCAACAAAATTCTTCTATTGTATTCCCTTCTTGAAAGTTGGCCAAGGAGAAAGAACATTCATAGCTTGGGCTATATCTACTCTTCTACATTGCTTACGTGTCTCTCAAAAATATTAATAGTCTTGAATTGCACTGATGTTCTGGTCCACCTCCAGCCTGACACCAAGTTACCATTTACTGAGAGGTTACCATTTATTGAGAGTTTACCATGAGTCATGCATATATTTATTTCATTCATTCTGTCAACCACCTTGCAAGGCAGATTTTGTCCCCCCTTTTCAGATGAAAATACTAGGTGTCAGAGACATTAAGTAACTTGCCAAGGTCACATAGTTTGTGAATTATAGGGACAGAATTTGAACCCATGCTTCTGGCCACTCCACTGCTTCAGCTGGACTGCTGATCTATTGGGTGCTTCCTTCCTTCTTACCCAGATTCCTGGGAGGAAACTAGAGAGCGGTGGAAAATTCCCATTGGCTCCCTTTAAATATTGTCTATTTCCTCTAAACACTGGCTTGATCCATATTTTTGAACCACCCCAATTTAAAAGCCAATGTTCGGGTCATGACTCTGTCTATATCTCCATATGACAATAGCATTAAAACGTGTCTTGATGTATATTTTGTTAGAAATTATTTGAAGGAAGTAAAAATGAGTATGCCTACTTAAATATATGAATATCTTTTTTGAAAAATTTATTTGTGAGTCTAATATTTATACTTAAAATGGGAAGAAAAAAATATTTTAACTTATACTTTTCTCTAGTCCTTTATCTTTCTCCTTCCTCAGGATAAGCATTGATATGAAAACTCAAAGCCAAAAAAAAAAAAAAAAAGAAAAGAAAAGAAAAGAAAGAATCCTTTGAGAGATTGAAGAGTGAGCTATAAACATGACATTGCATCTCTGGAATGGGGACTCCATGAAATCAAGAACTTTGCTTTGTTCACTGCTGTGTCCCAGCACTTTAACAGCACCTGGGGCACAGTAGGTGCTCATATCTGTGGGATGAATGGATGAGCTACCTGGGTTCCTGCCCAATGGTGCTCTAGTCTCTGCAGCTGAGATACTTTGTCAGGTAGCTTCAAGCTCAGCATCTGCCATGGAACCAATCCCAGCCCCTTGATACTCAAAGCCTGGTCACTGGGCCAGCACCTGGAAACTTGTCCAAAAATGCAGAATCTCAGGCCCCACCCCAGACCTACTAGGGTCTGCATATTAACAAGATCCCCAAGTGACTTGTGCCCACATTAAAGTTTGCAAACAACGGTCTGAAAGTGTGGTCCCTGGCCTAGCCTCATCAGTATGATCTAGGAACCTGTTAGAACATCTTCTAAATCAGAGACTCTGGGAGCAGAATCCAGCAATAAGTGCTTGTAGCCTCTGGGTAATTCTGATACATGCTACTGTTTGAAAACCACTTTTCCCAGGCTCGGCTTCACCAACTTTGCTTTTACATTCCAAATTTGGATAGCTCTGAAAGTTCTTCTTTGCCTTTTCTATGTAGTATAACATATTCCATTCCAAACACAATGTATAATCTCATTCGTCTGACCCAACCCTTAGAGCTTAGATATAGAATTCTAGACATGGCTTTCAAACATAGGAATAGATCATGTCATGACTATTGAGGGCCACAGCTATTCCTGGCACAAAGATGCTCAGCAGAAGGGGTATGAGAAAGCTGAAATCCAGCCCATGCTCCATGCCCCGGGCAATTCACCTTCAGGGCTATATCTGCCCAGTGTGTACCTTTTTCTAATTGACCCAAAGGTGTTGGACGAGCTAGCTGTGGTCCTGAGTCTTACCCATGTGACTTGCGGACCATCGTTAAATGGCTGTGAACGGTACGGCACTGTCGTCCAAGATCAATGCAGTGTGCACAGTTCTAACATTTTCTCTGCTATCCACCCATCCACCTTGACTACAGCTCATTGATTATTCTCCTCTGCTCCGTCTAACTGGCAGTCGTAGAGCTATTTGCTCTTCTATCTCCCACTCTTTTCTCCAGGTTCACTGTTAGCCTCTTGCTTGTCAGCTGTTTGATCTGTTCTCTAAGGTTTTATTCAGGTACCTTCTTCTATTTCTCAGAGCTCTTACTTGTGGTTCTGCAAATTCTTTAAAAATTCATGAACACCTATAAGCAAATAAATGCTAAAAACATACATAGTTCTTTTACAGATAGGGTTTGTACTGTATTATTTTCAAAATAGAAAATGCATATTTGCTATTGTGGGATTCAATTTGAGAAAGAATTGCTAAGTTTAATTTTTAAAAGAGTAAGTGAACAAAACTTTATATATATAAAGATACATATTTTTATATATATAAAGTTCTGTTCACATAGGCGATTCTTACAGCTATCACCTGCCTGTCACTCGTCAGTGCCAGTGTTTATAAATTAACAGCTTTGGTCTTCATAATTATACATTTTTTGACTGAAATTATAAAGTGAAAATCCATTTCTAGTTGACCTTGTGGAAAATATATTTAAGTATCTCATATAGAGCAATATGGAAGTAAAATGTGTCTACTTGTAGCTTTGCCCATTGATCCTAGGTCTGTTCCTGGAGTTAGAAAGAACAAATTTTATCCTTCTTCCATATGTCAGTCCTGCAGGATTTTGAAATAGTTATTTTACCTTCCTTTCTCTATTTCCATGCTCTTATTTTCTTCTCTACAAGCTCAATGTTCCTTCTAGTGTTCTTCACATGGTAGTTTAAGTCAATTTGCCATCTTGATTTTTCTCTTCTGTGTTCTTATTAGTCTCTAACATGTAAAATGTGTGATGTCTAAAATGAAGACATAACTTGGAGTGCTCTGAGAAGGATGAAACAGAGAAGGACTATCACCTCCCTTGTTTAAGATAACATATCTCTGCTAATGCTGCACACAGATTGCTTACTTACCAGCCACATTCTGCTCCTGGCCAATCCCAAACAAAACTCAAAATCGTTGTCATAAATGATGTTGATAAGCAAGCCAATTGCTACTCAGCACACCTTCGAATGGTTCTTTCTACCACAGCCTTTCTTCCTCAGCCTCCTGCCCCTCCAGGAAAGACTACTAGCAGCCAATTCTCACCTTGTTGTGTTCCTAGGCTCTGTCCCAATCCTGTTTCATAAAAGCCTGGGACAGCCTTTATAACTACTGCTGGCTGCTTATTCACCAGCAGACTTGAAAACTCGATTTTTAACAAGAGCAACAAAAAAAAAAAGTGCTATCTATCAGGAAATCTGGTGACAATGATTTGTTATTATTACTGCTATTCCCAGCCCAGATGGTTCTCCAGATGAAATGGATAAAAATTGGATCCTCTTTGTGGCTGGTGACAGGTGCAGACTTGGCCCCTCCAGTGGGATTTCATCAGGCACACAACACATTGCCGACACAGGAGCATCCCGCAGGCACGCGCGTGTTGTAGCAATCCCAAAAACTGTCAAGTGAATAATTGGCCTCTTATCTGGAGTCTTTAGAAGATTCCCTTCTGCACACCCTTTGAAAAGCTGTATCAGTCAGGTTCTTTGTTTGCAAGCAACAGAAACAGGCTAACTTGAGAAGGAAATGTATTTATTGGATGGACATAGGGGTCCTTCTAGAATTGATGAAAGGACAGAGAACCTGGCTTTGTATACGATGAGAACTGGAGGAGCCCTAGAAGTATAGGTAGCATGAAATAATTTAGATTCCTGTCAGCTTGCTGCCAAAATGAATGAAATACGACCTTTTATTTTCTGTTTTTGTATCATTCCCATAAAGATTTAAAATTTGGGACAAGAGCTTTGTCTTAGATGTATTTCCCGGCTAAAAAAGGATGGGGTTGCTGGTTGGCAATCCCAGCAAAGCAGCGCTCAATAGAGTGATGATGACAAAATTATATTGAAGAGGTGGAACTTCCAGAAAGGTAGGGAAAGGAACTCAGCAAATTCTTTCCCCAAGAAAACAACTATAAAACTGGAAAAAATTGTCGGAAACAACAACTTTGGGACAATGGAAATTGACCAAAGGCATGCAAAAAATTGAGAAGAGTTTATTCAAGTAAACCTACTGACATTTGGCTGAGGACCGTGGGACTCTGTGATGTTTAAGCCTGGGTCTCCTCCCATCATCCCCTCCGTTCCATCAGTGGAGTAGGTCTACCAGGTGAGGGTATGCTGTGAAAACTAATAGCTTTTCAGCTGGAGGGGACTGACTTCATTTGGACTAGAGCATGGAAAAAGTCCTACACCCCCAGATGGGAAACAGTAATTGATTCACAATAGTGACTGCATTAGCTAACAAATGGGGAAGGCCAATGTTGCAGTTAGTCTGAAGTTGTGGTATTGGTTGGGACAAGCAGTAGACTGGAAGCATAGCCAGAAAATTTAAAGGAATCTCTAAGAAACTATACAGCCTACTGGGCCTTGTTAAATTCCAACATATCCCTAGCAGTCTGAAAGGCTGTGATTACGTGCAAGGCTCAGTGCAAGCTCAGAAAAGACTGAAGAGGACTCTAGCTATCTACGCACTCCTAGATGAATGTGAGATCCTTTACACATGCAGAGAAGACAGAGATGTTCAGCAGAAAGTAAGAGCAAGGACAGAATTGTAAACTGTCTGAACTTTAAATGTGTTCCACAATCCATGTAGTGATTGATAAGCAAAGACTAGAGGCCTTACTGGCTCAACAGGTTTGAACACAGACTCTGATAAATTAGTAAGCTATGCTGAACCAAGGGTTAACAGTAGGAAGAAAAACTGAGAAATAAAAACTAGAACAAAAAAAAATTTACAGAGACATCAGCAGCCACATCCTATGGTAGAGAGAATTTACAGAATAAGTCCAGGTAAGTCAATACAAAAACAAAAAAAAAATAGCAGTAACAACTCCTAGAGAGGGGGTGAGAATTCAGAGTTGCTAAAATATATTATTTAAAATGTCTAGTTTCTAATTAAATTTATAATACATTCAAAGAAACAAGAAAGTGGGAAGAGCTCAGGGGAAAGTCAATAGAAACTGTCTCTGAGAAGACCTCTAATATGTTGGACTTAGCAGAAAAAAAGTCAAAGCAGCTAATAAAAATATGTTCAAAAACTAGAGGAAATTATATTGTAAAAGTTAAGGTAGAGTTAGATGACAATGATTCATCAAATAGACAATATCAATACACGGATAGAAATTATATTTTAAAAAAAAACAAATGGAAAATCCGGAGTTGAAAAGCAAAGTAAGGAAAATAGAAACTTCACTAGATAGGCTCAAAATCAGATTGGAGGTGGCATAATAAAGAATCAGTGAACTCGAAGATAAATCAATAATAATTATCCAATCTGAATAACAGGAAAAAAGATGAAGACAATTGAACAGAGACTCAAAGAGCTGTGGGACTCCATCAAGCATGCCAACATACATGTCATGGAAATTCTAGGAGAGATGTGAAAGAAAGGGCATAAAACTATTTGAAGAAATAATTTTCCAAATTGTTCCAAAATTGCAAAAATTTTCCAAATTTGATGAGAAACATTAATCTACACATTTAAGAAGCTTCATGAACTCCAATTAGAATAAATACAAATAGATCTACATCTAGAAGATGTAGAGCTATTGGATGTATACATGATATACAAACTGTTGAAAGCTAAAAACAATCCTGAAAGCAAAAAAAAAAAAAAAAAAGACTCATCATGTACAGGGTACAACAATACAATTAACAGCTGACTCCTTATCAGAAACAATGGAAGTCAAAGGCAATGGGAAGACATACCGAAGGTACTGGCGGGGGTGCGGGGGGAGTCTGACCGCAAGGAATTAAATTAGATATCCTCAACTGAGAAAACTGGGAAATCCACAGCTATTTGAAAATTAAACAACCCACTTCAAAATAACCAATGAATCAAAGAAAAAATCACACGGGAAATTGAAAACTATTTTTACATGAATGAAAATGAAAACACAACATATCAGAAATTTATGGAGTACAGCTAAAGTGGCACTACCAGGAAAATTCATAACTTTAAATACTTCTATTAGAAAAGAAGAAAAATCTCAGATCAATTATCTTAAGCTTCCATCTTAAGAACTAAAATGAAGGAGCAAACTAAACCCAAAGCAAGCATAGAAAGGAAATAATAAAAATTATAGTGGAAATCAATGATATAGAAAACAAAAATAATACCGAAAAATCAATGAAACCAAAAATTGGTTCTTTGAAAAAAAATTGACAGAATTGGCAAAATTGTTAGCTACACTGACCAAGGTGGGGTGGGGGAGAGAAGGCACGTATGATAAAAATCACGACTGAGAGAGGGGATATCACTACCTACCATACAGAAATTAAAAGAATTACAAGGTATTAGTATGAACAATGTTATGGCAATAAATCGGATCACTTAAATGAAATCAACAAATTCCTAAAGGGACAGAAGTTATCAAATTGGACTCAAGAAAAAAATTTTAAATGTGAGTAGACCTATAACAAAAGGAGAAGGTGAATTGGGGATTTAAAATCTTCCCACAAAGAAAACCTTGGAGCCAGATGGCTTCATTGGTGAATTCTTTCAAATATTTAAATAATAAGTAATTCTAATTCTTCAGAAAGCCTCTCAGAAAATATAAGGAGTGGAAACACTTTCCAAATCATTCTATGAAGCCAGCATTGCCCTGATGCCACACAAACAAAGACATTATGAGGAAATGAAACTATAGACTAATATCCTCATGAATATAGATACGAAACTCCTCAATAAAATATTAGTAAAATGAATCCAGAAACATATAAAAAAAATTATGCACCATAACCAAGTGGGATTTATCTCAGTATTGCAAGATTGGTTTAACATCTGAACATTAATTAATGTAATGTGCCATACTAATAGAATAAAGGACAAAAGCCACATGATTATCTCAATAGATGCAGAAAAAGCATTTAACAAAATTCGGCACTCATTCAAGTAAAAAATTTTCAACAAACTAGGAATAGAAAGAAAATTTTTCAACCTGATAAAGGGCATCTGTGAAAAACTCACAGTTAATATCATACTTAATGGTGAAAGACTTAATGTTCTCCCCTCAAGATCAGGAATAAAGCAGGGATGTCCTCTCTTCCCATTTTCTACTAATATTTCACATAGTGGCTAGAGGTTCTAGCTAGTGAAGTAAGGTGAAAACTTTTCACTGAAGCATTCAGATTAGAAAGGAAGAAGTAAAGTGATCTTTATTTAAAGATTAAATGATTGTACATGGAGAAAATCCTAAGGAATCCACCCAAATTTTTTTAAACTACTAGAATTAATATGTGAGTGCAGCAGGTGACAGGACACAAGACCATCTTCCAAAAATCAACTGTATTTCTACATAGTAACAACTAACAATCCACAAAATGGAATTAAGAAAACAGCCTTATTCACAAAGGCATCAAAAAGGATAAAGTATTTAGAAATAACTTTACCAATAAAGTGTAAGACTTGCGCGCTGAAAATTACAAAACATTGCCGAGAGAAATTAAGGAAGATCTTAATACATGGAGAGACATTCTGTGTTCATAGATTGGAAGATCCAACATTGCTAAGGAGTCAAATATCTCCATATTAATCTGCAGATTCAACACAATCCCTATTAAAATTCCAGATTTTTTTTTCAGAAATTGACAAGCTGATTTATATGAGAAGGCAAAGTTCCCAGAATAGCCAAAACAATTTCAGAAAAAAAGAATAAGGTAGGAGAACTTTCACGTCAAAACTTACTATAATTTCCTTCCTCCTCTCCTAGCTGGTGGCCCCAGAGCGCTAAGTCTCTGCATGGTCTCATCCTGTAAGGGTCTCCTCTCTCATGCCACCCTGTCTAAACACCATCCAACAAAGCTTGTTATGTGTTACTGCCTCTCGTGGTCATAACTTTTCCCTTTATCAGCCCCCAAATCCTTTGAAACTCCAGCAATACCACAACCCAAATGAAGCTTAAAACCATTATGAGAAGAGAAAAAAGTCAGACACAAAAGACTACACAATGCATGATTTCGTTTGTATGAAGTATTCAGAAAAGGTAAGTATGTAGAGATAGAAAATAGATTACTATTTGCTTGAGGATGTGTGTGTGGGTGGGGATTGGCTTCAGAGAGGCATTAGAGATCTTCTGGGGATGATGGAAATGCTGGATTGTGGTGATGGTTACCCTATAAATTTCCTAAAAATCATTGAATTGTACGTTTAAAATAGGTAAAATTTGTGGTTTATAAATTACATCTCATTAGGTGGTTTGGAAATTATACTGGAGTGCTGGTTCCAAAAGAAAGAAAAATTGATGTTGGGTATCAAAATACAGCAAATGCACAAAGCAACTTGTTCCTTAAACTATTGTCAATTCTTGCTGTGATGGTGGGAAGTGTGTATAGAGTCATGACTATAGACGGCAACTGTGCTATCATTTTCGTTTGCTTATCAATGTAAGTTTCAGTTCTCTGCCTTTTGGGCACTTGGTATGAATGTACTTTCTGGGTCCTTGTAGTTGATGGAACCATGTAAGTAGCTCTGCCCAATCAGTTGTGGGTTACTTCTGTGCTGAGTGTTTGCTGGTGGAATGAGCTCTAGAGTATTCCTCTTGACCACTGGCTCTGCTCCATACAACTAAAACTCTTACAGCCCCCAACCAACCTGCGATGGACAAGTAATGTGGGTAAAAACAAACGTTTGCTATGTTAATACCTCCAAGATTTGGAGGGTGTTTGTCACCACAGCATAATTTAGTCTATCGTAACTGTTACAAGGCAACCAAATTGGAACCCAGTATTTTTTGGTCTGAATCTGAGTACTATCAATTGCCACTAATGATTGCAGCACCATTTATTAATCAACTACTATGTGCCATGTGCTCTGCAAGGTACCTGACATCTTCCTAACTCTCAAAGCACCACTTCCAAGTAGAAATTGCTTTTCTCATTTTACATAAGTAAAAACGGATTCAGCAAGTCTGAGCAACCTGAATAAAGGGAGATAAGCCTATTAGTTGCATCTTAGTCCATTTTGCATTGCTGTGAAGGAATTCCAAAGGCTGGGAAATTTATAAAGAAAAGAGGTTTATTTGGCTCACAGTTCTGCAGGCTGCACAAGAAGCATGGTGCCAGCATCTGCATCTGGTGAGGACCTCAGTCTGCTTCCTCTCATGATGGAAAGGGAAGGGGAGCTGGCGTGTGCAGAGATCACATGGCGAGAAAGAGAAAGCAAGAGAGGAGGGAGGTGTCAGGCTCTTTTTAACAACCAGCTGTCGCTGGGAACTAGGAGAGTGAGAGCTCGCTCACCACCATCACCACCCCACCTCACCAGGGAGGGCATTAATCGCTTTGTAAGGGGTCTTGCCCCATGATCCAAACACCTCCCACTAGTCCTCCAACAATGGGGGTCAAATTTCAACATGAGGTTTAGAGGGTCAAATATCCAAAGTGTAGCAAGTTGCTAACACAAAACTCACTTCGTCATTTATTCAACAGGTATCTGCTGTTGCCTATTGCCTGCTAATCCCATTTGCTGGGCACTAGGACCATGATGGTGAGCAAGACCATCACAGTCCCTCCTCTTCAGGGTTTAGGGGCTTCAGAGTCACCCCCATGCCTAGCCGTACCCCTGGAGATTGAGTCAGTTGCTTGAGGAGAAGCCCCTGGCATGAGTGGTTTTGAAACTCTTCCAGGCGATTCCACTGAGCATCCAGGGTGTGAACCACTGGCTGCAAGTCCAGCAGGCCCAGCCGTTTGGGCTCTAAAACCCTAATATCCAGTCTCATCACACAGCCTCTCGCTTGTGCTGAGGCGAGGTTTGACGGGGCCAGGTTTAACTGGGCCAAAGCCATCAGCTCGGGCCACCCCCTCATTTGCTCTCATCAGCCTCGCCATGAGCCTCTGTTCCCTCAGCCACATCTCTTTCTCTCTTCACCTGCCAGGGAGTCTGTTACAACAGATGTCTGAGCTGGACAAGACCTTAGTCAAAAAGATCAGTGGTTTCCTTCTATGTTTAAGCTCTTAATTCCTCTTTGTTTTAAAGCAAATTCTTATGAAAGCACAATACATGAGGCAGATATTAGTAGAGACCCGAATGAAATTAGGCGCAGGATCCAGGAATTGTCTTTGCCCTCTTTTTGCTCCTCACCTGGGCCATTTTCTCTGGAATTCCTAGGGCTCATCCATAGCCCCACTCCCTCCTCCTGTAGGCAGAGCAACCAAAGCCCAGGAGGAGGAGGGACTTCCCTAAGGTTCCACAGCTTTCTTAGCCACTGAGGCATCTCCTCACTTCCTGTCTAGCACCTAGAGCCTCCCAGACCATGTTCCTCTTACCACCAGTGTTGCTCTAGAATCTGAAAATATCCAACTAAAGAATAGCAGGGTCGATCAGAAAAGGCCTCCTGGAGGAGGGAGCGGCTGAGCTGACACCTGAAGGATGAGTTGGTGCTAGGCAGGCCGAGAGAGGTGGATGGCATTTCAGCTTGCGGGAGCTGCCTGTGCAAAGGTCCTGCGGTGGGGGAGGCGGTAATTATTCCAGCAGCTTGCAAGTCTGACTGAGTGGTAAGAGATGAGGCTGAAATCCAACCAGGGGCCAGATCTTGAGTGATACTGAATGTCATGCTAAAAAGTTTTGACTTGAGGTTTGTCCTAAAGGCAATGAGAGTGAGCTGGGAGCATCTTATATGTCACTCTGGCTGTGGTGAGGAGAATGGCTTATGTTGGCCAAGACTTGATGCAGGGAGCCCACGTAAGCTGTTGTGATAACATGTGAGGGGAGGCTGGCACCAAGGTAGTGCAGCATGGACAGACCCAGTAAAGAGGTAATATTGGCTGGGCCTGATGAGCAATCAAGTTGGGGGGATGAGAGAAAAGAAAGCACTAAAAAGGACAGCCAGGTTTCTCCCTTGGGCATTTGGGTGGGTGGTGACACCATTCTCTGAGACAGGGAACAGAGGAGCAGGGAGCAGGACTGGGGAAGGTATAAGACCAATCTGTCAATCAGATATATTTGTCTATACATGTCAGGAAACTCAATCCCAAATGCTTGAAACATTAAGGGTATATACCATCTCATATTTATTTTATTTACATTTATTTGAAGAAGTTGAGAGGTAGGGGCGTTTTGAGCTGGTTAATTTCAGGAGCCCAACAAACTCATCAAAGATTCAGGTTTTTCCAACGCTGTGCTGTCACTCTCAGTGTGTCTGTGGCACCCCTCACAGTAGCAGGATGGCACAGCAACACAAGGCATGACACTTTCACACACTGAATTAATTTCCTAGAGCTGTCCTAACAAAGTGCCACAAACTGGGTGGCTTCAGACGATAGAAATTTATTGTCTCACAATTCTGGAGGCCAGATGCCTGAAATCAAGGTGTTGGCAGGGTTGGTTCCTCCTAAAGGCTCTGATGGGGAATCTGTTCCGTGTCTTTTTCTTAGCTTCTGGTGTTGCATAACCCTTGGCTTGCAGCTGCATAAATCTAATCTCTTCTTCCATCGTCACATGGCGTGGTCTCTGTGTCTGTTTTGCAAGGGCACCATGTTGTATTGAGAGCCCACTCTGGTCCAGTATAACCTCATCTTAACTAATTACATTTGCAATGAAGCTATTCCTGAATAAAGTTACATTCTGCGAGACCAGGGGCTAAGATGTCAACATATCTTTTGGGGGACATAATTTAGCCCCTGAGACACACTGAGTCAGAAAGGGGATATGACGGGGCCCAGGGTGTGTCAACTTGATTGGGCCACAGGGTGACCAGGCATTAAGTCTAACATTTTTGTGGGTGTTTCTGTAAAGGCATTTTTAGATGAGAGTAACATTGGAATCAGTAGACTGAATAGAGCAGATGCCCCTCCCCCACGCGGGTGGGCCTCATCCAATCAGTCGAAGGCCAGAATAGAACACAAAGGCTGACCCTCCGTTGAGTCAGCACTGAGTCTCCACTGAGAGAGCCTGACTGCCTTCAAACTGCAACATCGACTTCTGTCCTGCCTTTGAACTCAAACTGAAACATTGGCTTTTCCTGGGTCTAGAGCCTGTTGGTCTTTGGACTAGAACCTATACCATCAGCTCTCCTGATTCTCAGGCCTTCCCACTCAGATCAGAACTAAACCATTGGCTCTCCTGGGTCTCCAGTTTGCTGACTCTGCCTATAGATGTTGGGACTTGCCAGCCTGCATAATACATCACAGCCTGAGCCAATTCCTTATAATAAATCAGTGTCTCTCTCTCTCCCCTGCCACGTATATACGTATGCACACACACATACATACATATCTATCTTATTGGTTTTGTATCTCTGGCGAACCTAACACAGGGGGATTAGCTCTTCTTGGAATCTCTCTGTAAAATTTCGTTACTATTATTGTTGTTTTTTGAGATGGTATCTTGCCATGTCGCCCCCGGCTGGTCTCAAACTCCTGGGCTCAGGTGATCCTCCTGCCTCAGCCTGCTGAGTAGCCAGGACTACAAGTGCATGCCACTGCATGCAACGTTCTTTTTTAGAGCTAAGAAACCTTACCCAGAAGCTCTATTCTCATCGGCCAAATTTGGGGAATGATTTCCTTAGACCAACATGAATTTATCGAAGTGAGTTGGGGCAGATGTGGACACTGGAACATAATTAGGACCCCACCAGCACGGATGAAGGAGGAAAGTCTTGTCAGTGCCAGTCGCAGCAGAGGTGGGAGGAGTTCAGGGCCGAGCAAGCCTAGGTCAGGGCCCAGCCAGACAGGTGCCTGCAGACGGGAGCCAAGGCTACTGAACCCGGGTCGAGGCTCTAGTCCAGCAAGGCATTTCCTAGTGTTTCTTATTGGGGCCAGAACTTATTCCAGCAAATGAGTCTGTGGGGATCTCTAAGTGTCTGGAAATGGGAGGTGCCCAAGGCAGATCCTGTCACCCAATCTTAACAGGAATAAATATTTCCCTGGCTATGGAAATGTAGGGATTCCTGGATTTTGCCCACTTGTGTCATTCTCACGACTCATTCTCACCCTTCAAATGAACCCAAAGACGCTGTTGCTCTTCAGAGAGTCCTCTAAGCGGCAGGTGCGTTGTCTGTCTCTGAGAAGTTGGCCGAGAACATCGGTTATCACGGAGGAGAAGTCCATCTCCACGTGTGGGAAGCTGGAAAGGATCGCAGATACATGACCCCTTCTCCTAAGGAGCTTATACTCTGTTCCAGACCCCGAGACATGAGGCTGTAATTGATATTGCCCCTGTCTGTAAGGAGAGCTTACTAACTGCCAGGCGGGGTGCTGACGGCCTGACGCGTACTCTGTCATTTACCTCCCACAACGAAATGAGTAGACGGCTGTTCCCATTTTGCAGGTGAGAAAATGGAAGCTCCAAAACACTGCCTAGTTTGTTTGAGTTTCCATGAATGGCGGAGTTGGGACTCACACTCAGCTCTGTCTGACACCAAGGTCCGTGTCCTTGCTCGTGGTACATGGAAAGCATAATATCTATTGGAGTTTGAGAAAGAGAGAAATGTTTGTGGATGGGATGAGAGTAAACAGCGAAGGTTTCCTGGAAGGAGAGTAGTTTAAGGAAGCTCACCTTGAACGATGAATAGAATTTATTATAAGCTCTCCTTACTCCTCGGTGTGAGACAGTAGACACAGTAGGAGCAATGAATCTTCCAAGGGCATGCCACAAGTCACTGGCCAAGCCTGGCCTGTCACTCAAAGTTCTGAATTCCCAGCTCACTGAGCTCAGCGGTTAAAGCCGCTGTGGCGTGGCTTTGTTAAAATGAGTCTAGAATCAAACACCTGCCTACAACGTTTCCTCTTCTTCCACTTTCCCCACGGTGTCCCCTGTCCCCTCCGCAAACACCCATCTTATTACCCCTCCCACCAATCCATAAACTGTCCTGGTAAATGCCAGGATCTGAACATCACATTGGCCGTGGGGGACTCGGTCAAATTCTTTGCCTTCTGGCTGTTCTAAACAAACAAAGGGCAGTGCACAAGTTATTAGTAAATACCAAGGCTTAGTTTATTGTATAAAACTTCAATCCAACAAATAAATGAGCCATCAAGTTTGAATTTATGTAGCATTCAAAACACATTAAAGCCATTTGACCATGACAAAGGCCTTTCCTGCTTTGAATGATGAAGCCAGCGCTGCAAATACCCTTCGGATGAGACATTAACTGAGGTCCTTTCAGTTCGTCTCTGGGGACTGTCAAGGTGGAAGGTAAAGGTTCTGGCACTCTTTCTAAAGAATTCTTTTGGGAAAGTCCCTTCCTGGCTAAACGTCTCTTTTCTCTCTTTAAAAAAATGGAGTGTGGAGGGGGTTTAAACCTATAACAGTCAGAACTATTACAGTCATTCAGCAAGGAGCCATCTAGCTGACCACACTGCGTCCTTATTTCCCTGAAGATATCCCAGAGAGACATCAGGGAACACATGGTTCTCACTAAAGGATGCTGGTAGCTTATTCTATGAGGTTCTGGCTGCCGTTGTGGCCTGTCTCTGAGCAGTTTCTCCATCTGCAAATTGGTTATAATAATACCTAAAAGTGGGTGATGAGCAATGAATGAGATAATATAGGAAAGAGCATTTTATAAATTGCAAAGAGCTGTTCAAATAAAAGGTGTCATTATTAATAATACATAAGGATAATAGTTCAGCCCCACCTTCTCATTCCATTTTAGCTTTTCTTTCTTTTGCTAAAGGCAATGGAAAGTTTCTCATTTCTGCTGCTATTTCTGCTTTTGCAAGGAGCTCTGGGAGCTTGCGGTGCTATTAATGATTGCGGGTGGGGCTCAGAGTTTGAGTCATGGGAGACAAGCCGCCACATAAACAGGCAATTTTTAGACAGGCATCCCCTGGAGACGTAGAGAGCCTAGGAGAAATTACGTTTGTGTGGTCTCCTTCCCAATGTTCCCCTAATCCACACCCAAATGAAGATCAAAGGCAACCTTAAAAATGTCCTCTCCAAAAAACACCCCAAAAAGGTAGAAGACCAATGAGTATGGGTGGTAGGGGTTGCGAAGGGAATATTCGTTCAACAAACAGTGACTGGGCACCCACCATGTGCCAGCACTGTGTTAGCTGCTGAGTTACAAAGATGAGTAAGACATAGGCCCTGCTCTCCAGGGGAGTCAGACCTAAATAAATATGCCCAGTAAATACTCCGGCTGAACACTGTGATCAAGTAGCTGTGTCTTGGTAGAGTCCATTTGCGCGACCTTTGTTTCAGGGCTTTTGGGGTTAAGACTAATTTGTGTGTAGAAGACTTTCTGGTCATTTTTAGTGCCTCGTTCTCCTACCTGCAGAGCCCTGGGTCATTATCTCCTCAATCTCAGCTCGGGGTGATTGATCCTGGAGGACGCACAGTAAGGACACCCCATACAAGTTCTCTGCTCAGAGGAACACTGGGCGACATGAGATAGCTAAAAGCAGCCAAGGGTTTGAAGAGGACGAAGAAGACACAGAGGTCAAAGAGAATAAACCCAGTCCTTCGTCTCCATATTTCTGAACTTTTGTGTAAGAGTTGGAAATAATTACTGATATTTACATAATTTTTGTGCTATATGCTCAATGTCCTTTAATCATCAAAACAGCCCTGGGAAACAAATATTCGCATTCTCATTCTACAACGTAGGAAGTGGAGGCTCAGAGTGAATGTCCTTTCTAAGACCTGTAGCTAGTAAAGTCAGGATTCGTACTCACATCTGTAACAGCTGATTTCAGATCTGGACTCTGAGCTGTGCACTGCCCCCAGCCCAAGCCCTTTTACCTCAGACTCCTTGTTAAAGACTTGATCTTTTGAAAAAGATGCTTTGGAGGTTAAAGTTCAAATGAGAGGATGAGTATAAAGCATCTAGTGCAATATCTGGAATACCTGCTAAGTGTTTGCTACAGGCTGAATGTTTCTGTCCCTCCAAAATCCATATGTTGCAACCTAACCTCCAAACTGATGGTATTAGGATGTAGGGCCTCTGAGAAGTGCTCAGATCATGAGGTGACTGGGCTCATGAATGAGGGATCAGTGTCCTTATAAAAGGAACCCAGAGAGCTCCCTCAGCCCTTTCACCACATGAGGACACAGTGAGAAGAGAGCTATCTATGAACCAGGAAGCCGGCCCTCATCAGACACTGAATCTACTGGCACCTTGATCTTCGACTTCCCCCTCTAGAACTGTGAGAAATAGTTTCTGTTATTTATAAGCCACTTGGTCAATGGTATTCTTTTATAGCAGCCTGAACAGACTAAGATTGTGTTGGATACATGATAGCTACTTCTCCTTCTACTATTATTGTCATGCCATGGATGGGATCTCAGAGAATAGAATCCAGCTCTAGCAGAAGGCATTGGGGGAAGCCAGACAGGTTATCAATACACTCAGGGCAGGTCCCAGGTCCTAAAGGAAAGACACAACGAGGCATGTTCCCAAGGCTGTGTACAGAAAGGAGGTCAGACTTTTGGACTAAGCAACAAGATTCCTGGAGTGTGTGTGTGTCCATTCTATTCATCTATCCCTTCATCCAACCATCCATCCATCCAAATCTTTTTAAGCACATTTCATGTACCTGGCACTGAATATAAAGTGGTAAACAGATGTAGCTCTGCTCCCATTAAGCTATAGGTGGGCGGGTGGGATGGAAAAACTAAACACACAAGAAAATAAATATATCATTGCAAATTGAAAAAAGCATTAATGAATGTAACATATAGGCTGTTATGCTAGAGGTCAGTTGAGGGGGAATCTATTCAGAATAGATGGTCAAGGAAGGCCTGTCTGAAGAGTTCACATTTAAAACAGACCTGAAGGATAAGAAGTCAGCCAGGAGAAGAAGGCAGGAGGGCAGAATAACTCCAGACCTGCCCCAAACAGCTGCCTGGGAGGCTCCCTGGTAGCAAATCTTGGCGAAACAGCTCACTTGCAATCCCTCAACCAATGCTGAAGCGAAAGCTGGCATTGACCCTTGCTGCATCATTGATTCCGAGACTGGGGCCACCTGCGTTTAAAGGTGGCCCTAGAGAGATCGCACTCTGGGGAGCTGGGATATCCAAAACAAGGACACCTGTAGGGGCTGATGAGTTACCATTCAAATTCTCCCCGATTGTCCATGAGATGCGTTGAATGAAGGAGTTGGAAGTGAATCTAAGGAACCAGTGGGGACTGGCCACCCAGTGACCTGCAGTCAGTCTGTTTTCCCAAGCCCCAAAAAGAGCAGTATTGCTATTTACATTTCAATGTAAATCAAGCCAACTTCAACTAGTGGGGCTGTGTAAACTTGTGTTTAATGTCAGGTTTATATTAATATTTGCATTAACAAGATTGATTGTTTACATAACAATGCATACGGAAAGTCTGGGCTAGGTTTGGGTTTACACACATTTGCATAATGTTTACAGATTGATTGATTAGACAGACTGCATACATCCAAGTAAACTGCTAGTTGTTTGTTAATTTTTTCTATTAGGGCTTGGTAGCCTATATCTTAATAAATGGCTAAACTGGACCTAAGTCCTCTATAATAACCTTCACAGAAGATTTAATAGTTCTGAAAAGTAATTTTTGCTGAAAAAGAATGAGATGAAATCACTGGGGCTATTTTTTCCCTTAATCTCCGGCATTGAGTGGTAGAAAAGGAGGACACTGGCTTAAACTGTGCTGTAACAGAGATAAAACCAGGCCAGAGGGGGAAATGGGACTCAAGACTCTTACTTTAGCCGTCGCTGGGAGTTTTTTAGAGAAGCTCAGGTTCAGCCAGGACCTTGCCGAGTCCTGGGAACTCTGCTACCTGCTTGTCAGAGAAACAAGGCAGAGGGCGTCCCTCCCTTCCTTTCCCACCCTGAGCGCCTCTACCTGGCTGAAGAATGAGATGGATACTCAGCCCCCAAGTCCAGGCTGAAAAAGCCTGACAAGGGGCAGGAAGAGTAGAAGAGATTTCAAAAGAGAGAGGTACTATGGAGAAAGAAATGAAAACGAACTAATTTTTAAAACGTTTATTTTGTGTGGACCTCCAAGAGTTGGAGGTTGGTGAGTCACTTCCTCAGTTCATGGCACAAGGTCTACACAGATCTCTGCAAGGCCCTGACCTTCATTCTGCATTCCAATTCATCCCCCTACCCCCTGACAAAGGGGCACCACTCACACGTGCCCAGCAGACCTCTTTGGAGATTGTGGGAATAAACAAACACCTACCGAATGAGAAAAGAGAAAAAAGTTCTTCGTTCAGAGCTTGCTATAGCAAAACACCAGTGAGCCACCACCACTTGCATTTGGCAGAGACGCAAAGGCAGTCAGAGGAGTGAGAAAACTTTATGGTGGAAAAAGGGAAGGCTTCAGGTGTGCCCCGATGGAGGCTGTTGGTGTCGGGGAAACTGCAGGTGGCTAAGCAAGGAATCCTATGTGATTGGTTAGGAGTTTGTATTTGGCTTTGTCTAGTTGGTCCTAAGTTGGAAGTGGGGACAAAAATTATGGAAGTTATTAATCAAGGCCTGGCCATTGGGGTCCCATTGTTATAAAAGTTATTGTTTAGCTTCTTGGATTGTTACTAGAGATAGCAGTCTGACTTTCAACAAGTCTGATTTATAGCAGGCTGGCTTCCTGGGATGGCTATTGTAGATAAGGCGTTGGTTTCCTGGGCAGGTTGCTGCACGTTGTGAGTCCTAGTTCTATTTTTATATATGGCCTGGCTATTTTTCATGTGTATATTCAGTTTCTCGAGATACACGTATCTTACAAAATGTGTAGTGTTGTTTTCTGTGGGTAAGTTTTTAATTTACTAAATAGTATTGTGCTAAAGATCTCTTGATGTTCTTAACTTTTTTTCTTACTTGATACTATAAGGTGTATGTAGACTGTTGTATGTACATAGTTCATGTGCTTTATGGCTGCATATGCTACATAGGGTGCACCCACCAACATGCACTGTCCACATTTCATACTGAGTTGCTACCAGAGTCCGCTACCACTAACAACCCTGGGATCCATATCCTCACATTTGTTCAATTAAAGGATGGTTTGCCAGAGTTCCCTGTTTGTATACGCAGAAGAGGAGAGCTGAGTCATAAGATATGTGTTCCTTAGTGTCAATAAGTGCCGCCAGATTGTTCTCAGAATAATTATAAAAGTTTGTATTCTATCAATAGTGCAGGAAAGTTCTCATTGTCCCACATCCTTGCCAACACTTGGTAGTAACAGGTTTTCTATGTATGGAAAATGGGATGGTGTATAGTATCTATTTTATTGATGTTTTAATTTTCCATTTATTTATTTATTACAATTCAGGGTGTGCATCTCACCATATACTTATCAAACATTCAAAATCTTCCCTTCTGTGAACTGTCTGTTCATACTTTTTTACCCGTGGTCTTCCTGCCTTTTCCTTGTTGATTTACAGAAGCTCCTTGTATATTCTAGATGTTAATCCTTTGTTAGTTTCAGAGGTTGCAAATGTTTTCTCCCAGTCTGACACCTTTCTTCCAGTCTTGTGAGCTTTGTTGAACAAAACTTCTGAATTGTAATGGAGACGAACCCATCAATTCTTTGTGCGTTTTGGAGCTACTATCTTAGAAGTTCTTCCCAAGCCTTAAGAACACAAAAATAATTTCCTCCACTTCTATCAGCTTTATTAGAAGGGTTCGTAACCTGGATGGCATTAACCTAGGATTCAAGGGGTCCGTGAACTTGGATGGGGAAAAAAATCACGTTTTTATTGTCACTAACCTCTTCTAGTTATTTAGTACCTTTTTTGATTATGAATGTGGGCAACAAACCACAGTAGCATTAGCAGACTTTTGATTTCATCATCAAAATAAATTAAGTCTATTTTTACCTTACATTATAATTGTTGCCAATATCTCAAAATTGTTTATGCATACCACTATTTCAAAATTGCTATGGTTAATAGATTTGCTGCTAGAGCTTATCAGTTAATGCTTTAATAAAGAAACATATTTTACTTCACAATTTTTAAATTTCTACATAATTTTTTTTAGTAATTCTATTTTATTTTGTACATTTAAAAACATTATTCTGAGAAGGAGTTTATCGGTTTCCTCATATTACCAAAAAGACGTGTGTTAAGAACACTGCTTTATAGCTGTACCTTTCACATGTAGGTCTTAATCCGAAGTTCATCTTTATGTATGGTTTTCATCAGACTCCTGCCTCACACCACATGCCAGCACCATCTGCAATGGAATCCCAGTGATTGATTTTTGGTGTCATCTGTATTACGATAAACTTTCCTTTCATACTTAAGTCTGCCCCTGGGTTTCTGTTCCATTCTATCAGTCTCTGTATGGTCCAGGCTAAAATTCTAAAACACAGAGCAGGAGGGCTGACGGAGTGGAACTGAGCATACCTGTGAAGTCTGCATTTGGAGGTTTATTTTATTTTTGTATTAGTGAAAAATCTGTGGTTTAGAATTTGGGGGTTTAGGATGAGAAGGCCTGAGCTCCCTCACATTCCATACCAGGGATCGGCAAACTTTTTCTATAAAGGGTCAGTTAGTAAATATTTTAGGTTTTGCAAGCCTAAAATATTCTCATCTGCCCTTGCAGCATGAAAGTAGTCATAGACTACGTGGGAGCAAAGGAACATGGCTGTGTGCCAATAAAACTTTCTTTCCAGAAGCAGGCTGGCTGCATTTGGTCCACATGCCATAGTTTTCCAACCCCTATTCTGTACCACTTGAATTATTTCCTTCCCCATATAAGGTAGCAATGGTCTTTATTATGAAACTCATCAAAGAAATTATTATCTTTGCTAGAGGACCCAGATCAGTGGAGCTGGGCATTAGATGTTCTCATATGGTATCCCAGCACTACTTATAACAGATAATATAACAGAAAATTATGTGATAGTAGATAACCCTAATGGCCAGTGATAAGAAAATCATCAGGAAAATTATGGTGAATCCAAATAATAGAATATTATGTAGCCATTAAAAATGTTTATGGCATTTTTACTAACATATGCACATATTTATGATATAATATTCACTTGAAAATGAGGATAAAAATTATACATATAAGATATAAACTGTGTTTTAAAATGCACGGAGGAAAGCCTAAAAGGAAAATTCTTGGTGTCAGATGTGGGTGCATGAAATGATGGAGTATTTTTATTTTTTTCTGAATATTTGTCTGTATTTTCTATAATTTCTACAGCTGAGCTGTATGAATTTTAAAATAAAAAGCTGTATTATTTCGACATAAAGAAATGTTAAAGGCTAGCACCCGCAAAACAGTCCGAATAAATCCCTTAACGTCGAGAAGCACTGAGCAGATGGACAATGAACACGCTTATTTAGTAACATCCCGATGACTCAGACCATGTAACAAGTCAAACCAAAGGCATTTGTAGCTTTAATCCTGGTATTGAAAAAACAAGTAATTAACAATGAACAAATATTTCAGAAAATATTTAATTTATTAACTTTGAGGACTTTTATCAGGGCCACACATGGTATGCTAAGAGTTCTCCGGGGAACATCTCAATTATTCTGTCCGATAGCCCTTATAAGACAGGTGCTGCTATCATCATCATCATCCCCATTTTACGGAGAAGAAAAATGAGGTTTATACTATTTAAGAACTTGGTCCAAGCTCTGTGTATCTAGAAAGTAAGGGAGGTTGGGTGCAAATCCAGGCAGGCGTGATGGCCAGCCAAGCACTGCAGAAATTGAACTAATTTGCAGTACTTTACAAATAACTATTAGAAGCTTGGGGTTTCTATGAGTCGAGATGCTAGTTTCAAGTGGTTATTAATTATTCACAGAAGTGGTTCCTGACAGGATCTCTATTTGCCAGAACTCGGTTTAGCTCTCTTCATATTCTCATCTCTGGAAAGGCTGCATTTCTTTAAAAATGCTCTCCAGGCAGACCTCTCACTAGCTCATACAGGAAACCCTCCTGCCTTCTCCCGGCTTGCGCCTTTGCATCCCTTCTGATTCAGAATTTCCGAGCTTGTATTTTCCAGCAATGGCTGCAATGGTTGCTATGGGAGGGCTTTGACCTTGGAGGGCTTCCTCAGGAAGCCACTGCTTGTCCTTAAGCACCACACTCCTCCTCACTTACACTTCAGCCATGTCGCTTTCTCCTGTCTTGCTCCAGTGTGCCCCCGGCTGGCGGGTTTTCTCGCACCTCAGGGCATTTGCGTTTGCCACTCTCTCAACCTACGATAGCTGTCCCCAGATCTTCCGGTGGCTGACTCCTCATCATTCGGGTCTCAGCTCTAATGTTGCCACCCATGGTACCCACATCTAATACCCCCCGATCCCCGGGCCCATCCCACTCCTGTGGTTTGATGAATATTTTTCTTTATAACACTGCACCCATCTGTAACCGTCTCATTAATTTTTAAATACTTGTTGTTTGTGCCCCACCCCATTAGAATATTAGTTCTTTGTGGACATAAACCCAATTTGTGTTCCTTGCTACATTCCCTGTTTCTGGTACCTAGGAGGCCCTCAGTGAAGATTTGTTGAATAAATGATCGAATTTAGTTTTCCCAACAACCCATAAAGCAGATTCTGCTCTATAGCTGAGGGGACTCAGGCTCAGAGAAGTTAACACAATCTGCCCAAGTCACACAGCTAAAAACTAGGGTTAGCAGGGATGTGAACCCAGGTTTGTCTCTCTTCTATTATTTCAATGATCTCCTATTCAGCCCATTGGTGACGGAGGGATTCTCTCCCTGCGGCTATGGACGGCCAAACACAAAACACCTGACACTGGACAAATGCGGTCAACAGCAGTTTATTGGCCACATACATTCACATCTCAAAGGGAGGAGTCACTGCGCCATGCAGGGTCACACAGGGGCTGCACAGGAAAAGAGTGAACCTCAAGGGGCTATGGGAGGCCGGCTTTGCAGTATCAAGAGGGTGAGATGCCCCCTGGTTCCCACGAGAGGATAGGATTGGCTTGTTTGGCTAAGTCTGCAGACTAGCAGGGAACTAGATCTTGCTACTCAGGGATAAGCAAGAACTACACCTGGCCCACTTAACGAGAAGGGCTGTTTGGTCAGGGGACTTTACCTGTAGGAACCCAGTAGGAAGGGGTACATGTGGTTAGGCCCTCCCAGTCTCACCAGATGTCAACATACACGTAACATTGGACCTTAATTTTAGGCCTTACACCACCCCGTATTAAAAACTGTGTGCATAGTGACAGAGAAAGCAAGAGGCCTGGTAGTGATGAGATGAGGTGGAAGCTGCCGTTGAATAAGGCAGCCTAAAATTAAAGAGGGTCAGCCCTGCCCCTGAGGGAAAGGCACTGTGCTCTCCAAAACGCTTTGCAAGCTTCAGAAAATTCTTTCTTATTCCAAGAATACTGCAAAATTGGCGAGTCTGGTCTATCTCAAGGACAATATTTTAGGGCATTTGAGCTTGTGAGGATGATGGACGATGTCAGACTTGCGTCCTGGAACTGGCTCAACACCTACCCATAATACCGATGGGTTTTGCTAGTGTGATTTTAAACACCCATAAAAATCAAGCTTTATTGATGGGGAAAACATAATATCATCTTGGAAGTGGGCCCTGTTTTGTGCGGAGACAGTATACACAATGTTCCGACTATAGATAACTGACCCGGGAGTCCTCTGGGGCTATTGCAGCCTCGATCATAAACATGTTGGAAGAACTGGTTAAAAACCGCGCGATTGGCATCGAAGTCACGTCATTCTCGCCTGCATTTTAGATATTTGGTTGTGTCGAATATCAAATTCTTTTCATCTGCGTGGAATGCAGAGCTGCTTGCAGTTCTTTTTCATTTTGTTTTGGGCATGTGTGTGTTGCTATTGTTATGTTTTTATCTTCGTTTCTTTGAGTCTGTGTTTGACATGTCCGTGCAGAAAGAGGAGGTGAGCACCAAGGCTGACTATCTCTTACTGGCTGGGAGATGTGCAGCGTTTTTAGATGCATCACTTGGAGAAGTGTCTCCTGTGTGTCCTTCCCTCCTATCTAACATGAGTGCACACGCACATGCACACATGTGCACACACACACACGCACATGCACACAGCTGTACACCAATGCCACAGACAATCTGGGTCAAGCCTACCTGTGCCATTGCCACCTCCCTCTTTCATTTCTGCGCAGAGAGCACTTGCCAACATCGCGATGCCTTCACCTCCTGACAGTCCTGCTGTTTGGATCGCTCTTCCCTGCCCCTTCTCCTCCCACCTCGCCCTCCTTCGCTCGCCCTTCAGAGCTCACTTCCTCAGAGAGGTGCACGCTTTAATCAGAACCCTGCATTTCCCCTTTGTCATCCTCTGTGTTTGGAGGCTGCCCTGGGCTTGCACACAGTGGCCTCTTCAGCTATGGCTGGACCTCGTCAGACAACAACGGCAAGACCGCGGCACCAGCCAGGAGGGTTGCACCTGTCTGTTTCTCATCCTGAATTGATCCTCTTCCCTTCTTCCCTGTTTCCTGCACTTGTTTCAGACCACCACTGACATCCCACGAACTACACTAGCAGCCTTTCAACCGCCCCACTGCAAGGCCTGCCCTGCCCGCTCTGATCTGGTGACGGGCTCCATCCTTTGGGCTTCACTCCTGGACTCCGTACTGCAGAGGGCCCAGCTTTGGCACTCGGAGCTCTGAGCTCTCAGCTACGCCTTTCCCCAGGGGACAAGAAATATACAGGCCTAGGGACTGTTCCCACCAAAGCCCATTGCCACCCAGCCTACCCTGATGATTTTAGACCAGAATCCAGCCCTCTGGGATCCTGCATTCCTGAGACGCCAGCCCTGAGCCCATCCTGGGCCTGCGCAGGCCTCCTTTCCTTAAGATAGAGCCACTGCCAGTGTACACGCCACTAGGCCTTGAGGTGTGGCCAAAGGGTAGCCATTTACCTCAGAGTGCAGTGCACGGAGCCCGGATGTAAGCTAGAGAAAGCACATGCCTGCCCACGTACCTGCCCCAGTAGGGTCGAACCTGGGCAGGGAGGGGACCTAGAGCAGGCAGCAGGCCGTAGGCCCTGCCCATGTGACGACAGGCTGAGGTCACTCCCTGCCTTGAACCCTCGAGGACTCCTTACCGCCCTGAGGAAACCATGCAAAGTCCTTAGCATTCCATGTAAGGCCTCAGGGAGCCTCCCCCTTCTGCGTTTCTCCAATTTCAACCACATCTCAACAGATCTCTCTCAAATTCACATTCCAGACCTTTCCTAAACAATTTGTACACCCTTAGAAGATAATTTATTGTATTTTATCATTACTTGTCTACTTTCTCACCCTCCTTCTCCCCCACTAGACTGTGCACTCCTTGTCCTCCACGGGGGTCTTCCCAGTACCCAGGACTGGGCTTGGCACAAAGTAGACTTTTGGGAAATGTGGTATGTGGCGGGGGCGGGGGATCCTAAGGATGAGAACAGCCCTCATCAGAAATTCTTCCAGAAGCAGAAGCTCCAGGTGCCAGCCAGCTCTGCCAGGAGCTTGCTGTGTGGGCATCGCCCTAGGCCTGAGTTCCGAACTGCCTTAAGCCCTTGGTGTTGGACACACTGTGCACACTGTGAGTCCTGGATAAGGGATGCGAAAACTTTTAGGTTGATTAAAAACACATATTAAAAAAATTCTCGGAGTTAGTTTTCTATTTTCTACCATCATTTTTTATTTTCATTCAGAGAAGGCGTGTTCCCGGTATAACCCTGGATTAAGGCATCAGTAGACACGTACAATATTTTGGTCCTGGTTTCACCATTTATAATCTGTGTCAGACGTCATCAAACTTTTCCTGTAAAGGGGTGGTTAGGAAATATGTTTAGCTTTGCACGCCTGAACTTCTCAACCCTGCCTTTGCAGCACAAAACCAGCCACAGACAATGCAGAACCCCATGGACATGGTTGTGTTCCAATAAAGCTTTATTTACAAAAACAGACAGTGGCCAGATTTGATCCACTGGCCATAGTTTTCCAAACCCTGATCTCTGTGATCTCTAACATATCAAAAATTATCTAAAAAAAAAATGGGGATATGATATCTGCCTCTAGAGGAGATGAAGAAATGTTATGCGGAATTATTTTGAAAACTGAAATGAACTAAAGCACTAGAGAAGTGTACGTTAGTAGTAGCAGTAATGCTAATGAGATATAGTTAGTACAATTAATAAAGTACACACTGAATTCTAGGTGCATTGTATTCATGATCTTAATCCTCACAAAGATCTTGCAAAAAAAAGAAATTGTTACTCAATTGACAAATGAGGATACTGAGGCTTAGAACTCGTGGCTAAAAAGTTACACAGGTCGTCAGAGGCAGGGCCGAACTCTAACTAATAGCAGTTCTTGGATCCAAAACAGTGGCCTCAAAAACAGAAATGTAAATGTGTGAGGAATATAAATAACAGATAAGTAGATAAATAAATGGCTGCCAACAGGTGGGCCCCTGCTGTGTTTAGGCAGTGGGACAGGACCAGGGACCATTCCTTTTGCTGTCAAATGATCGCCCCATGCTTGCCATGGCATCTGGGGGCTGGACACTCTTCCCTGGAGGAGAGAAGCTTTTCCCGGGCAGAGTCCCAGATTTAAATCCTAAACAAGGCAAACTACTCATGATGAGCTCTGCCAGCGGTGGAGGGCTGGCCTTCTCTGAGAGGGGTTGTCTGCGTCAAAAGGCAGCCCTCCAGAACTTTCTGGGCCTGCCCAAAGCCAGGCCTGCTTCGGCCCCGCAGGGAGACATGCGCAGCCGGCACCACTCGAACGCTGAGTCCCCTGCCTTGAGGAGGCCAGATTTAGCAATCTGTCACACACAGCCGGCCTCATCGTGACACCAGGCTCTAAGAAGCAGGCAGCACGGGCAAGCAGAAAAGCATCTGTCGGCATGCCACGCAGACAGGGATTAGAGAGGATGGGGGAGGATAATTATGGCATTTGCTTTCCTATAAAGTGCGTGTCAGGAGGAAAGGATTAAGCTAATTGAAGAAATCTCCAGCACTTACGTCAAAGGTGGCTGCAAAACGATTGCTTTATCTTGCATCTCACCTGCTTCTGAGAGCCCCGCTCGAGGAGGCCTACCCACATCTCGACTTTGTCCCCGGCAACTCTTTGCAGAAATAGTTCGAGTTGGCGTTAGCCATTCTGCAAAGGAGAGAGGAGCTAAAAATAAGAGCATGTGAAGGAGGCTCCCCACTTTTTTTTTTTAATTTCCAAAGCTCACATCAAGTTTCCCGGAGAAAAATGGAGAGCTGATTTTCCTGAGGTTTACATATTTCTGTACGTATGACAGGTGAAATAAATGGCACCAATAGTGAGCGTACTACACAGGGACAGGTGGCGGCCGCTCTCAAACTCTCTCTTTGTCATCTCTCTGGAACATTAGCTGATGCTCCCGCGGGCCAGGCTGCGTGCAAAGAGAAGGCCTGGGCTTTGGGATCATTTATCATCCCTCTCCCCTGTGCACCCTCTCCCCTCAAGTCCCAAACATCACCAAACCCAAAACCACATCGAAAGGGATAGGCTTTTGTCACCTGTCACACAAATAGAACTTGGTTTTTGAGTTCCTAAGCGACAGATATTGGAGTCATTCTGTAATGAATTTGGAAAAGAAGTAAATAGAAAGGTTCTCCTTTCTTTTACTGCAAGGTATTATACTATATTTACCCAAATACTATTTGACCACCGGACTATTGTTTTCCAAAGAATAAGATATCACATCTGAAAAAGAGAGTTGGCCACCTAATTTTCACCATCATCCATGCCTAGACTGCAAATGGATTGCCAGATGAATCCTGGAAATATTTGTTTGAGTGCCTAGGACTGGAAACCTGGCTCCACTCTCTGTCACTTACCAGCTTTCTGACTTTGGGTGAGTTATTTCAGCTCATTTGGATTCTTCATCTGTAAAACGGGGGAGTAATGCTCACCACGTAGTGTTGCGAGGATTACATGGGATAGCTCAAGAAAAGCATCTGGGATGGGACTGGAGAACATTATCCTAAGTGAAGCATCTCGGGAACAGAAAAACAAACACCACATGTTCTCACTAACAAGTGGGAGCTAAACGATGGGTACACATGGTCATAAAGTGGTGTAAAGGACATTGGAAAGTAAGAAGGGGGAAGGTAAGGGATAAAAACCTACCTATCAGGTAAATGAACACTATTCTGGTTACGGGCACCCTAAAAGCCCAGACTTCAGCATTATACAATTCATTCATGTCACAAGAACACTTGCACCCCCTACAACTTTGAAATAAAAATCATGAAAGGAAATGACAAGCATCTGGCATATGGTAGGCACTTGAAAGTGGGCACTATCATTGTCTCATCATCATCATCATCTTCTTCTTCTTCTTCTTCTTCATCATCTTCCAGAAAGGCATAAGGTATATTCTATTAGTTAGAGTTCTCCAGAGAAACAGAACCAACAGGATGTGTGCATATATCCTAATACATATGATAGAGATGGGGAGAGCAAGAGGTGTTTGGATATAGAAAGAAAGAGAGAGAATTATTTTAAGGAACTGGCTCATAGGATTATGAGGGCTGGCAAGTCTGAAATATGGAAATCCTGCCAGGAGTTGATGCTACAGTCTTGAGTCCAGCGGTAGTCTGGAGGCAGAATTCCTTCATCTTTGGAGGATCTTAGTCTTTTGTCTTAAGGCTTCAACTGATCGGATGAGGCCCACCCTCATTATGAAGGGTCACCTGCTTTACTCAAAGTCTACTGATTAAAATGTTACTCACACCTGAAAATAAATTACCTTCTCAGCAACATCTGGACTGGCGTTTGACCAAGAGCTGGGTACCATAGCCTTGCCAAGTTGACACAGAAAATTAATCATCACAGGTATGTTATCTCTAATGTCAGGGAAAAAATCTGACCCAACTAAGTAGTGAGCATTGGATAAATCTCAGATTAACAATGTACTATTTAAATTAGGCACAACAGCAAAAAATAACACAAAAGGGACAACAACCATTCACCTGCTTAGCTCCCTCTGAAATTACCAGAAGTCACGCGGAAAGAGGACACCCTGGTGTGGTGGAAACACTCCACCCTCAGAGTGGACATCCCAGGTTCTAGCCCTCTCTGCTCCCGGCTCAGTGTGTGGTCGTAGACAGCTTCCTGAGAGTCTCTAAACTTCCACGGCTGTAACTCATAATGAACCCATCTGTCCTGCCTCCTGCGCAAGGGAAATGTGAGAATAAAATGAGCCCATTGTTAGGAAGGTCTTTTTAAGTAAACTTTTCAGTGTCTTAATACAAAGCATTATCCTACAAGGAACGTAATGCTCTGGACAGATTGAGTCTAATTATTCGTGCTAAAGCAAATAAAAGGCAACCCTGCTATGTCATAAGTTTGACCTCTAATATGTTAGCTAACAAAATCATTAACGTTTTCAATCAGAATTCATTTTCTCACCTTCTTAGGATTTAGAATGGCTTTTTGGATGTGAAGTAGATGACCAAGTTGTCTGAATACTAACCTTTTTTTTTCCCCTCTCTCAATAAATTTTCACATAGAAAATATTTCATTGCCTTTGAACAGGGCTCAAACCAGCAGGTCCAGCAAATTTTTGTTGTGGATAATTCATTCATTACAGAGATATTTATGGAGTCCTTGCCACACTCTGGGCGCTGGGCCAGGCTCTGGATGAAGAGGGTGGTGACTTCAAGCCCTGAGCCCAGTCGTGGGACAGGGCAAGAGTTTGATAGATGTCAGCTATTTATTATTTGTTCATACGTTATTATGTGACCATCTTTTAAAAAGAAAGACAGGATTAATTCTTCAGAATAAAGACATGGCTGAGCCCAACGTTCCTCCCAAACTCGGCAGCTTTTTCCAAGTTCCCAGGCCTGTGGCTGAGCGGCAGGTCACTATCACACCAAAGCCAGGGCACCAAGAGCCCAGAAGAGTGAGGCATTCTTTGGAAAACTTCACCTTCAAAGGAAATTGTCTTGTGTTGTTCTTTCAGAGCACTTCACACTTCATTGGGAAGCAATAAAAACAATTACCAGGTCATTAGTAAAGGTTATTATTTTTTTTAAGATCTAAAAGCATCTCTCCCAGAATGACCTTAGCTTGCATTTCAGTTGCTGTAGTGGAAACAGAGAGTACTTTGGAGTAGATACCCAGGGATCCTGCAGCAGTGCTTAGCCTTTTCTGAGCCTCAGTTTCCTCAACTCCACACTAAAGCTAGGAGTCCCTGCCTATCTCATTGGGCTGTCGAGAGGTTGAAATAAAATGGCTTGGAGCCAGACTTGGTGGTGTGTACCTGTCATCCCAGCTACGCAGAAGGATCACTTGAGCCCAGGAGTTCGAGGCCAGCCTTAGCAACATAGCAAGATCCTGTCTCTTAAAAAAAAAAAAAAATGGCTTGGGAATAACAGCTAGCACCAGCCTGGCACTCAAAAGACATTCTGTAAATGCAATTCCTTCCTTTCCCTGGCTCCATGTTTCCTGGGGTCAGAGATATGAATGGATAAAGCAGGAAAGATCGAAATGGGCACTAGATCTATCAAGATAGGCTAGGTTGTGCTGCAATAACAACCTGAAATCACTGGCAACCTGAAACCACTGGCAGCTGAAAACAGCCACGTTCATTTCTCACCCACACCCTACGCCCATCCATCAAGTGTTGACAAGCGAGCTCTACTCACCATAGCCACTCGGAAACCCAGGAGGGCAGAAGCTCTGTCTGGATGCGTGAGTCCAAGATCACAGAGGGAGCAAAAAAGGAGCATAACGAACCATACATTAGCTCTCAAAGTTTCTGCCCAGAAGTGATACACGTTACTTCCACTCACATTGCATTGGCTGAAACAAGTCATATTGCCACACCTGAACGAACAGTGTGGGGATGTGTCATCCTGCCACAACAGCAAGGACTGGCCCAAGCCAATGTCCACACATAATAAAAAGTAGGCGGAAATCTAGCACAAGTTTAGGCTTCAAATCTTGTTATATCAATTCAAATTATTTCCTATAACCAATATTTTCCTTTAAACTTTCAAGCCTTTATTTATTCCATAATTTGGTTACGTACCTTCAATGCACCAAGTACTGTTCTAGGCTCAGTGAACGTGATCTATCCCTGCCTTTATGAACTTTCCTTCTAGAAGGAAGGCAGACAATGGACAAGGAGAAAATATATACTGTCATTTCAAAGCATATGTGCTATAAAGAAAAAAATTAAGCAGGTAAAGAAATCGAGGATCACATCACTTGAGATGTGTGCTGAGGATGCTGAATGAGTTGAATGGCATCCCCCAAATTTTAGTTATCCCCTCCCCCATTTCCTTAAAGTTTTCTGGAAGGCACTGTGGCTGCCTTAAAATAATGACAACGATCACAACAATTTTGACAAACACAAAAGCTAACACATTTCTCCCACCACCCTGATCTAGCCCCCTCCTCCCGGTGTGGCCCTCAGATACTGGGCAGTGCCCCAGGCTCCTGCTGCGCCACAGCCCCACAGGGACACCGAGTGGGACAGGTCAGTCCAAGGCAGGACAAGAACAGCCTCCAGCAGGCCCTGGGGTTACCACGTGACCTCTGGTGAGACCTCAGTCTTCCTTTGCATCTGTACTGGTCAGGAACATTCCATGTACTCACCTATACCTGTGTATGGACATCCAGGTCACTGGTTAGGAGCACAGACAGAACTAAGACCAGGGTAGGTGGACAGGGGAGGGGGAGATAGCTCATTTTCCTGAACACCCCACTGGGCCCGGTGCTGCCCATACTCACCTCTTCTTATTTGACCTTCTCAATATCCTCATGACGGAGGCATTTTTCCTCCCGGTTTGCAGATAACGACACTGAAGCTCAGAGAAGGGAAATTATTTGTCCTAGGTCACAGGGAGTGAGTGCCAAAGCGGGGATTATAGCAGCCCATGCATGTTCTGTTCATCTGTGCAGACCTCCAGCGCCTGGACCCTGCCTGCGCTTTCTTCTTCTCCTCACCTCAGGGTCCTCCATTGGCGTCAGTGGTTCAGCCCTGCAGGTTGTTCTCAAGGTTTGGTTATTATTTGCTGAGCTCATATCATGTTCCAGAAATGATGCTAATGACAGTGCTAATACATTATACACTATAAAATCATTTTATATTCTATAGATTACATATACACCCATCAAACCTATGAGATGGGTCATTATGATTCCATTTTTTGCATTTGAAAACAGGCTCTGAGAGGTGACGTCAGACTCTAAAATCTGCACTTTCACCTACAGAGCCACATTGCTTCCATTAACCCAAATTTCTTCTCCAACAAAGCTACAGGCTACTGATGTTCCCTCCCACAGCAACTGACCAGATCAAATTTCCACAAGGGAACTTTTTTCTGTCCCAGACTCCTTTGAGGAGCTAATGAAAAGCATAAAACTCTTCTCCAGAAGAACGCTAATAAAAACAGAAGAGGTAAAAAAATTACATACAATGATCTTATTACACATTAGAAACAAATTTACTTCATAAATGTTCAAACTTTGTGTTTAAAAAAAAATCACATTTTAAAAATCACTTTTATTTGATGATGCCAAAATTAATGGTTAATTCCAGAAAGAAAAAAAACTGCACAATAAAACAAAAGTCAACCTTAAATGTGCTCAAAAGTAAATTTCATCTTTGAAATGTGATGGTATTTGCCTTGAAATAGAAGTTGAAACTGCAGTGTACAGTTGGACATGGTCCGTGCATGTCATCTTTGATATCCAATTTGACTTTTCCTTTTGAAGATATGAAATACTGACTCACACAAGAATCAGGGCTCCCAGAGCTCTTTATCAGATGAGAGACTTATGCCAAGAATCACCAGCATCCTCCAAGATAGCATCTGAATCAAGGATCTTATCCATATTGGTGAAGTTGCTTTGGAGGGTATGGCTAAGGGAAAATATCTAACTAAATTGGTTTAAACCCTAAGAAAGTACTTTTTGCTGGGTAGTAAGTCTGAAGATAGGGGGTTCTAGTGTTAGTTCAGCAACCCAACAACATCAGAGTTCTGGGCAGCTTCTCTGCAACTCTCTGAGCCTCCCCGTCACGGTCACAAGATGGCTTCCGCAGCTCCAGGCAACACATCCTCATTAAGACAGCACATTAAAAGAAATGTTGATAACTCCAGAGGGGTGATGTCATGTGACCGAGGCATTGCTGCAATTTTCTTTATCTACTTCAAGTCCCGCATAAGCTAGGTCAGACCCTTGGAACAAGGAGTTTTCCCAAATCTCTTCAACTGTGTATGGCTTCTTTTACTTAAAGGGTGAGTAATTGTGTAAGATGTTTCAACAAAAGGATTTTGTATGGAGACAAACACAAGTTTAAATAAATTTTTAGCCTTTTAAAATCAAGCTTCCTCGTGAAAAGTGTCTGCACCATCTAGTGTCAGGATGGACAGACGTAATTTTGCTGCGCGGAAACACTAGGACCTTTTGGAGTAGGAAGTCCTTCTCATGTTCAGTGATAAAAATTGAAACAAAGGATATATGTAAATTTGGACATTATTTCTTCTCATTGATATTTTCCCTTAAGCTGGGCCCAACATAAGCAAAGGCAGGAGTGCCCACTTATAGAGATAAGGGTGTGTTGTCATTCATGAAGCGCTTCTCATCAACATGACATCAAGGTAATCACTATTGTGGCTGTTCCTAATCACATACAGTAATGTCTTTCTAGCCTACATTTGTTTGCAGTGAAACCACACATCAAAAATATTTTTAAATTGGAAAACGACATTACTTTCACAAAGACAATTTAGCACAAAAAAAACCTAAAAGAAAATACTTATTTTCCCACCAGGAGATCATTCACGGACTGCAGGCTAAGACACCCTGTGTGCAAACAATTCTCCTCTTTTCCTAGTGTGACAGAATGGTAAATGCTACTTTTCATGTGATCTGAGCTCTGCCTCTAAGAACACCACCCATAGAGGACATGCTAAGAGAATGGGATGTAACTGGTTGGCAACCTTTCACTCCTTACTTGCTCGAGGGTCGATACAACAGGCTGGGGAGAAAGACGAAAGAGTGAGGGTCTCTTTGGAGGGACCCGGTATAGAGAGGAAAGTGTGGTCAGCTGAGTGAGAGACGTGAGTTTGAATGTTGGCTTCCCCAACTCTGGGACCTTTGTTCAATCAATTATTCTCCCTCAACTTCCATTTCCTTACCTGAACAAATGAAGGTAATCATTACTTCCAGTGGGACTGAGCATTTAAAAATTACCAAAATTGATTCTGTGTTTGTGACCAAAGAATGTTTTACTATCTAAGAGTGACCAGTAAGCTAATGGCACTAGCCTGAGTTTCTACTGGGAAGGTGGGAGAATGACAAGGTTGGTTGTATAATTCTATCCTCCATGCTTGTTGACGGTCTCTGTTTCCCATAAACATAAATGCACATGGGAAGTCAGCAGAGTGTATCTTGCCATCCTAGGGGTTCTACCCACCTTTGGAGGCAGCAGAGCAAGAGAGAACAACCAAGGCTCACATTTGTAGGCAACTCACACCAAACCCCAAACCCACCAGGAGGACATGTTCTGCCACCCTCTGGTCCAGGGTCACTTCAACATAGCTGTGGCAACAAGTAGGATGCACAAGGCAATGTGTGAGGCACCAACTTTGGTTTTTTTACCTTGGTCTTGATCAGGCCAGAGGGAGAAACAAGTCATAGCCATGTGAAAGTCCAAGCTCATAACTGTATGTCTTGGGTGAGTCACTCAACCACTTTTGATCTCTCACCCTTTCCATTTACTTTATTTGCATATTTTTTGCTCATTATAATGTCATTAGCATGAGCAGAGGAGTACGATTGCCAGGGTAACCAAGAGAGAAGTTGGTGCCATCCATTCTGAGCTGAAACCAGCCTACGAGATCAATCTCACACTGTGTCATCAACACTTCATTTTGTGGGTTGCCAGATTGTAAAATCTCGTATTTTCAATATATCGTTCATGTATCTTACTCTTCTAAATCCATTTATTGAATATATTCATTTCCACACACATAAGCAAATGGTTGTTTGTGCATGTAAATGAATGTATTTAAGTCTAACATCTTATGTATACCAAATACATTTTATAAACTTGTTATTTAACCTAATGAATGTCCTTCCTACACTAGATCAAATTCTCGACCAGTAGCCATCAATCTCCCACTTGCTTTAAGGGTTCTGACAAATGGCATCTTCATATAAAAGAAATCCATTTCTGTGCTTTACTATATTCTGAGCAGGACTTTCCATCTCTTACCTCTCAAAATGTTAAAGAAATTGATCACATTCCCTACATTTCCAAGAGCTGATGGAAGTCAAAAGTTGCCGACAATTCTGTAAATTCCCAGATGACTTTAGGTTCTTGAGGTCACCTACAGATTCCATGTCTTCTCATGCTCCTCAGAGCAGCTGCACGCTGTGAAACCTAGGTCTTTCCTTGGATTATCTTTCTACAGTCACTCACATCAAATATAACAGAAAAGTATGATTCAAAAATGCAAATTCATGGCTCTTCTCCCCGCCTGCTCAGCCTGGATTAACGAGGCAAATTCTGATGTGGTCCACTCGGCATTTTCCTGTCTCATCCCTCTCTCACACCCCTCTTGACCCTGATGATGTAGAGCTGGTTAATCAGAGGTTGGGGATTGCATTGGAAAATGCAGAGATTTTTCTCAAAGATAGAGTACAAGGAAAGGTAGGAAGGTGAAGATAAACAGAAAACTATTATGGAAACACTCTTTTGGCCCAGTGTTAGAGAAAATGGATCTTAAGATGTAGTTATTTATTTAACAAACATTTATGTAGTTCTTCCTATGTCTCTGGCACTGTTTTGTGAGTGTGACAAATATTAACTCATTTAATGTTCATCACCAACCTATGAGGTAGGTACTGTTTATCATCTTCATTTTATAGATGAGGAGACTAAAGCACGGAGAGATTAAGTGATTTGCCTAAGGTCCCACAACTTCTAAGTGTGAGAGCCAAAACTCAAACTCACGCTGTCTGGCCCAGAGTCCACGCTCTTACCCTTGCTCTGTCCTCCTTCCCATGTTGTTTGTGAACTGCATTTCCTTTTATAATATTACAGACATTCAAGGAAAGTTTGGAATGAGCTGTGCATTGGACTATGTTACTTTGTCCATGACATCAACTTGACACTAAGCCATGGGGGGCCCCAGAATGTATTTGGCTTTTGAAAGGGCACCCGAGTTGATCGGCTTTGTTAAAGACACAGGGTGTGGCTCACAGAGAAGAATCGTGACATAACTTGACCACCTTCTGCCTCCTTGGCTGCCTCCCCTTCCTACCTCCTCCCCTCTCTTGTCTTCTTACCTCTTTCCTCCAGGATTGCCTTGGGAACTCCAAATTCCTCTCCCTTTATTATACAGCTTTTATCAAACTGCTTCTCTCAAACACACCTGTCCAGACCCATCATCGTGCTCAGACAGACAAATTTTACAGAACTCACTTTCCTTTAGACAGTTTTAAAAGTTTGCCTTTGGTTGAATTCCCTTGTTTCTCCAGTTTCTGAGAAGACAAATCAGAACTCAACATTGCTAGAGTGTTATCCACAGGGTGCTGACAAGGGCAAAGGGCGAACACCCAGAATGATAAAGGAGAATTTAGAGTCACCCTCAAGAGTCACCGTGGAAAAATACTCTCTCCTGTGGCATGCTTGACTTTTCTACATTATCCAGTTTCCTTCCAGTTCACTTTTCTGATAAGCAGAATCTAGATATCGGTGCTTCCCAGATATAATTGCTTATTGCTGAATCCCTGAAAGGCAAAGGCAGAGATATTTTTCAAAAATCTGGCCACTTTGATATCTACGGTGACTTGGGCCCAATAGAGAATGTTACTTCCTATTGCCAAATTGCAAAGATACCCTCTTGAGTTTCCCAAAATACCTCCTTGCTGAAGAGTTCTTTGCCTCAAAGAAGGGTGACGGGTCGCAACAGTCACTGAGTAGAAGGCAGCAGGCATTAGTCAGACGGGGGAGAAGTTGCAGATAAATTTTAAGAGCGACTGCAAACATGGGACCATATGGTATCCAGGGGCATTTTTGTTTTAGCAGATATATCTTGGGATCTTTGAAGGAATGGATGCACTGCCAACTCGTCAATTAATCAACACTCCCAAGGTCACCAGGGACGTTGTGGATTGGGCTCGGGCAATAGGGGCCTGGAGGAACTGGCTTTAATTAAAGGATTTGTGCAGTAATGGAATCCTCAAATCCTTTGAGCAATGTTGCATGAACTGGGCCTTTCAATCCCTGTGTGCATTTTCCATGGCTGCAAAAAAAGCGACAAATATCCTGACCAAGCACTTCGAGGGAGGGTGTTGTTGTTAACCCATTAGAAAACCCCACTGAAGGACACACAGTTGGGAAACATGCCCAAGCAAATGAAAAAGAAAACAGAAAATTGCACTCTGCAGTATTGGGGAGGATATTTATTCTCCAAACTCTTGCAATAAAGTCCTGATATGGTCATTACTACTTCAAAAAGTAATTGCTCTGTGGGACCTTAAGTGTTTTGACATTACCTGCACTCTAAAAACTCACCAGCTATCTTCATGTGAATTATGATTTATAATTTGGACGGGATAATTGTTATCTGAGAATTAAAAGTCTTGCAGTTTGTGAAGCCTACAAACTAGGGAAGAATTCTGGCAGAATTCTGCCCTTAGATGTTTTTGGACATGCAGAATATTCTTATGGGGCATCTACTGGCTTCTGAAAGATCAACCACCCCCTTTTGACCAAATATATGCTCTCTGGGCCCTGTCCATAAACAGCCTCACATGTCCAGCTCTCGAAGATAGTTTTGAGTTTGTGACCCTTAGTAGACATTTCTCCAAAGCTATGACCCGCTTTGTGTCACTTGGCACATGTGAAATTCACACATGCACAACCCTCATGCTCTCATGCCTGTCCCAAATTACGGGCTACAGCATAGAAAATGTGGGCTGGGAGTAATGCCAATTCCTGGTCACTAGCAGGAACTCTACCTTGTCATAGATTGCTACACATCTTTTATCAAGTCCCATCACCAGGAAGCTCAGAGCCTGTATGACATTACTCAGTCCTCCAAATCTTTTCAAAGAACTATGACTTAATTTTCAGGTATGTTTTTTATCAGGAGCTGTTATAAGGTCATCTTTATGTGTTTCAAAAAACTGCTAAAAAATTCTAATATATTGTTCAGTGTCTCTTATCAAAGCAACTTGCAGGCTGGTTTACTTTCAGAGCTCAGAGTGGGATAACAGTTTGCTTTCTCAATAACCAGACATGTATAGGACACATGTCTTAGTCTGCTCAAGCCGCCATAACAAAATACTACAGACTGGTGGCTGAAAAAACAGACATTTATTTTTCACACTTCTAGAAACTGGAACGCTGAGATCAGGATACCGGCATTATCCAGTTTCTGGTGAAGGCTCACTTCCTGGCTTGCAGGTGGCCCCCTTCTCTTCTTGTCCTTACATGGCAGAGAGAGAGAAAGCACGTGCGCTAGCTCTCTGGGGTCTCTTCTTATAAGGACACTAATCCTGTTGGATCAGGGTCCTACTCTTGTGCCTTCACTTAACCTTAATTATTTCTCTATCTCCAAATTCAGTCATATTGAGGGCTAATGCTTCAACATATGAATTTTGAGGGGACATGATTCAGTCCATAGAAATACATGTATAAAATCCATCCAATTTTCTTTCTCCCCAGATGCTATGAATATCATAGCATATTTTAGGCTGAATTCCATTAGCTTTTTTAACCTAGGCTTTAATTTATAATTTTTTCATATCCCCTTACCAGGCCCATCTCAGCACCAGACCAGTGCCTGTGGCTCCAAGCTCTAGGCTGGCCCCCATGGACCCAGGTTCCAGGCCATATCCAGTGTCAGTTCAGTCCCTACCACTCTAGGCACCAGGCCAGCACCCATGGCCCCAGGCTCAAGCTGGCCCACACGGCCCTCAGCTCCAGGCTCATTCCCATAGAGCCAAGCTCCAGTCCTGCCCCAGTGCCAGGTTGGCCCCTGCACTGCCCCCCCAGTCCAGGCCAGTCCCTGCAGACTCAGGCTCCAGGCCCACCCTCATAGGCTTAGTCTCACAGTTTTGTCCAGCACCATGTCAGCCTATGTGGACACAGGCTTTAGGCTCACCCCACTGGACCCAAGTTCTAGTCTTGGCTATGTGGACCCAAGCTCCATGTTGCCCCCCGTGAACTCAGGTATCAGGCCCATCCACTCACTGGTCTGGGCACCAGACCAACCAGTCCAAAGTCTCCAGCAGCAAATCAGCAAATCTCAGAGATTTTGGGTGATCTTACTGGTAAAGGGCTTCCCCAGCTGAAGCCAAACAAATCAGAAGACAATATATGAACAAAATAAGAAGTTTAACTGAAAGACATGAATCACAAAAATGAACCAAATGAAATCTGGTGGTGAAGAAAACAATAACTGAACTGAAAAATACCACAGAGAGCTTCAACAGCAGACTTGATTAGCAAGAGAAAGAATCAGCAAGCTCAAAGACAGGTCACTTGAAAGTACCCAGCCAAAGGACCAAAAAGAAAAAAAAAAGAGTAAAGAAAGTACTTGGAACTTTTGGGAGGCCATCAAGTAAACCAATATACACATTATGGGAATTCCAAAAGGAGCAGGGAAAGAGAAAGGGGAAGAAAGCTTATTTAAAGAAATAATGGCAGAAAACTTCTCAAATCTGGAGAGGGAAATGAACATCAAGATTCATGAATCTTGAAGAACCTAAAATAGATTAAATATGAAGAGATATTACCAACCCACATTATAATCAAATTCTCAAAGTCAAAGACAAAGAGAATTTTAAAAACAGCAAAAGAAAAGCAACTCATCATATGCAAGGAAAACTCCATAAGATATCAGAAGACTTCTCAGCAGAAACTTTGCAGGCCAAGACAAAGTGGGATGATATATTTAAAGTGCTAAATGAAAAAAAAAAAAAAACTTCCAACCAAAAATATTATACCCAGAAAATCTGTCCTTTGGAAATGAAAAAGTAAATAAAGACTTTCCCAGGCAAATAAAAGCAAAGGGAGTTCATCACCAGTAAACCTACTTTATGTGAAATGGTAAAGGAAGTTCTTCAGGTTGAAAATGAAACCACATGAAACTATAAAAGTCATCATGAAGGTAAAAATATAGTAACATTCAGAACACTGTAATACTGTAATGGTTGTGTGTAAATCCCATCTAACACTAGTATAAAAGTTAAAAGATGAAAATATTAAAATAAACATACCTATAATAGCCTATTAGTGAATATGCAATATAAAATATGCAAATTGTGACATTAATAACCTACAATGTGGGGGAGGAGAAGTTAAAGTGTAGAGTTTTTATACATGGTAAAAAGTTAAGTTGTTATCAGCTTAAAATAGATTGCTATAACTATAAGATATTTTTTGTAAGCCTCATGGGAACCACAAAGCAAAAACCTGGAGTAGATACACAAAAATAAAGAGAAAGGAATCAAAGCATGCCATTAAAAATAAAAATCATTCATATCAGAAAGGAAGACAGCAAAAGAGGAATAAAAAAAAGAAAGGAATTACAGAACATTAAGAAACAATTAAGAAAATGGCAATAGTAACACCTTACCTATCAGTAATTACTCTAAATGTAAATGGCTTAAATTCCCCAATCAAAAGACATAGAGTATCTAAATGGATTTTTTTTTAAATAATAAGATTCAGTTGTATACTGCCTATAAGAGACTCACTTCAGCTTTAAGGACAACCATGGATGAAAGTGAAGCGATGGGGAAAATATTCCAAGCAAATGGTAAACAACATAGAGTAAGAGTGGCTACATTTATGAAAGAAAAAATAGACTTTAAGTCAAAAACTGTCACAAGACAAAGGAAGTCATTATATAATGGCAAAGGGATCGATTCATCAAGAGGATATAACAATTGTGAGTATATATGCAACCAATGTCAGCATCTAAATACAAAAAAGTAAATATTAACATAACTGAAGGGAGAAATAGATAGCAATAGAATAATAGTGGGGGACTTCAATACCCTGCTTCTAACAATGAATAGACCATCCAAACAGAAAATCCTTAAGTAAATAGAGGACTTGAACAACACTATTGACCAAATGGACCTAATGTACATATACAGAAAATTCCCTCCAGCAGCAGCAGAATACTTATTCTTCTAAAGTGACCACAGAACACTTTCCAGGATAAATATACATTAGGCCACAAAACAAGTCTTAGCAAATTCAAAAAGATTGAAATCATATCAAGTATTCTAAACCCCCAAGACTCCACCAAAAAACTGTTAGGACTAATAAACAAATGCAGTGACATTGCAATAATAATAGAACTTATACTATAACTTCCATGATATATATAGTGGAATGTTATCCAGCCTTCAAAAAGAAATAAATTCCATCATTTGCAATAGCATGGATATACCTGGAGGACATTAGGGTAAGTGAAATGAGTGAGGCACAGAAAGGAAAATACTGCATGACCCCTCTTGTATATGGAATCCAAGTCAAAGACATAGAAACAGAGAGTAGAACAGTGGTTACCAGGGGATGGAGGATGGAGGAAATTGGGAGATATTGCCCAAAGGGTACAACGTTTCAGTTATGTAGGAGGAATAAGTTCTGGATATCTAATGTACAGCATGGTACCTCTAGTTAATACTGTGTTTTACACCTGAAATGTGCTAAGAGCAGATCTTAAGTGTTCTCAACACGCACCTATACACACACAAAGGTAACTGTGTGAGGAGATGAATATGTTAATTAGTTCAAATGTGGTAATCACTTTACAATGTATACATATATCAAAACATCACTTGTACACCTTAAATATATGCAAATTTTACTTGTCAATTTGCCTCAATAAGCTGGAAAAAATGTCAAGGAAAAAAAAGAGATTCTAGGGCTTGCTGTTATCCTCTAATAAGTCTTGTTCTAGTAAAGCTAGCTTGAGTGATTTTCTGTTACTAAGAACTCTGTGTCGGACAGGATCTTAGTTTTAAACAAAAGAAGTTGACTCTGATTGATTAACCAGAAAAGTTGTTGACTTAAAAGACGATGAATGACCTCCACTTTCAGGAAGATTTAGTAGACATACCTCCCCTATTCCTCCCATCAAGTATGACTAAAAACCCTGGACACTATATGAATAAACATAAGAAGTCTCTGAAATGTGGAAAAAAGAAGGCATACTGGCTAGGGAACTTGGGATCCAAGGAATGACATGGTGATAAGTTCCCTGGATTTTATTGCCTCATATATCCCATATTGGATACTGGAGAAATTGGAAACCCAGAAATGTTAATGAATGCAGACAAAAAATCTCCAAGAAAAACTTCTTTCTCTAGTCAAATGACCAAAACAGAGAAAGCCAAAAAATACAGAAAAATGTTAGGCAATAACTGTGCTACTATAGTCAAATACCACAATCCCCCTCCCCATGACTCCACCCCCACCCTGCCTAGACCCCCACACTTGCCAGACCATGGTGAGGTGCCCCAACTTCTCTCCTGGAGTAGTGTCAGAGAAGGCCAAGTAGGAAGCCAGGATGTGCATCCCCACCAGCACCAGGCAGTAATGACCCTTTCTCTTCTGCAGTATTAGCAGAGACCACTGGGGAGGTTGGATGTCCACCTCCACACAGCCATAATGAGGCATCCTTTTCCATCCTTGCTGGAGTTATATCAGAGGAGGTCTTGTGGAGAGTCAGGACTTTCACCATCACACAGCAGTAACAAGACCACACTCTACAGTGCCAGTAAAAGCTACAAGGTGCCCCTCCCCGTCCCAGCCAAGTATCAGTGGAGGCCTATAAGAGACTCATTTCAGCTTTAAGGACACACATTTTCTGAAAATGAAGGGATGGGGATATTCTAAGCAAATGATGAACAAAATAGAGTGGAAGTGGCTACACTTAGACAAAATAGACTTCAGGTCAAAAATTGTCACAAGAGACAAAGGATCCCCCTCCACCCAGCAATAACATGTAGCCCCTCAGAGAAAAACCTGGATTTAACCTCTAGCTGGCAGTAATAAAGTGTGCTCTCCCTTTATGCACTAGAGTGGTATCAGAGGAGGCCTGCTAAAACCCAAGATTTAAATATATCCACAGTGGTATAATATAAAAATTTAAATGTTGGGACTTTAATCAAAAAATCACTCATTATACTAAAAAACCAGAAAGATCTCAAAGTAAATAAGAAAAGATAATCAATAGACATCAACACTTAGATAGCATGTGTTAGAATAATTCAGCAAGGAATTTAAAACAAATATGTTTTAATGAGCAGTTGCAAGCGTGCTTGAAATAAATATTTTTAAAGCTTCATCAAAGAAACAGAAAGTCTTAGCAAAGAAATAGAAGACATAAAAGAACCAAGTGGAAATTTTAGAACTAAAATACACAATAACAGAAAAGTTTTTAAACTTAGTGGATGTGCCCAACAACAGAATGGAAAGGACAAAGAAAAGAATCAGTGCACTGAAGACAGACAAAATACTAATCGAAATTACTTAATCTGATAATAGAGAAAAATTCGACTAGAAAAAAATGAGCAGAACCTTGTGAATTTGTGTGACTATAACAAAAGAGCTAACATTTCAGTCATCAGAGTCCCAGGAGGAGAAGAAAAAGAATGTGGGGCTGAAAAAGTATTCAAAGAAATAATGGCTTAAAATTTCCCAAATTTGGCAAAAGACAGAAATCTAGACTCAAAAAGGTGAATGAACCACAAACAGGATAAACCTAAAGAAATTCACTCTAAGACAGACTATAGTAAACTTCTGAAAACTAAAGATTAAAAAAAAAAAAGCTTGAAAGCAGTCAGAAATGACAAATGACACGTTACTTACAATGGAAAAATAACTGACATTTGAATGTCAGTGGATTTCTCATCAGAAACCATGAAGGCTAGAAAGAAGTGACAAATTTTTCAGGTGTTGTTGAAGGAAAAGAATTATCAACCCAGAATTCTATATTCGATGAAAATATATTTCAGGAATGGCAGGGAACTTAATACATTCCCAGATGAAATAAAACCAAAAAAATTGATTGCCAGCTGACCTATCTCTAAAAATATGGCTAAAGGAAGTTTTTTAAATGGAAAGGAGATGATAAAAGAAGAACTCTTATTTAGAGCATTACAAGGAAGATAGAACACAATAAATGCAAAAATATGAGTGAAAACAACAGACCTATCTTCTCCTCTTGTGTTTTCTAAATTACATTTGAAGGTTGATGTCAAAATTGTAACAGTCTAATGTGATTCTCAATGTATGCAGAGAAAATATGAAAGACAATTTTTAATAATAGGCGAGGATAAAGTGACATAAAGGTAGGTAAGGATCCTACGCTTTGCTCAACTGGTAATATGTCAACACAAGTATATACAATATATTTTGATAAGCTATGTTTATATAATGTAGCACCTAAAGTAACTTTAAAAAATTTTTACAAAAGATACTCTCAAAATATAGATAAATCAAAATGAAATTCTAAAAAATGTTTAAGTAATTCATAGGAAGGAAAAAAAATAAAATTACTCCCTCAAAAAAGAGACAACAAACTAACAAACAAACAAAAAATCAAATGGCAAACTTAGGCCTTAAAACGTCAATAATTGAAATAAATATAAATGTTACAAATATACCAGTTAAAAGATGAAGAATAAAAGAACAGATAAAAAATATAACATAACTATATGCCATATATATTATATATATAACTATATATAAGAAACTCACTTCAAATATGATATACATAAATTGGAAGTAAAAACATGGGAAAATATATTTCATGTAAAAATTAATCAAAACAAAACAGGAATGACTATGTCAATATCAGATAAAGTATACTTCAAGGCAAAGAAATTTTCCAAGGACAGAGAAGGACATTACATAATAATAAAAGTGAAAATCCACCAAGAATACATAAACATTCTAAATATGTATGTACCAAACAACAAAGCTGCAAAACGTGATACTAATATATTGAACTGGTAGAACTGAAGGGAGAAATAGACAAATTCTCAATTATAATAGGGGACTTCAACACATCTCTCTCAACAATTATAGGAATGAGACAAAAAATCAGCAAATTTCTAAAGGAATTCAACAACTCCATCAAGCCATAGGGTCTAATTGATATTTGTAGAACATTTTATCCAAAAGTAGCAGAATACATATCGTTTTCAAGTACCGACAAAACATATCCCAAGGTAGACCTCACTTTGTGCCATTAAAAAAAAACTCAACAAATTAAAATATTTGAAATCATAGACTATGTTCTCTCACCACAGTGAAATCAAAATTATAAATCAGTAACAAAAAGATAAGAAGGAAACCTCAAAACACACTGTTGTATTAGTTTGGTTCCACAAACTGGGTGGCTTAAACAAAAGAAATTTATTTTCTCATTAATTGTGGAGTCTAAAAGTCTGAATTCAAGGTGTTGGCAGGGTTGGATTTTTTCCTGATGCCTCTCTTTGGCTTATAGAAGGCTGTCTTTTCCCTGTGCCTTCGCATGTATTCCCTCTGTACTTGTGTTTGTCCTAATATTCTCTTCTTATGAATACATCAGTTACAGTGTTTAGGGCCCACACTAATAACTTCATTGTAACTTTATTTTCTCTTGAAAGGCTCTATTTCAAATACAGCCATATTCTGCAGTACTTAGAGTTAGTACTTCAGTGTATGAATTTCATTCATATGTTGGAAAAAAATCTGTAGGACACACCTAAAGCAGTGCTGAGAGGGAAATTTATAGCACCTGATGCTTACAGTAGGATAGAGAAAAAGCCTCAACTCAATAACCTAAATTTCTGCTACAAGAAAGTAGGGAACAAAATAAACTAGAAGCAAGCAGAAGAAAAGAAATAATGAAGAACAGAAATCAATGAAATTGAAAGCAGAAAAACAATAGAGAAAATCAATGAAACAGAAAGCTGGTTGCTTAAAAAGATCAATAAAATTAACAAATCTCTACCAAGACTGACAAAGAAAAAAAGAGAGAAGACATAAATGAATCATGTCAGAAACGAGACATGGTATATTATTACAGATCCCGTAGTTAACAGAAAGACAATAAGGGAATACTATGAACAGCTCTACATACGTAAATTTTATTTTTTTTTTTTTGAGACAGGGTCTCGCTATGTTGTCCAGACTGGCCTCAAACTCCTGGGCTCAAGAACTCCTCCCCCACAGCCACCTGAGTAGCTGGAATTACAGGGGCACACTACTGCATCTGGCTATAAATTTGATTTTTGACAAAGGTGCAAAAGCAAATCAGTAGAGGCAATATAGTCTTTTCAACAAATGGTAGTTGGGCAATTGGCTATCAATAAGCAAAAAAAAAAGAGAGACCTTGACTTAAACCTTGCACCTTATACAAAATTAACTCAAGCGGATCATACATTTACTTACATGTAAAATGTAAACTTATAAAACTTTTAGAAAATATCATAATAGAAAATGTTTGATACCTAGGACTTAGTGAACAATTCTTAGACATGACAACAAAAGCATAACTCATAAAGTAAAAAATAAATAAATTGGACTTCATCAAAATTAAAAACTTTTGCTCTGCAGATGACCTTGTAAAAAGGTAGAAGACAAGTTCCTGACTGGGAGAAAATATTTGCAAGCCACATATCTGACAAAGATGTCATTTCTAGAATATATAAAGAACTCTCAAAACCCCAAAAATAAAAAAAAAAAAAAAGCCAAACAACTCAATTAGACAGTAGGCAAAAGCTGTGAAGAGAATATACGGATGGCAAGTAGACACATGAAAGATGTTCAACATCACTAGCCATTAGAGAAATGCAACTTAAGACTACAATGAGTTATCACTACACACCTTTTATAAGAGCTAAAAGAAAAGACAGTGACAACACCAAATGCTAGGGAAGATGCAGAGAAACTAGATCTCTTGTGCTTTGCTGGTGGTCGTTTAAAATGGCACATCCATTCCAGAAAATAGTTTGACAGTTAAAAATGAAAGAAAGAAAGAAAAAAAGAAAAAACAAAAGAAAGAAAGAAAGACAGAAAGACTAAACCCAAACTTACCATAGGACCAAGTACCAGCAATTGTACTTTTTGAAATTTACCCTAGAGATACGAAATTCTACGTCTGCACAAAAGCCTGAACAGGATTGTTCATAGCAGCACTACTTGTAATAGCCAAAACCTAGAAACAAACAAAATGTCTTTCAATAAGTGAATGGTTAAGCAAACTGTGGTACATCTAGACAATGGAATGGTTGTTGGCAATAAAAAGGAATGAAGTATTGTTATTACATGTGCAGCACCTAGGATGGATCTCAAGGGCATTATCCAGAGTAAAAAAAGAAGTCAGTCTCAAAAGAACACACACTGTATGATGCCATTTGTATAAACATCCCCAAAACGACAAAATAGTAGAGATGGAAAACAGATTAGTGGTTGTCAGAAGTTAGAGATAGCAGGTTGGGGCAGGGGAATGACTGTTTAGGAGCAAGAAGAGTTTGGAAGAGTTTGGTGTCTTGATTGTGGTGGTGAACACATTAATGTACATGTGTGAGAAAATGCCATAAAACATTTACCAATGCCCACACACTTACCAATGTCAATTTTCTAGTTTTTACTATAGGTATTTAAGATGTAGCCACTGGGGGAAACTGGGTAAAGGGTACGTGGGACTTCCCTGTATTATCTTTGTGACTTCGTGTAAATGTATAATATTTAAATCAAAAGTTTAAAAATAAGGTTATTGAACATCTCACAGATGCAACTAGAGTGCTGGAGAATGAGCTTGAGAATAAGATTCTGGGAAAAAAAAAAATGACCAACTCCAAGGTGCAGACCTGATCAGAGGAAGAAATGGCAGCTGCCACCATTTGGCCAGGATACTGCAGTTCGCACTCCTGCCTTTTCAGTGGGTGCTGTGCCTTTTCACTGCATGAAAGAGAGAGAGAGAGGAAGAGAGGGAGAGAGGGAGAAAGGGGGGAGGGAGAGGGAGGGAGAGGAGGAGAGGGGAAGAGGGAGAAAGAGGGAAAGACAGAAGGAGAAGGAAGGAGAGGGAAGAAGAGGAGGGGGAAGAAGAAGGAGGAGGAGGGAAGGGAGAGAAAGAAGAGGAAGAGAAAGAAGACAAGAAAAAGGGAGGAGAAGAAGAGGAGGAGAGAGAGAGGAGAGAGGAATGAAAATGTCACTGGGTACATTCTGATTGGCCAAGCTAAGGTTACCTGTCTGTGTCCCAGCTGCAAGGAATGCTGGGAAAGCAAATATCTATCTTTTCAGCTTCTATAGTGGGAGGCAGTCTTTGTGCCATATCTGTACTCATAAACTGAGACTCCCTCCCCAAATAAACACACAAAAAATGCATCCAGTTGTGGGTGGCTGAAACAAATGGGCAATGTTCCTCTCCAACCCTGACAGAGACGGCCCTCTTCCTGGGTCTCCCTGCCTTCGGCCACCCCTTCCTTCTCCACGCATGATCTTTACCTGATTTTGTCACTTTCCTTCACAGAATCTTAACCTTCAGGGCCAAGGGCAAACTCCTTTGCTGAACACACAGGTGCTTTACGACTTGGTCCTGACTGACTTGTCTGCAACGTTATTCTACACCGCCCGCTTCCTCCCCTCATCACAGACACCCCCTAGACGCCAGCTAAACAGCCATACTAAAGCCCTTAGAGTTCCCCCAAGGGGTTGCTTTGACCCTTCCCACAGACTGCTACCTGGGCCTAGAGGGGCTTCCCCTCCGCGTCAGGTTGCTCCTATTCCTACTCATCTCACAGCTGGTCACGTCACTTCCAGACGGAGAAGGGGGAGAAGGCTCTCAGTTCCCAGCCCATTCCCTGTGAGGTCTCGCTGTGCTTTCTACCCTTGGGTTGGAGCAAATTTCCCCCTTCTAAGGAATCTCCCTTTCAACTTAAGCCAGTGTGAATAGGTGTCTGATTCTCACAGCCAACTGTACCCTGGCTCAGACAAAATTGAACAAGACACCTGGTCCTTGTACATGCTAATTGCTCGAAAGATGGCGTTGGTCACTAATGGGCCCCCTTGAGGTACTCTTCACACTCAGCCTCCCTGTCTCCAGTTGAACGTGACTTCCTCAGAGAGGACTTTTTAAACCTAACCATCCAAATTGTGCCCCTGTGAGCCCCCTTTGGAGTCCTGATCACAGTGTGTGATTGTGCATTCATTTGTGACTGTCTTCCACACAGTTGAGGTTCTCTGGGATGAGGTAGTGTGTTTTTGTTCAACTTCACACACCCAGCAAGACACGAAACACAAGAATCCTAACAGGTGCTCAATAAATAGCACTCGAATGAACGAGCTCTGCAACAGGACTAACAGTCATTCTACACCCGCACACCTAACAGGCTTCTCGGGTGATACGGGTAAGGGCATGCAAATGTGGAGGCTCAGCCCTTAATAATAATGTGTCCTCTGGCTCCCTTCCAGCCTGCACTCCTCACTGGGCAAACTCCCAAAAAGGACAGATCTGATTCTGACCTCCCCTCTTCACGTGTTGAGTCTTCCAGCTGAGAAGAGAGGAGGTGGAGGGGGCGGGGCCTGGAGGCAGCACCTGCAGAGCCGTCCTCCCCGGAGAGGGATCCTCCGTGCCTGTGCTCAGTGTCGAGTTGGCAGCTCCTGCCCGAATGCCAGCCAATGAACTCTTGATGACCTGCAGTCATGAACTTCATGCCATTGTTACAAACAACCCTCTCTGTCCTCCAGAATTCAAAATATCAGTGTTTTTTGTTGACTTTCATCATTTTAAATTGGTCGCATAAGGAGTATGTTGTGGTGGCTGCTGTTTTTAAGTAGGTGGAAGATGCTTTTGCGCTGAGACCTCTCCTTGGCCCATTGCTGCTCAGAACAAATGTTACGATCAAATTACCATCCCCTGGAAATAGCAGCCTAAGTGGGAAATGCTGACAACTTCTAACCTGAGCAGTGCAAATGGCATTGATAGAATATCTAAAATAAATGAATACGGCAAAAAAAAAAAAAAATTCCTGAAGTATGAATTTCCTTAATACAGCAGAACCATGTGGCTCTGAGCCTTCCACAAATAGGCAAGGGAAAGGAGAAGGATACCCCAGCACGGTGGGAAGGCCTTTGCTGACCTTTGCATAGTATTGTGCTCTGCCGGCATTGTTCTAAGTAGCAAAGCTGGCTCTGCGATGAGGGCTGGTAATCAGAGAGGCGTCAGAAACCACTCCCTCCTCCCCCAGCCCTCCTGCAGCATGGACAGCACAAGCCACAGCCACGGGCTGTGCCTCTCAGATCACAGGAGCAATGCGTATGTGCATGAGGTTGCATTTATAGAGCTTTTTCTCTTTTTCAAAGTTCTTTTTTTTTTTATTTCAGCATATTATGGGGGTACAGATGTTTAGGTTACATATGTTGCCCTTACCCCCCCCCAAGTCCGAGTTTCAAATATGTCCATCCTTCGGGTGGTGCGCATTGCACTCTTTGTGTATGCAAATACCCGTCCCCTCCTCCCTCCTCCCCCCCTCCCCCCTGCCCAACATCCACTAGATGTTATTCTTATATGTGCACTTATGTGTTGATCAGTTAATACCAGTTTGATGGTGAGTACATGTGGTGCTTGTCTTTCCATTCTTGGGATACCTCACTTAGTAGAATGCGTTCCAGCTCTATCCAGGAGTATACAAGAGGTGCTATATCACCATTGTTTCTTAAAGCTGAATAGTACTCCATGGTATACATATACCACATTTTATTAATCCACTCATGTACTGATGGACACTTGGGTTGTTTCCACATCTTTGCAATTGTGAATTGTGCTGCTATAAACATTCGGGTGCAGGTATCTTTCTTATACAGTATCATTTGGTCTTTTGGGTAGATGCCCAGTAATGGGATTGCTGGATCAAATGGTACTTCTACTTGTATCTCTTTAAGGTATCTCCATATTGCTTTCCACAGAGGTTGCACTAGTTTGCAATCCCACCAACAGTGCATGAGTGTTCCTATCTCTCCGCATCCACGCCAACATTTATTGTTTTGTGACTTTTTGATAAAGGCCAGTCTCACTGGAGATAAGTGATATCTCATTGTGGTTTTAATTTGCATTCCCCTGATGATTAGAGATGTTGAGCATTTTTTCATGTGTTTTTTGACCGTTATTCTGTCTTCTTTTGAAATTAACACTCCATTTTATAGGTAAGATCACTAGCAACAAAAACATGGCTTATCCAGGGCTAGTGCTCAAACTTTCTGATTCCTAATTCAGTGCTCATTCCATCAAAATCACATTTGGAAGTAGACGGAAGTTTAAACAATAATGATAATGATTATAGTATGTCAGTATGCCTGACATTTATTGAGAATTCATCATGTGACAGGTCTACGGTAAGTATTTCAATGCACATTATCCCATTCTTGTTGAGTAGGCACTGTCATTATCCACATTGTACAAGTGAAGAAACTAAAGCCCAGAGAGGTTAAGTACTCATCCACGGACACACAGCTTTAATATTCCTGTGGATATTTGAAAAGATCTGTATAGCCAGAGATATAAGTTCCCTCTGTACTTCATCACACATTGCCTTGCAGTGTCTCTTCTATGGCTGCTTTATAGTGTTGTGTGCTTGTCTCGAATCATTTAAACTTCCATGAATGTGAGTTTGGATTTGCCATCGACAGGTCAGACTCTAGAGTCCGAATTCTCAACACTTGCCAAGTATTCAACGTTAGGAGAAAGAGAAACACCATTTAACGTATGCATTTTGTTTTATTTGTTCATTTCCTTATTCTAAAAGTGATTTAGTTACACAGTTTAGAAATTAAAATATATTCACTCAGTAGGCTCTTCAAGCAAAATTGGGAAGATTACTTTGTATAGAAAGGCATGACTAATAAGCATTTACATATAAAAGCAGGATACAAAAGTGTGAATACACCAAAACTGTAACTATGTAAAATAAGCATGGGGTTAAAAAAACTATATAGACACACCTCAAGATAACACGAGTAGTTACATTAGAGTGATGGTACTGTATGAGATTGTGTTTTTTTTAAATGTTCTCTATTTCTAAATTTCCTGAGTTTCTTTTTTGAAAAAAATTTAAGAAAAATGTAAAAAACTTCCCCAAAATATAGCTTACTTATTGCTTTCAATCTCTGGCATTTTTGGGAACCACAGAGAAAATACAATGTTATAAAAATCAAAAAAGGTGGAAATAGCTCACATTTTTTATTTTCATTGTATCAAAACTTCAACAAATTTGTCTTGATAATACAAGTAAAATTTGTCCCCACTACCCGCCACCCCAAAAGAAAGAAACAAAGAAAGAGGTAAATTTTGTTCCACAACAGAACCATTAAATTTCATCGCTTTGTTTGGGAACTACTTAACAAGTCCACAAACACCAATCTTGCTGGGTAATTAAAACAGTGTAAATGTCACTATTCCAATCTTTGACATTTGGTTTGGGTCCTGACAGGACGCAATGAATTATAGAGAAGGAATCTCCCTGTTGTGAGCACATGTGTTAATAATCCTGGCACAAGGCTTTAATATTCCTCTGGATATCTGAGAAGATCTGTGTAGCTAGATATATATGTTCCTTCTGCACTTCATCACACGTTGCCTTGCGGCATCTCTTATTCAATGGCTGCTTTATATTGTTGTGTGCTTGTCTTGAATCATTTAAACTTTCACGAATGTGGGTCTGGACTTGCTGTAGACATGGCATCTTCCCCAAGGGCGCTGATTGTGTTCTATTTCTTACTAACACAATGTCATATACACCAGAGAAGGTCAACTATTATACGTTTGAATAATAGTAATAACTATAGTAATAATAACAGCTACCATTAATTGATCACTTACTATGCACTGGGTGCTGGGCTTCATGCTTACCAAACACTTCCTTGCTCATTTAATGAGAAGCAGTGTGTGCAGTGGGTAGAGCCAGTCATCCTGAGTTCTGAGTTCCCAATTTGCTAGCTCTGTTACCTCTGGCAATTTTCTTAGCCTCTCTGTTCCTTAGTTTCATCCTCAGTAAAATGAGGAAATAATGGTACCTTACTTCTTAGGGTTATTGCAAAATTAAATGAGTTGGTGCATGCAGTGTGCTTGCATACGGTAGGCACTCAATAAATGGTAGCCTTTATTAATGTCAGTGTGTCACTATTGTTGTTCATTGTCACATTCATTGTTCATTGCAATGTTCATTCTTAAAATTCTTGCCTCTCTCTGCCTCCGATTTCTCCTACGGACTTCCCCACCTCAGTAGATGGCACCGCCTCCCTTCTAATGGTCTGTGTCAGAATTCAAGGTATCGTTCTTGAAGTCTGTCTTTGCCCTTCTCCAAATTTGGTCAATTAGCAAGTCCTGTCATCTCTACCTCCAGCCTATCCTGAACTGTCCCACGGGACTCCATCCAGGGAATTAGCATACTGGAGTGGTCTTGCCTGAGTGAGGAGCCTCCCTCCACCACTTACTAGGTATGTGATATTGCACAAGGTACTTGAACTCTCATCCGGTATAATAATAGAACCTACATCATAGGGTTGTTGTGAGGATAAAACTCATATAATCCACATAAAGCACTTTAAACAGTGCCCGAACATAGAAACCATTCAGGCAATGTTAGATATCATTGTTGTTATATCCACTGATTCCATGCCAGTCCAAGCTGCCTGCTGTCCTCACTTGAAACGGTCTCTTAATTACCCTTCCTGCTTCCGTCCTTACCCTCCAATCCCTTCATCACACAATAGCCAAAGCAATCTTGTTAATATAACTGTATCTCTTCACTGCTAAGAATATTTCAATGGCTTCCCATCACACTTGGATAAAAATCCAAACCCTTGGTCTTGGCCTACAAATCCCTGTATGAGGTGACCCTGTCTACTCTGACCGCTACTTGGACTGTGATCCTCCCCTCTCTATAACCCAGGGGCACCAGCTATGTTTTAGTTCCTTGAATGTGTCAAGCTTCAGCCTGCCCCAGGACCTTTGCATTTGCTGTTACCTCTGTCCCTAGAACATTCATATTGGCCTTTTTTAATACTCTCAGGTCGTCACAGCTCAAATGTTCTCTCTTCTGCCAGAATTTCCTTGAAGGAAATCTCCAAGTGGAGGCTGCCTTTCTCCCCTCTCCCCAGTCACACTGCCCTATTTTCAGTTCTTTGTGGCCATGCGTGATGATATCTCGTTTATTTGTTCACTGGCCTATCTTCTGTCCTGCCCAACAAGCTTGTTTCGGTTATAAAGGTAGCATAACACATTGCCCCCAAACTTGTGGCATGAAACAACCATTTATTATGCTCACGGATTATGTAGGTGAGGAATTCAGATAAGGCACAATGGGGACAGCTTATCTCTCTGGGCCTTCACCAGAAGATTAAAGCTGGGCTGGGACAGCTGGCCTCTTTCTCTGTCTCCATGTGGCCTCCCCTGGTGATCCCTCCAGCACAGCAGCTACAAGGTAGCTGGGTTTCTTATATATCAACTTAGGGACCTCAAGGCATACGTCCCGAGAGAGAGCCAGGAGAATGCCATCTCACCGTTCACGAGGTAGCCTTAAAAGTTACACAGCCTCACTTCCACCATAGCCACGGCCGCAGGCCGCTCAGATCCAAGAGGAGGGAGCACAGACCCCCCACCTCTCCATGGAGGTGTGCCGGTGTCACACTGTAAGAAGAGAATGTGGCTGGAATTTATTGGGATGGCCTCTGAAAAACAGTCTGCCCTAGAACTCCATGAAAGCAGTGACTTTGTCATTCCCATAGCTCTAGTGCAATGTCTGGCACATAGTAGGTGCTCAATAAATACTTGTTGAGTCAAGGAACAAAATGCTTTATGATGTAAGTATCTCATATTCATTTTACAGATGAAAAAAAAAAGTTGAGGCTCAGTAAATTGCTCAGGTAGAAATCCAGGTCTGTCTGACTCCAATACCAGTTTCTTAACAAATTATGTACACTATTCATTCCCTCCTCAATGTTGAATACCGAATAAATGACTAAATTATTACATTTTCTATCCTAGTGAAATTATTCTAATATCACTGATTAACATTCAGATTCTATCAAGTCTTCTAATTTCCTTCCTAGATTTTTTCCTTCCCAAATTTTTTAGTACTGATTCTTACAATAACTCTGATAGGGACCAAGCATCCTTTCTCAATTGGATCACATAATGGTTGGTCTTAGGATATCTAAAACAACTGCTTACAGGTAAAAGGTCCTGGCAATGGCTAACCACAGCTCTCAGTGGACCCCAGCCAAGGGGGTCTAAGAAGCCTTCATCACTGAAAGTACCTAAAGGCTCCTTTCCTTGTCACTGTCAGAAAGCAGGGCCTTTCTGTAGGCCGGTTCCTGGTCTTAGCCCTTGGTGGGACAGGGTGGCTGAGTCGTGGATCAGAGGATGAGCGCCACCTATTGACGACTGACTCCACCTCTAACGCCCTGCAGCTTGGCTTAGACCACCCTGCTCATGGTCCAAAGGGTGTGCAAAGTGTCTTAATAGACCTTAGTCTTGACCTCCAACTCAAGTATTTGCGGTAACGCTGAGACAAACAGAATCACAGCACACTCGTCATAGGGCGGGGCAGTGTGGTTCTGTGAGGTAGGCGGGTAACTCAAATGGGAAAGGACTCTTTCCAAAATACAGCTTGCATTTTTCCGGCAAGTCTCTCCACTAAATGTTACTTTATTAAGGAAAATAATCTCATAGCATATTTAATACCATTCTAGCAAGGCATTAACTAGGTCATTATTTCCAATATGGTGACTTCACCTCTATTTTCATAATTCTGAGAAATTCCAGTTAATAACATAGGGCAAGAAAGACCAATCTCAAATAGGTCTGTTTAAACTAGGAGACTTGTAGCTACAGATAACAGAAAGCCCATCGTAACTTGACCAAGACATGAGAAAGAAACCAGAAGGTCCTGTTGGAGGAAGTTCAGAGTTGGGTGGAGGAAGGCGTTCAGAGTTGATTAATCTGTAGATTGAGTCTAGATATCTAGATTTGAATCTAGATTCAAAAATGTCATCAAGGATTCAGGTTACTCATTAGCAAGAAAAAGAAAAAAGTACCGATAGATGCAAAGACATTGGGCTGTGCAAGAAGAGCTGGACATAAAATCCTTCGTACTGTATGATTTCCTTTATATGAAGTTCTAGGACAGGCAAAACTAATGTATGGTGATAGAAATTAGATCAGTTACTGTCAGGGCAAGGAATGGTGAGGGATTAATTGCAAAAGGGCACAAAGGAAGTCTCTGTAATGATGAAAATGTTCTCTATCTTGATAGGATTTGAGTTACTTGGGGGGATATATTAGTCAAAACCCATCAGGTGGTATAGTTGAGTTTTATATGTTTCATTTACATAAATTTCATCTGAAAAAGAAAAAAAATGTAAATCAATATTGAATCTTAGTTAATGACATGCATGCCGAAGTATTTAGGAATGAAGTTTATTGATGTCTACAACTTAGTTTGAAATGCATTAAAAAAATTGGGAGATGGCCGAGCTCGGTGGCTCACGCCTGTAATCCTAGCACTCTGGGAGGCTGAGGCGGGTGGATCGCTCAAGGTTAGGAGTTCGAGACCAGCTTGATCAAGAGCGAGACCCCGTCTCTACCAAAAAATAGAAAGAAATTATCTGGACAACTAAAAATATATATATATAGAAAAAATTAGCCAGGCATGGTGGCGCATGCCTGTAGTCCCAGCTACTCGGGAGGCTGAGGCAGGAGGATTGCTTGAGCCCAGGAGTTTGAGGTTGCTGTGAGCTAGGCTGACGCCATGGCACTCTAGCCCAGGCAACACAGCAAGACTCTGTCTCAAAAAAAAAAAAAAAAAAAAATTGGGAGATGGATTGGTACGTGATAAAGCAAACAGCGCAAAATGCTAGCTATTGTAGGATCATATAGCGTTATGTATATGAGTGTTCACAGTACAATTCTTTCAACTTTTCTGAGCATTTGAAAATTTCCATAATAAGAAAAAGGAAAATTAAAAAAAATAAAGCCTAATGGAAATGATGCATATATCTACCTTCAGGTTGAAATGACATAAGAAATATCAAGTTTGGCTTTCTTTGAGATCGAATTATCTCCACTTACTGAGTTATCTCATCTTAGTAAGAAGGACAAATTACAAGAGTTACAAATTTCATCAATTAAATTTTTACATAAGAAAATTAAAAATTTTGAGGTGCCCCTGAGCTTCCTGGCACATCCCTGTGGTAAAAGTGAGCTTTCAAATTAGGTTAATTAAGCCAAGGAAAAGAGACCATGTTACCAACTATTTGTACCTTTCTGCAACCTCTTGGATAGCAAGAATGTTTTAATGAATGCCTGGGAGCCTGCCCTTCCCCACGTCCATCACCTTCCTGAGTTTGTACTTTTTTTTCAGTGAGAATCCTCCCTCCTCAGCTTCCTGCCTCTGGAAAGAAGCTACACAAAAAATTCTTATTTAAAAGAGCCAACAACTCTGTTTGAGCTATCAAGTGAGTTAAGCGAAGATGAACCAGAAGTATATGAATTAAATTTCCCCTCAAGTCCCATAGAAATCCAATAAATAAATTAAATGCATGTGGATTTAAAAATTAAAGGCCGAGAAGGCTTGAGGCAAAGTGCTTTTGACATTTGAAATAATAGAAACTTGAGAGGCGGCATGTAGCAAGATGTGCACTTACCTGGTGTAACAGGGGCCCGTGGTCACCGCGTCTGCCTGACTCTGTGTTTACGGAACATAATGGCATTGCAGGGAAATTCAATAAAACTCTCTGGGAGCCAGATGTCACTTGAGTGCCATCATTTATAGGTCAATGTCAGTGGGTTCCAGCTCAGTCCTCAACCCAAGAGGATTGTGATTGCTGCAGTTCGTGTTCCTTCAGAGATACCCTTTCCTTTTGGAAGAGTTTGCCTATAGCTTCAAAAGCAGGCCTGCAAAAGGGTCTGCTTCTCCCTGGCAATAGGCTGCAAGAAGATAAAAGATGTTCTCTCATTTTGACCCATTAGTTCCACTTTTAAGAATTTAGCCTAAGCAAGGAATTCTGAGATGTGGCCCAAGCTATATGTACAAGGATATTCATACTGCCTTATTTAAGATAGCAAAAATTTTCAAGCAGTCTTATGTCCAGCAATGATAGATTGGATAACTAATTGTTTCAGAGGCTATTTTACTGTGTTACAGTAGTTAGGACAACAGATGTTGAGTTCAAGACCTGGCTTAGCCACTGCTAGCTTTGGCTCCCTGAGCCAGTTACAAGTGTAGCTTGATAAGCCTCTGTTTCCTCATCTATAAAATAGGAAAGATAGGCCGGGCGCGGTGGCTCACGTCTGTAATCCTAGCTCTCTGGGAGGCCGAGGCAGGCGGATTGTTTGAGCTTAGGAGTTTGAAATCAGCCTGAGCGAGAGCGAGACCCCATCTCTACTAAAATTAGAAAGAAATTAATTGGACAACTAAAAATATACAGAAAAAAATTAGCCAGGCATGTGGCGCGTGCCTGTAGTCCCAGCTACTCGGGAGGCTGAGGCAGGAGGATCGCTTGAGCCCAGGAGTTTGAGGTTGTGTGAGCTAGGATGACACCACAGCACTCTAGCCCGGGCAACACAGTGAGACTCTGTCTCAAAAAAAAAAAAATAGGAAAGATAACATTTCCTCCTGGGGTGTTGGAAGGATGAAATGATATAATCGATGTCAAACCCTTAAGCAGGGCTTGATACACTGTAAGTGCTTAATTACTAGTATCGCAATAGTGATTATATATTATAAATGTGTGTGTGTATATATATATATAAAATATTCAATTACATAACTATTAAAAATTACGTTGTTTAAAAAAGATTTAATGGCATAGAAAAATGCTTATAATATCTTATTAAGTAAAAGAAAGAGAGTACAAAACTGAACATAAAATATAACTCGATTTTATTAAAATAGACATTTTATGAACATAAGACAAAAGACTGGAGGAAATTTCACCAAAATGTTAGTAATGATTATTGTGCCTGATAGGGAGAATACAGTTGATTTCAGTTTTGTTCCTTATGCTTTCCTCTATTTTCAAAATTACCAATCTGCATCATGTATTACTTTGTGGAAGTTCCTCTTAAATAGCGTGTATTATTATAGTTTATTTTAATGGAGATAAATATGAAGAAAAGAGCAAAAAGAGATCCATAATGTTACCACCCAGAAAACTCTATTGGATTTTTTTTAAAGTAACATATGAACATGGCTAGAGGATTCAGAGAGGTACAAAATTAGTAGCGGAAATTTCCATCTGCTTAAACCCCCAATCCATCCCCCAAAAGATACACACTATTCATAGTTTCCTTCAAGGGGAAAAAAAAACCTTATACCAGTATTTATCAGTGCAAGCAGACTCATCTCATATTTTAAATTTTTATCAAATTTTGTTTACATCCTGTTCTAAAAAGACTGTTGCTTTTAAATTCCTTTAATGATCACTCCAATCCATGCCACCACCGTGCCTCCATCCCCTCCCAGCCCAGCCATAGTTCTCAGTCGGGTGAGTGCTTTCAAATCTCTAACCAGGGCTGGGCGCACTTTAGGAGGCCAAGGCAAGAGGATCACTTGAGGTCAGGGGTTCGAGACCAGCCCGGGCGACATAGTGAGACCCTGTCTCTACAAAAAATTAAAAAATTAGCCAGGCACAGTGGCATGTCCCTGTAGTCCTAGTTACTCAGTGGGCTAAGGCAGGAGAATTGCTCAGGAGTTTGAGGTTGCTGTGAGCTACAGTGATGCCACTGTGCTCCAGCTCTGGCAGCAGAGTGAGACTTCATCCTAAAAAAAAAAAAAAAAAACTCTAACTATGCATTTACTTATACAACAACATCCTCACACACAGCATATGGCATTGTTGTGGGTCTTCTCTTTTTTATGTAAATGGTATCACACTGTACACATGAGTTAAACTATGGCCTAGTTTTCTATAGTATGAATATATCATAGCATATTTATAGTATTTCCCTGATGGACGAATATTTAACTTGTTTCAATTTTTATTATCTGTATAGTTAGGATGAAATATTAATTATTTTTAAGTTTCCTCTTCGCTAAGCCTAAAATGTATATACAAATTTTAAATGGGATGTTGGAAGCTGAGAAACCAAAGCTTATATGGCTTACTTGAGTATTCAAACTAATTAATTGTCTTGGGGATTTGGTGGTGTTCATCCCATGCTGGCCCTTTTGAATGAACTTGGCCCATGCACTCTTGTCCACACGGGACCCCAGAAATCAGCAGTCTCTTCCAAGAGCTCCCCCAGGCTATTTCCAGTGTCACCTCCTCTGCCACCTTGAGGTTTCTTCCCCCTCCGCACCCTCTACTTCTCTTACTTCCAAAACACAGCCCCCTCTTCTCCTCCCAGCCAGGAGGTAGATAATCCAGCATTGGACTTGCTATGCCAGCTAATCACTGACAAACAAGAGGAAAAGCGGATCAGGATAAAACACCCTTTGCCCATTTTTATACCTTACCAATAGAGAAATTGACACCTTGAGGCAGGATGCTTCTGTAACATCCCCTCACCTAATACAGAAGTTTGTACTTGAAGTGGGAGGCTGCTGTGACATGAACCTGAAATGTGTGCATTGGTTTAGAGGTGCCTTTTAAGCCATCACAGGTGACTACAACAGTCTTTCCAATCTTCAAAACCAGCTTCCTTGCTGCCCACTGCCCAGTTGCTTAGTGGCAAGTGACAAATGGCAAGAAAAATGATTTTAGAAGCTATAACCATGAAAACTGTGTTATTCAGTAACAAAACATTGGGAAGCAAAGAAATAAATCAGACGTGAACATTTTTGTTTAGGAAAGAACTTTAGCCATGGTTACTGCTCGTGGAATGGACTGGAAGCATATGGATCAGAAGCCTAATGATATTTTGAGGGGACAGTATTGCCAAAGAAACCAGGAGCCAGAATTTTGTTCAAGCCTTAAGCCAGTGATTGTCAACTGTGGGTGATTTTGCCCCCCAAGGGACATTTGGCAATGTCTGGTAACATTTTTGTTGTCATAACTGGGATAGAAATACCTCCATCCATTGGCATCTATTAATAACAAGGAGAGGCCCTAAATGTTGCTAAACATCCTACACACATAACAAACTCCCACAACAAAAATTACCTGGCTCGAAAAGTCAATAGTGGTGAGACTGGGAAACTCTGCTTTACACCAACCTCGGGACCCCCAACTTGCGAACTTCCACAGTACAAAGCGCCAAGGAGAATGACAGACCACAGAGAACTATAGGCAAGGGAGTTTAATTCCATTCTAATTGAGAAAGTTGCCCTGCTGAGCAGCAGAGACTTCACCATGGCTGTATGCAGGATCGTACAGCTGGATGGACCCGTGCCTGCCATGTGACTCCCATTCCACCGTTTTCTGAACGGGAGCACTTACTGCCTTGTGCCATCCCTGTTCCATCATGGCATATGGGGTACATGCAAGATCGTGGCAGATACCTTGTCTTTTTAGGTCACAGGTCAATGAACATGAACTTTTGCCTCTAGAGTTGGTGCAGATATTACATATCACCCAGAGACCCAGGACATGTTCTACGCATGGGAAGAAGGGTGTGAAAGTTATTTGGTGATCAGAAGGGCAGACTGCGGCAGAGATCCCCAAACCCTAACCTAGACTATATTTCCCAGTCTCCCTTGTGGCTTAGTTGGCTGTGGACTGATTTCTGAGCTATAGAATGGAGATACAAGTCATGGTCATGGCTGCCTGGCCTGGCCTCTAAAAACCTTCTGCCAAGCCCCCTCTTCCGTTCCCACCACCATGAGGTTGATGCAGAGACCCAGGGGACCTGGAAGCCAAGTGTGGAGGAGGGCAGAGCCACAGTGTGGAAGGAACCTGCGTCCTTAAAACACTGCTTGGAGGAGAACTGCCTGCTGATCAGAAATATCTGTTTAGGGCTTCATGCGAGCAGGAAATAAACTTCTTTTATGTCAATCACTGCTAGTTAAGGTTTGGCTGTTACAGCGGCTAGCGTTACCTTAACTAACAACAGAAGGGATCTAGTCCAACTGAGGCCTTGGACCCAGTCCAATTTTTCTTGTATAGCCAACCTCATCCTATTCCACAGTCTCTGAGTGAGCGGCATTCAGATTAACACTCCGTGCACTTGTGAAATTGTTTGTTCAATGTCTGTCTTCTTCACTAGACTCTGAACTCCTTCAGCTCATGTCTCTCTCATTCCCTGCTGTCTCCCCAGAACCTAACAGAGCGCCTGGAACACACTAGCCAGTCAAGGAATACGTTCTGACTGAATGAACAAAGTATCTTTATGTTCTCTTAAACACTTCTGAGCAGAATTCTAAGCCACTCATAATAACACGAACTAGCATTAATGATGTGTTTATGCAGACACTGTCCTAAGCACTTTACGTGGATTATTTCGTCTTATTCAACATTCAACAAGTATTTGCTGTGTGCCTAAAATGTGCCATTTACTGTCCCAGGGTCTGGGGCTTCACCGGGCTTCGTCCACACAAACAGCTGACAATCCCTGTCCTCAAGGAGCTTATATTCTGGAGGATTGACATGCTCACAGCCCTCCCCTTCTACACGTGAAAAGCACGTACCCTGCCTGAGGACTCACGGTAAGGAGGGGGTGGGGCGGGCGCGTGTGAGCACAGGCCCACGTTTCAGCAGGAAGAGTGTAGAGGGGGCGGCGTTGGCAGCTCTGCTGGGAGGTGTGCAACAGAAGAACAGGGGTGCTGTCTGTGCTACTTTGAAAGATTCCATGAGAATAAGTGAGTGAAAATTTGAAGAAAAAGAGTGCTAACTCAAACACTTTGCATTTTGAAAAATACACAGCAATAAAATTACTCTGTGCTTTTCCTCAATTGTGAGCTCTTTCAGTGCAGAGAAAGTATCCTACCGGCCTCTGTAACTTCTAAGGACCAGCCGCCCTGCCTTGTACACAGTAGGTGCTCAATATACTTGTTGAATTGAATCTAGTTGTCCTAAATCGGTAGTCAGGAAGACGGAGGTTTGGGAGGTGGGGTGGTCTGTAAATGGCAGATCCCTCCCTTTGCTGCAGCCAGAGTGTGTTTTCTAAGTATAGTGATATGCATTCCTCTTTTTCAATGTGCTCCTCCACTTTTACTGCTTTTTCTGGGTATTGCTGGAGCTTTGCACTTTGAAGACCTGCATCCTGCTTTTACAACCTTAAGTTAGAGACGTGTGGTGCCTCCTCCACAGTTTCAACATCCATAAAAGAAGACAATAAAGATTGCCCATTTGGCAGAGTGCGGTGGCTCACGCCTGTAATCCTAGCACCCTGGAAGGCCGAGGCGAGCGGATTGTTTGAGCTCAGGAGTTCGAGACCAGCCTGAGCAAGAGGGAGACCCCGCCTCTACTAAAAATAGGAAAGAAATTAATCGGACAACTAAAAATATATAGAAAAAATTAGCCGGGCATGGTGGCACATGCCTGTAGTCCCAGCTATTCGGGAGGCTGAGGCAGGAGGATTGCTTGAGCCCAGGAGTTTGAGGTTGCTGTGAGCTAGGATGACGCCACGGCACTCACTCTAGCCCGGGCAACAGAGTGAGACTCTGTCTCAAAAAAAAAAAAAAAAAAAAAAGATTCCCCATTTGCCTGCCTTCCTGGCACGTTGTCAGATCAAAGAAACTAATATTTGTGAAAGCATCATATAAACCATAAAGCCCTATATAAAAAGTCTTGCTCCTCTCCCACTTCTATTTCTCTTCTTCCTGACATTCATAGAACATTATTTTGTGACACTGTGCTTGGCTCCTTACTTCATCTTTTCATGTAGCTTCATGAAAATCCCACGGACTCTCCATTTTACAAATGAGGAAGCCCAAGCTTAGGCTCAGGGACGTGCCCAAAACTCACAACTAGGAAACAACCAAGTTAGGATTGAAACCAAAGTCGGTTTGATTCCAAAGCAGCCGTTCTGACTTCTGCTCCTCCTTGCTCTCCCTCCTCCTCTTTTCCTCTACTCATCCTCTTTTCAATTCTTCCTCCCCACCAACCTTGCAGGGGGAATGGGAGGATGGTAGCGTTCTTCCTAGCAGCCATGTCTCCTGCCCTTCTTCCTTGCACTCAGAATTCTGATTTTGTTCAGATGTGAGGTTTCCTACACTTTGGGGGAGGCAGAGCCTCCCCCTGCTCCAGGGTGAATTTGGATTATTTGGCTCTAAACCAATCAGAGTAATCACATTCCTTTGCTAATGATTTTTTTAAGCATGAGCATGTGACTCATTACTGGACAATGTGACAATAGAGAAGTCTTTCGAGAGGCTTGTTGGAAAATTCTCTTTACCCTGTAAAAGGTACACATGGAAGAAACTTTGGTGTGCAAAGATGTGATGCCTGGAATGGTGGCAGCCATTTTGTTACATAAGGAGGAGAATTGGCCCAATACACAGTAGAGAAACAGAAGGGATATGGGTCTTTGATGACATCAATGAACTGTTGACTTAACCATCCCTAGAACTGCTGGAATAACTCTGGGCTTCCCATGACATTAAAGTATCCCCTTATTGTTTAAGCTGGTTTGAGTTGCTTTTCTGTTATTTGTGACTGAAAGTCTGACTCATATACACTTTCCCTCTCCTTTTCCTCCTTTATGCCTTGTTGTTTCCTTCAGGGTTGAGAAGTGCTGATCAGGGAACCGGAGTCCATGAGTTCGACACTCTTTTGCACTGTTGAAGCTGGGCCGGAAATGGCAGAAGGAAAGGTAAGGGGGGCCCCTGTGCAAGGCTTATGTGGGATCTTTAGATGCCTCTAGGTCCACCTGAGGTTCACACGACAGGTTAGACCAGACATCCCTTCCAACCGCTCAAGATGGTGGCTGTACAAAGCCATGGTCATTGACATTCCTAGACACAAGACCAGGAGGTTGCTATCCATGGTCTGTAGCAGAAACAACATTAAGGGTGGAGAATAAGAGTGATCCCCATACCTGCTTTGTGGGGAATCAAAGATCCCCGAATATTGTTAGTGCTAGAGGGGCCCTAGCACACATCCAATTCATTCCCATTATTTTAAGGATAAGAACCTGAGGCTCAAAGAGGGGAAATAATTATCCAAGCTCCCACGGTTAGTTAGTGCCAGAGGAGGCTCTGCATATCCTGCTTTGGTTCCCGAGGGCCTCTGCATGACTCAAAGCGACAGCGATCAGTTGAGATGCGTGGTCCCAGATTGCTAAGCATTTCCCACGTTGTCCCTGAATATGTATAAAGGCAACCTTTTTCGTCTGGATATGGTTCAAATTAAGAAACAGTAAACTGAATCAGGCGTGGGGGAGGAGGGATGTGTGTGTGTGTGTGTGTGTGTGTGTGTGTGTAGTGCACACAAAGAGGAGGTGATATGAATGTTTGAGAGCTGCCGCCACACTGACTTGCCTCTTACGCTATCACCAGGCTTCCTGGTCACACCAGCTGCGTTTCCCAAAGCTCATGCCTTCCTGGCCTGCTACTGACAAATTGCAGTGATTTGCAAAACAGACAACTCTGCGATTGCCTAAGTACATTTAATCTTTTCAAATTAAACCAACTTCACATTCGGCATACCATATGGAATTCTTCAGGGTGTTTATAAACACAGTTACACTTAAGCCCTCGTCCACTCTGCTTAAACTGTAGCAGAAATAGCACAGAGAGCCAAAAACATACAGATTGAAGGGACGATCTGCCACCAGGCCAAATCCCTCCAGAGGCGGAAAAGACTTTAGACATCATCTGGTCCAAAGGCCGTATCCTGGAGGCCATGGGCCGAATTCAGCACACAGATGTGTCGCGTTTGGCTCAATTTGTGTTTCTGAAAAATTTTGTGCCAACATTTAAGAATTGGAAGGTTTCACACAAAAATCCAGACTTCCTGCATCTCAAAAAAAAAGAAAACTGGAAATGTGACCACACTGAGCGCTAATTCCCATGTAACAATGGCTAAACATGAGTAGTGGCTTCTCCCTCTGCCAGGGAGTCCTTTCCTGTCTGCCCTCATTCCCACCACTCCCTACTTTCTTACATCGTCTGTCGCTCGTTTCCAATACTTGCCTGACCCTCGTAGGCATTTGGATTTGCCATCTTCATCTAAATCAAGGCGTTTGTCACAGAGGAAGAAACTGCATCTCAGAATCCAAAATCGACTTTCCGTCCACGGGCCATGGAAGTGGGTACGTGGAAGATGGAGAAGGCAAGCTGATGTTACCCACATTCTAAGAGCCAGACAGACCACAGATGACTTTAGGATTAGATGAGAAAGTGAGATATTCGGTCTTGGCCTTGAGCTCATTGCAGATGTTCGTTCATGCGTTCATGCATTGAACATTTATTACATATTGCTTTTCGAGAACTACTTTAGGCTCTGGGGAAACAAAGATGATAAATCTTGATTTGGATACTCAAGCAGCTTACAGTCCAGCAGAGGCAAACAGACAGGGTAAGCATTTGAGTTCTAACACCCCTTCCCCCTCTCTTCTGGTCAGATCCATAGGCAGAGGGCAGTTCCATGCAGTGGTTACTGCCACAGGTGGACTTGGCTTCAAATGCTGGTCCTGTCTTTGCCTGGCTTGGACAAAATGCTTCATCTCTCTACACCTCAGTTTTCACAACCATTTAAAGTAATGAAATGCAGGCCAGGCTCAGTGGCTCACACCTTTAATCCTAGCACTTTGAGAGGCCGAGGTGGCAGGATCACTTGAGGTCAGGAGTTTGAGATCAGCCTGGGCAACATAGCAAGGCCCCATCTCTACAAAAAATAGAAAAATTAGATGGGTGTGGTGTTGCACACCTGTAGTCCCAGCTACTCAGGAAGCTGAGGCAGGAGGATTTCTTGAGCCCAAAGTGTGAGGTTGCTGTGAGATATGATGGCACCACTGCACTCTAGCCTGAGCAACAGAGTGAGACCCTGTTTCAAATAATAATAATGATGATGATGATGATGATGATGAAATGCCTACTTCACGGAGTTCTTGTGAGGAAACATTTGAAAAACCCCTTCCACAGAGTAGGCATTCAATAATTGGTGTTTATTATTTTTCTAGAATGCTTTTTTCCCTTCCTCTATGACTCATTCTTCTTTTCTTCTTTTCCTCCCTTCATTTTTCTTTCTCTCTAATTTGTTCCAGACATTGATTTAAATTTTGGGATCTCCAAATATTTTCTAGCGTTGTAAGTAACTCCACTGGGTGATGGGCAGGACTCATAATGAAAAGTGCCAGTGCTTATTAAAATAAACCCACATGGCCTTGACTCTCACAGGTTGTGCATTGTTTGTGCTACTTCTCTGAAGGACAGAAAATTACTAAAGAGTGAATCCTTAATTATTTGCTCAGAGTGTCTTGTTGATGGTCCTGCTCTGGGGTTCTCACACACAAAAATATTCTTCTGGGCCTTGGGCTTTCCAGATTCAAAGGTAAAACAAAGGACCAAGAGCCAGAAAAATCTTAGACTTTAATCCCAGGACAGATTCTGGTTCCCTTGTTGGTGACAGGCAAATTACTTCCTTTCCTCACTTTCCCCACCAGCAGTGCAGAAGTCAATTATTTCCACGCCTCACTTGAGGGCTCAGAGACTTAATTAAGCTTTTGGAAGATGGCTGTTAGTTAACCCAATTCTCTTCGTAAACTATCATTTCCTTTCCTAATCATATCTCCCCAACTTTTCATAAATTCGTCCCCTTTTCCTAAAGTCAGAATGTAGAATTACTTTTATTTTTCACTAATCCACTTCTATAAATGGTTTTTTTAAAATGATATTATTATCACTTTCCCATAACCAGACTCAGGGTGGGAAAATTCTGATGAATCTCCTCAGAGATGACCGAGACTCCAGAGGTGCTGAAGGAGAGATCCTCCTTCTCCAAAAGGTGAGCATTATCTTTGACCTTGAAAATGGAAAAGGGTCTCGGGCCCTATGGTCATTGTGGCAGCCTTAAGGGGAATTGTGGATTAGGTTAAACTTGCTGATTTTGCAGTGTGTAGTCCTAGCAGGAGCAAGAGTCCTTCAAACTCAGGTTCAAATCCTGGCTTCACCGCCTCCTAACTGAGTAACCTTGAACACTGACCTTGAAGTCCCTCCCTCGGTAAAATGATGATGATAGTGTCTGCAAAGCTCTCCTTCCCAGGCTTGTCATCAGGCTGAAGTGAAGCCATATGAGTTTCTTCTTTCACATTCCCCTGCAGAGAAGTGTGTACATCTGTCCAATTTCTACAACTAGATTATAATAAACCCCTTGGGAATAGGGATTGTGCAAGTATATACAGCCTTTCTCAACAGGGGTTCCACAAGAGAATTAAACTCCACAGAAAATTATGTGATTGACTCTTTTCTCAATTCTCCCAAAAGTGATATATAATTTGTACCACTTTAGACGCGAAGGAGAGACGTTAATTCATTAACTAGAATGGAGGCCTTAGGACAATAGAGCTTAATTCTTTCCTGCAACCTGGTAAAGAAGCCCTGGAAAGGTAACAATGCATCACTGTCAAAGGTAAACTCCAAACTTCCAGTGGTTTACTATAATAGAAATGTATGTCTAATGGTGTTCCAGATTGGCAGGAACAATAATTCAGAGCTTCCAAGGTCTCCATGCTCATCAGCATCAAGGAGAAAGAGCTGGGAAGAGAGAGGTTTTCAGTTCATGTTCTGTTAGCCAGAACTCAGCACAAGGAAAGCTGGGAAATGTAGTCCATCTGCAGAACCAGTGAAAAGAAGAAAAATGCTAGCTGGTTTCTGCCATGTGTGAATATTATCCCCTGGTGTTTAGACTATCGCAGAGTATCGTACCGGTGACGGAGTTTAACACATGTTTATTAAGTTTATGAATAAATGAGTGGATTAACCAATCAGTCCTGACACTCTCTCTGTTTATCCTCTGTCCCATTTCCCTAACCCCTTTCTTCCAGCCAGTTGCTGCAGTTAGTGAAGCCCTCATTCATTGATCTATAGAATGTTTACTATAGCGTTTACTATACTCTATATATAGAGTGTTTGGAAAAGAGCACTTGGCCTCAACTTCCAGACCCTTGGGTTTGAGTCTCAGCTGGATCACTTAGCATCTGGGTGACCCCGGGGCCAGTCGCTTTGTACCTACCATTACAGGTAGGTATGACATGCTCCCGTTTCTATAGTGGAAACGATGGACTGTGGCCCATCTCATGGTTTTGGTGAAGACCACAGGACTTACAATTATAGTACTTTGGGAAGTACCATACAAATGTAAATGCTGTTGATATTCATCCTTGTTCCATTTATAACTAAAAATATTCAATCAAAGCATTTCTCCTGAAAGCGTATCTGTGTTACAAGAGGAAGCTTTGGACAGATTCCTAGTTGTGAAATATCAGGCACTTCCTTGCTAAGCCATGCTTTCTGCTCAATGTTCCTGTGTCCTAGTAGCTGCATGTCAATAATTTCCATAAAGGCCATCACAGGGGGACCAGAGTGTGGGGTATTGTTTGAATCTGTAATGATGACAGGCTCCAGGATAAGGGAGGAATACGCAAACACGAGCCAATATGCCAGTGAGAGTCAAGCCAATTCAGAGATAGGAAAGGAATGAAAGGGGTTTGGGAGGGGCTGAGAAGGGAGGAGGCAGGGATGAGCGCTTCCTCGTACCAGGGGTTTGGTGTCTCTGGCAATGCAAGTGAACATCAACTGATCCAACTGGATTATTTCCTCCAAAGGGAAGGGTTATAGAGAATCGGGGGAAAATGAAACGAACAAAGGAAGTAATTCAAGGTTTATAGCCTCTTCCAATGGGGCAAAAGACAAATGCGTCATTTATATGGAATCTAGATGAATTCTAAATTAAACTATTTACCCTTCTTGCAACAAGAGTTTGAAGGGCAACCTGCTATCACAAACAGAACTCTTACCTCTTAGGAAGGCAGGTGATGTGGTGTTATAGAAAAGATGTTAGTTGTAGACCCAAATAGAATCAGGTTTAGATTTTTGCCCTGTCATTTATTTCTAATATGACTTTGGGGAACCCTCTAATTCCTGTGTCAAAGGTCTGTCGTAAAAACTAGATACAGTAGTGTACCTGCTCGCCTGCTCAGCACATAGTAGGCTTTCAATAAGTGTAAGTTACCATTTTTTATAAATTTTTTTATTTCACGACTACCATTAGAGGAAGAAATTATTATTATTAAATTAGACCAAGGTATCCATCTTCGCTAATGTAGTGATCGATATGCCCATTTCCAGATTACAAAGAAGGTTTGCAAAGCTCAAACAGGAACAATCTGATCAACTTGCACATGACTTTTCGAAAAACTTCATCGTGTGCCATCAAAGTCATGTTACTAAAAGTACGCTAAGAACTCGCAAACTCAGTTGCCCTGGCTTTTCACATGGCTGACTCATCACTGTCTTTAAAGTCAAGGTTTGAATAGTATCCCCACCTGTTGGAGGAGCAGGATCTTTCCTGACCATCCTATCCAGAGCAGACCCTTCTGGTAACCTCATCACTGGGTGTGTATGTGTGTACTTGGTTTCTGTCTGTCCTTTCAACCAAAACACAAGTTCCAAGAGGGCAGAGAGCTTGTCTGTCTTGTTTATGGCGGTTGTGGTATGGGACACAGGCCCAGATGTGATGTTGGAAGGCTGTTGAAAAGAAGAATAGGGAAGCAAGCAGCGCTGCCTGCATGATTAGTAAACATTTTAACACTGGCCACCATCGAATCCCACAGAGAGCGCTGCATCTTGAAATGCAGATGCCCCCGGGAGAGGCAGCAGTTGACTGAAATGTGTTCTGGCGTGTAAGGGACTCCTAGGAGATCCCTGCACAGGAAAGAGCCCCCAGAGAAAGTGGGCTGGCAAACGAGGGCAGGGAAGCAGGTTGTCGGCCTGTCACCTGGGCCCTCGGATACAGGTGTGCATGTAGGCTGGGAGGACATCGTCCTCAACCCAACCTGCCCATGCAGAACCCAATTTGCACGCGTCACCTGCGCCTTGGTGTAGTCCATCTTCCTTTCCATCAGTGGTTGTGGGGCAAGGGAGGAAACATCTTTCAAGACCAGACTTGAATCTTAGAGTAAACAAGCTTTACTCCACTCTGTTCTGTGGGTTTTAACCCTTCATAATATCCAAAGGGCAGTTTGAAATTCTGTAAAGCTTCCATGCTGGGCTGCAAAACCTCTAACCATGAGATAAACAAATAAATAAGACGTAAAATTCTAACAGCCCTTTTCTCCTTAGACAAGGCATGTGAAGCCCACATTCTTTGTTCGGCAGACCTCCTCCTTCATTCCCTTTATACCTCCTTTCCTCCCTCCCTTTCTTCTTTCTCTCACTCTCTCTAGCAATAGGATCAGTGAGGATTTTCCGAGGAGCCACTCCGACAAGAACCTGGTGGGGGAGACATAGGTTTGATACTAGGTGGGAACTGAGAAAGGAAGGGACCTGCAATTTATGAAGCACCTACTGTGCATCGAGACTCGAGTGAGGCTCCGCAGGTAACTTGCCTGAAGTCACACAGCTAACTGGTCAGATTTCACCACCCGTACTATTTAACTATTTTGAATTTTATTCAAACTGAGGAATATTTTCTTACAAATGCACGTGCATGCTCTTTCACCCATTAATGTCATTTTCTATGGAAATAATTAAAGATGTACACAAAGATTCAATAATGAGATTGTTGATTACAGCATTGTTTTGGATGGAAAAAATAACTAAAATGTGAAATAATAGAAGTTGGTTAAATAAATCATGGAATATCCATGCAGTGGAATACTTTTTAGACATTAAAAATGATATTGTCAGCTGGGCTTAGTGGCTCATGCCTGTAATCCCAGCACTTTGGGAGGCTGAGGTAGGAGAATCACCTGAGGCCAGAAATTTGAAAGCAGCCTAGGGAACAAAGTGAGACCTTATCTCTACAAAATATTTTTAAAAAATTAGTTGGGTGTGGTGGCATGCACCTATAGTCCCAGTTACTTGGGAGGCTGGGGCAGGAGGATCACTTGAGTCCAGGGGTTCAAGGCTGCAGTGTGCCCTGATTGTACCCCTGTATGCCAGCCGGGACAACACAGCAAGATCCTGTCTCTAAAAAAAGAGGAAAAAATGATATTGTCATTGTTTATTGCCATGAAAACATGCTGATTTATTATTAAGCTACAAAGAAACATGTGTCAAACACATGTAAAATGTTATTTTGGCAAATTAGAACACAGGCAAATATATACATATAAAAAATTCAAGAGAATATTAAAGTGTATCTTTGAAGAATAGGATTATAGATAATTTCTCTTTTTTTGCTTCTCTGTATTTTTGAATATTTTTATACAATGCACTTCCATCTCTTGAGTGCTTTGTTTTAGTTTTTTCTTTATAAGAGTAATTTTTAGAATGATTAGAAAGCTACTTTCTAAAACATTTTGCTTGAGGGCCCAGAATTTGGAAACATCTCTATTTTTCTAGCCATTGCTGAACAGAGAAATACGAATCTTAGCCAAAAATTCACATTTGGCCAATATTGTTTCTTTTTATAATTACATTGTCAATTGCTGATTAAAATGTGAGTGCCTGAAAACAGAAAATGTGTCCTTTTTTCCCCTCTTTAATCCATGTCTGTATGTGGTACTCAATGAATATTCATGGTTGTTTGATTTCTTCCCTTTACCCCTCTGGTCTTGTCTTTTTTTCTTTTATTTCTTTTTCCTTCCCTTCATTTCCCTTCCCTTCCCTTCCTTTTCTTTTTTTTTTTTTCTTTTCTTTTCTTTTTTCTTTCTTCTTATTTTACAGCAGAAGCCTTTTATTTGGACCCTTGGTAATTATAGTTTGTGAAAATTTGGATAATTTAGACAAGATTAAAACTCACTTTTTTTTCTTTTGAATAAAATAGGGTTTGTTGAGTGAAGTGTCCATGTAAACAAGATGAGGAGGGAGGGATATATTTAACCTACTGGAGAAAATACTTTTGAACTCTGTACAACATCCTTTTGTGCCCAGTTAATTAACGGACTGGTTACAAATGATTATAATTAATTGACTTCATTTGGCAGAGTTTCTTCCTGGCATCACCCTGTGTTCTATTAGTTTGTGTTACTTGTCAGTATGGAAAGTAACACATCTTTTCCTTACAAATAGCCCCAATTTAGAACTTGTTCAATAATTTGAGTGGATCTTTCATACTCTTACTTCTAATTTTCAGATTTTACTGTGTTTTAGAACCCCGTATATCCCTCTTTAAAATAAAAACATGCTTTTTAAAATTACAAAAATTTTTCTTCCCTAAAAAAAAATACGGCTATAAAGTACAAGGCATTTATTGAGAAATTAATCGTGCTCACTGAATAAAAACTAATGTGAACAAATCAGAGTGTGTAAAAGTAAAAAATGAAAGTCCACACCCCAGCCCGCCTGGCCCGTCTCCATGCACAGGCGCAGAAGATTTCTCAGAGTCAGGTCCACGGGGCTGGGGTGGGCTTCCTTCCTCATTCAGTTTACGGCGGCTGAATGTGCTTCTGACCCTCTAATAACGTAGCTTCGGAGTATTCAAGGCCACTTGGTACCGAAATACCAATTTGATAGAGTCGGTGATTTTTCAGTTTTGCAAAGTATTTTTTATTCAGTTTTGTTTGCCAAAAGCAAACTCATCAATTAGCCTTTAATAATATGCCTGTCAGGTAATTTTTTCCTTCATTGAATAAAACAGGTATAGAATGAAGGTAAGAATTGACATATGAGTACATAGAATCTACAACAGTCCCGCCAGAGCTGTGCTGTCCAATAAACCAGCCGGTAACACATGTGGCTATTCAGATTTAGATAACATTTAAAGTCCAGTTCCTCAATTGTACTAGCCACATTTCGAGGGCTTAATAACCACGTACGGCTAGTGGCTACCACATGGAGAATGCAGATGGATAACATTTCCATCACTATCAATAGAAAGTTCCATTGGATGATGCTGCTCTAGAGCCTAATATGAGAAGAAAATATAAAATCATTAGTAAAATACCTTCCTCATAACACAGATATATGTTTCAAATTTGGGCTACGGACATCTTACACTTTATAGCTATAATGCAAAAAATATAACTGGAAGAAGGACAAAAATATACCCCAGGAAAAATACAAATCAAAACCACAGTGAGATATCATCTTATCCCAGTTAGAATGGCTATTATCAAGAAGACAAAAATAACCAATGCTGGCAAGGATGCAGAGAAAAGCGAACTCGGATACACTGTTTGTGGGAATGTAAATTAGTATACCTGTTGTGAAAAACAATATGGAGGTTTCTCAAAAAACTGAAAATAGAACTACCATATGATCTGGCGATCCTACTACTGAGTATTTATCCAAAGGAAGGGAAATCATTGTATCAAAGGGATACCTGCACCCCTATGTTTATTGCAGCACTATTCACAATAGCAAAGACAAGGAATCAAACCAAGTGTCCATTAACAGGTGAATGATTTAAAATAGTGTGGTATATATTATATACATGTGGAATATTAGTCATCCTTTAAAAAGAATAAAGTCCTGGTAATTTGCAACAACATGGATGGAACTGGAGGTCACTAGGTTAAGTGAAATAAGCCAAGCACAGAAAGACAAATATCACATGTTCTCACTCACCTGTAGGAGCCAAAAAAGTTGCTCTCATGGAGGTAGAGAGTGGAATGGTGATTACCAGAGGCTGGGAAGGTGTGTCGGGGTGGGAGGTGGGGATGAAGGGAGGTTGGTTAACAGGAACAAACACACAGTTAGGTAGAAGGAGTAAGTTCTGGTGTTTGATAGCACAGTAGAGTGACTATAACAACATTATACTGTGTATTTCAAAATAGCTAGAAAAGAAAATTCAAAATGGTCCCAACACAAAGAAATGATAAATGTTTGAAGTGATGGATATCACTAATCACCCTGATTTTATCATTACACATTGTATGCTTATATCAAAACAATATATGTACCCCATAAATATGTACAAATACTATACATTAATAAAAAATAATTAAAATTATATATATATATAATGTATTCCAGACCTTCTATTCTGGTTACTATTGTTATGGAACAAGTCACCCCAAAACTTAGCACCTGAAAGCAACAACAATCATTTTATTATCTCTCCTGGTTCTGGGGACTGGACTGAGTGAGGCAGTCTTCATAGGGAGGGTCTCTGTGCAGTTGCAGATGGTGTCTGGGGCTGGAGTTGGCTGGAAGCCTTCCTCCCCTCAGTGTTTGGTGGGGCTGTCAGCAAGACCTCGGCTGGGGCCTGTCCCGGAGGAAGTGGTAACACCTCTTGTGATCTGGCCCGGGAAGTCACATTGCGAGTCACATGCAGAAGTCCCAGGTCTCCCCAATTCATGAGGAGGGAACACGAATGTCTGTTCTTGACAGCGGAGGGTGCAGGATGGGGGAGCTTGCGAACTACCTTCTGCCACATATTCTCAGGGACAGGTGAAGTGTCTATCTTCTCATCACTACCGTCCTGGTCACGAGTCCTGACTATAGATGGAGCCCCAGCTGGGAATTGACCACGTTAAAGGAAAACTCTAATTGCATAACTTCTGCAGTGCTTTTTCCAGCCAAAGTAAGAATTCTGAATCTTTACTGTACCATGCAGCACCTTGGCATTATGGTAAAATCTATGGATTCCTCAGAATAATGTTTTCAAGTGTATAAAATAAAAACATAAGATTACGAAAGAACCCAGTCGTATGGAGACACAGTTACCAAACTGTTTAGTTAAATTATAACTTAGTAATATCTATCAAGCTCTAGTAGCAGGTCTTAGTACTATAATTTCAAAGTTGTGATGAGTGTAAATGATATTTCAAGATATCTGTAACAACTGTAATGCTACATGAAAATATTTGTGATTTCTATTAATGACAAATTCATAAATACTGCTAACATCAGTGTGCTTTGTTGTCTACATTCATATTTAAAGGAAATGCTGAATTTTGGTTAAAGGCTAGTGAAAATAAAGATGTGATTTTTTTTTCTCTCGTCCAGGTTTGTGGATTCTGAGTCTTCTCTGCTTAGGAGCCCCAGAGCTGAAGGTTTGGTGCAAGTATGGGGGCTGGACGCAGGGTGGGCAGAGGGCAGAAAGGCAGGAGCTACACTGCTCAGTGTGAGAAAGTAACAGGGATCTGGACAGGGAGGAGAAGGTTCTGGAAGGACAGAAAGCTGGAGACCACAGTCAAAGGTGAGGCCTGAGGAAAAAAAAAAATCCCCTGGTCAAGAAATGCCCTCTGGCTGAAATGGCCAAGGAAACTTTAGGTCCCATCCAGATTGTCCTACTTGATTTTGCCTCTCACCCCGAAATTACTTGCCGCCACACCATGAGCTACTTCCCCTTTTCTGCCAGTCTAGACTTTCTTCCAGCTCAGGCAAGCAGAGTTTCTGTCACAACCCTGTCCCTGAGCCAGTTGGTCCGGTCCCTTCTGTGGAGGCTTGAGCGGACTATTTAACTACACCGCTGTCCTCTGTGCCCAAACTCTAAATCAAATGAGAGAGCCAGGAATGAGGAGATGGATATCAAAACACAGGCTTTATCGCTACTAAAGTCTGGACTGGACGGTACGGCTCAGAGGTGGGCTTCCTACTTCTCCCTGCCTTTCCCGCCACCCACACGCCCCATTCTGAAGCCGGGAACCTGCAGGAGAAAGGGGGGGGGTTCTGTGGTGCAGACAGGCTTAGCCGGGCCAGCTGCCTGGCGCAGGCCCAGGGAAGGAGGGTGGAGGGGAAGAGGGCAGAGGGGCACACGCATGCGCTTACCTTTAGCATTCTGGATAGGTCTGTTCCTCCCCATCCAGGAGCGTGGTGGATGGCTGTCACTACCCATCAGGTAACTCCACCTCCAAGGGGAGGAGCTGAGGGAAAACTCTTCGTGGGATCTGAGGGCTGGAGAAGTATCCACCTCCAACACCCACATTCTGAACTGTCTACCCAGGCATTGTTATTATTATTAACAATAATATCATTATTGATTATTAGAACGAGAGGAAGAGGATCAAGAGGGCTCCAAACCTTGTCATAGGGACTGGATTAAAACTTTTAATATAGGATCTCATTTAATTGTCACAAAAACCCTCTATTGTAGGAGGTTGAATCCCATGAAATTGCAGATATTTGACCATTTGACTTACAAAAATGGTAATTTTGTATCTTCTGACCTAACGGTTCCCCCATTTCACAGATAAGGTCACTGAGACTTACAAAAGGGAAGAGACTTGCCAAGGACCATGTAGCCAGTGAGAGATCCATCGCGAACTTTAACTCAGGCCTGACTCCAAAGCCCGTGGTCTGAACTGCCAGGGTAAGAGGAAGGTGGGCCGCGCACCTGCAGACACACCTGGGGGGCTGGGAGGCTCTGTGCACAGCACAGCAAACACCCAGGCCTCTCCCAGGCCTGTGCCAGGGATTAAAAGTAAAGAGAGTTAATATATAGGATCTGCCACCAGCGGGGCCTTGCATGTAGTATAGCAGGTGCTCAAATATATTTTTGACAGGTTAATTACCGAGGCTCGCCTTCTTACACAGCACGAGGAAAGCCTACTTGGCCCAGAGAAGCCTCCAACCTTGCTACGTCCAGCCCCTTACTGTTTACAGAGCTGGTATGCACACGTTCCTGGAGCCGACCTGCTGCTTTGTTAAGTGCCTGATCAAGGGCTGAAACTGATGACTTAGCCTGCTTCCCGAGAGCGATGACTCTCCGCTGCTCAGAATCAAGTTGACTTACAATAGAAATGAAGGCCAGAGTGGGAGCAGCCTTGGGCCAGTTTAGAGAAATGCTAGAGGTTCAGAAGCAGGGCAATTTCGCGTTCCTTTTTGCATTTTTCCTGAGTATGAAACTACCCCCTGGTTCTCACTCTCATCCCAAATCACTCCTGGAAAACAGTCTCACCTCAGGTGCAATCTGACCCACCGTGACAGTAGGACCATCGGGCAGTGAGACCCTGCACCCCGGGCTGGGAAGGCTGCATTCGTAGCATGTCAGCCCTTCACCTCCAATTCCCCAGCGCTAGGGCCTGGATGGAGGGTCCCTCCAGCTGCCAATCCTGCGTCTGAAACACCTTCAGAGTGCACCCACTTCTGCTGCTGCCACCACCCAGATTTAGGCAGCAATAATCTCTTCCCCAGATTATTGATCTGTTAAAAACAAATCCCCGATTATGCCATTACACCACTTCAGACCCTTAAAATTGTTTCTTTATGCTAGAATAAAGTCCAGACTCCCTCACTAGCCCGTGAAGCTCTCCACAGTTCACCTCCCTGCCTCCCCTGCCTGCCCCACACACTCGAGGTTCCAGCCACCCTGGACTTCTCTGACGCCTCAACTGTGGCATTCTCGAGAGAGCTTCCATGCACACTATTCATCAGCCTGGAACATTCTCCCTGTCTCCACTCATCTTAGCTGTTATTTCCTGGGAGACTTTCATTGATCCTCCCCGGGCTCCTATATTACCCTGCACTTCCTCCATCCTAATGCTTTTCACACTCCATTGTATTTTCTTCTCCAGTTCTCTGCCTCTCCCACTAGAAGTGCCTAAGTCACGGTAAAGTTTCAGTAAATATCTGTTGAATGAATAGATGAATAAATGAACAAATAAAAGAGGAAATTAAAGTTTCATGCTCCAGATAATTGAAAGGTCTTCAAAATACATAGCCAATCACTTGAAGCCAGGAGTTTGAGACCAGCCTGGGCAACATAGTGAGACCCCATCTGTACAAAAAATTTTAAAAATTAAAAAAATAAAACTAGTCAGGCCTGGTGGCAGGCACCTGTAGTCCCCAGATACTTGGGGAAGCTAAGATGAGAGGATCACATGAGCCCAGGAGTTCGAGGCTGCAGTGAGCTATGATGGCACCATTGTACTCCGTCCGGCCTGGACCACAGAGCAAGACTCTCTCTCTAAATAAAGGAAAAAAAATGTAGCCTGTTATGGACCTGAGAGAACTTTAGTTCTGCTCTAGGAGACAAACATACAGACCCCAGATTCAAATGGCACATGTATATCTGGGCAGAGCCAAAGCCCCACGGAAGCCTTAGCACCTGAGACCATAGTGTATCAGGGATGGATTCCCAAAAGCCCGATATAAGGCAGTGGCTATAAATTAGTATTCATTTTTCATCTCACAATTTTGATCCCCTTCAACAACACCAGGTCTAAATCTCATCAAAAATGTCAATGACTTCTTGATTTGCTTTTATTATTCATCTCAAACATGATGAAAAGAAATTTTTCTCAAACTTGAAGTAGACAGAGAACTCAATTTCTTGGCTGCCTGGATGAACCTGGAATGAGAGCATCCTTTTTCAGGAAGGACGGTTTTGCTTTAACAATGTCATCGCTGCTGTCTCTTCAAAGGCAGAGACCAGTGCTGCCCACCCAGTGGAGACCAGGGGCTGGAAGCAGTTGTCACTCCTAAAGAATCCAAATGTTGGGATTTTTTTTAAGCCAAATCACTAAAAGTTATGACTGAAAGTATTTATTTATGTCTTTAAGGACAACAGCTGTGTTTTTAAAACCTGTATGTAGTAGATAACCAAATCCAGGACATAAAGCTATACACATTACATGAAAATTCACACAACTAGTTCCCATAAGGAATGCCCTCTCTATAGCCTAAAGACATGAATACTATATATTTGCTAAAACAAATGAGAGCATTTCCCAGGTGAAGACATCCCATCAAAGATTCCAGGGTAGCCTGCTGATCTCATTCCTTATCCTTGATGTCACAGAATGAGAGAAACAATGTCAGGGAAAGTGGGTCCCAGATCACTAAGTGTTGTGAGAAAATAAACGTACAGCATGCCTGTGTTCATGCCTGGCCTTATTTCACAGAGGGAGCTGTTGGAAACACGTAAATTAAAATAGTAAGACATATATAAATGCTAAAACGTAAGAATCGGGGAAACTACACATTAGACTGCAATGTCAAGTTTTGGGGTGAAGGGAAATAGAGCTAGTTTTGAAAGCCAAAAGTCCCATGCATTGTTATCAATGAGCTGCAAATTTAGCTTTCAGTTTCCTAGTGCTCCAAATGAAAGCAGAATGTAACTAGTGATATTGAACGTAGTGCCAAAAGCTGTGTCTTAGAAGTGCACCTCTGAGGGCTAGCCCTTGCTTTGGAACACCTCCCTTGCCTAGGGGAATTGAGAAATTTCAGATACTGGCCGAAAGGTATATGGAGTTTTATTTTACCTTGGGTGAAATGATCTCTTCTCATGATCCCTAAATCACATCATAAAGGTGGACAACTCATTCTGTCCCTCACAGATCTGGCCCAAGGCTCTGAATAGGTTCATCCTTTCACCAGATATTTACTGAGCACTGTCCTGGTATGAGGGACACTGTGGTGCACTGCCCAACGCGACTTCCAGCGTGAAGGACTCAGCCTGGGCTGCTGGCATGCAGCCCTCAGCTGTCGGCCCGCTTGGGCAACCACCTGAGCAGAGGGGAGCTGCCTCGCCTGGGCTGGCCCACGTCTAATGACTGATCAATGTCAGGGTATAAATGCCAGCCCCCTCATCTCAGCTAGGGACAATTCAGAGGGGACACCGTAGCTGCAGAACAGGCCAGAGAGTTGGCTGGGGGCCCCATCGATTCTGAATCCCCACTCAGCTTCTCCCTCTGCCCAGTCTTTCTTCCTACAGGCAGTGACTCCCAAGAGCTAATAAACCTCAGGCACACTCTCCATCTCAGAGCAAACTCAAAGGAGAAGAAGAAGAGAAGCTATACCTGGTTAGCAGTTACAACACTGCTACCTCTCCAGGAAGTCACAGCAGGAGAGAGGAGGGAGGAAGGGTGCTTCAGTGCCAGCTTGCACAATCCTTCACTGTCTCTTCCTGATTGCCCTCCCAGCTAGGGGTCCAGGGTCCTTGGGCTCTCCTCCTCCTCTCCCACTATCAAAATCTAATCTTGGGCTGTTTTCTTGTGCTTAAAATGAGGGAGATGGGCTCAATGATTTGTAAGCTCTATAATTATGATTCTTTGAACATTTAAAAACATAGTCATGTTCTTTTAAATCTCAACCCACATTATTTCAGAGAGTCCCAATTTATGCAAACGCAAACCAAAGGACATTACAATATACTATTTACTTTTTCGATACACTACATTTTAGTAAATAGATTTACGTCACCATCATTGAAGAACATTCAATGAGTGCCCACCAGATGCATCATACAGCACTTGAAAAATCAGCAATTGTTGAGATGTTGACATGTTTAAATTTGGCTCATATTACATGAAGCAAATGAGTGCATAACTTAGATTAGGAATTACATTCATGCTACATGGCTGTTGTTTCTTCTCCCTCTTCATCTTTTTCTTCTTCTTTCAAGCTGCCAGATGGTGTGGATCAAATTATTCTAGAATTCAGAGAAGCCTGGATTTACGCAGATGAGCATAACGTCGGCGCAGACTTTTGCTGCTGTCACTGCCGCTCACAGTGGTGTAATCTCTTCCCGTCGCGACCCCCAGCCAGCCATGCTGCTCAGCTGTGAGGGGGGTTCCAGCAACAATTTTAAGTCTACTTTGAGAAATTCTAGAATAAAACTTTTTGTTTTATCTCTTTCACTTATTTTCTTAAAATTTTAAGAATATAAGTTTTATCTTTATTTTTTAAAAAATGAACTGGGCTACTGTAAAATACAGTGGTTAGAATTTCAGCTTGAAGAGCCAGGTAGACAATGATGACAGACAAATTTTACTGAGCATTTTCTGTCTATTAACTTATCTTCACAACAATGTCTCCATTTCACAGAGGGAAAAACTGAAGCCACCGAGAGAGGAAGGGCAATTTGCCTAAGGTGACCCAACTAGCAAGAGAGAGCGTGCCAGGATTTTTAATCCAGGCTGTTTTGGTTGTAGAGACCACCCATGCTTTGAATTGCTTCCCTGTTCTGTTACGCAGTCAATTAATATCTTTGTTCTCAGTAGTATCCCCATTGAAAGAAGGGTAATAACATCATCTTCCATACAGGGTTGTTGTGAGATGGTGAGAGGATGCAAGGAAAGTGTCTAGCTCTCTGCCAGGCACATGGTGAGCACTCAGAATGTACTTGTCACTTCGCAAGGGGCTCTCTCAAGGGAAGTGTTTATCTCCCCTCAATATCTCACTAGTGAGTCTGATTTGGAAGCTTCACCTTTGAGGAGTTCACAACTTTTCTCCATACATTTAACTGACAAGGATTCTAGCTACCTGAATGAGCACGGGGATTTGCTGTGTGCATGTGTGTGCACACCTCCTGGCCATACTTCCTGGTGCACTGCCTGGGTGCCTTCGGGCTGCATTCATCGGTTCCACAGCCTGGGAGTCACATGCTGGTGTCCGCCTCCAAGGAACAGAAGAGAACATACTTTGAGCAGTGGCCATAGCAGGGACAAGGGCAACATAACCATTGGCCTCATCTTTTCAGCAGTGAGCTCCTACTCTTATACTTTGCTGATAAGAAGATATAAATTGGCCGGGCGCGGTGGCTCACACTTGTAATCCTAGCACTCTGGGAGGCCGAGGCGGGCGGATCCTTTGAGCCCAGGAGTTTGAGACCAGCCTGAGCAAGAGCGAGACCCCAACTCTACTAAAAAAATAGAAAGAAATTAGCCAGACAACTAAAAATATATATAGAAAAAATTACTGGGCATGGTGGCACATGCCTGTAGTCCCAGCTACTCTGGAGGCTGAGGCAGTCGGATCGCTTGAGTCCAGGAGTTTGAGGTTGCTGTGAGCTAGGCTGACGCCATGGCACTCTAGCCAGGGCAACACAGTGAGACTCAAAAAAAAAAAAAAGAAGATATAAATTGGTATAGGCTTTATGGAGAATAATTGGAAATTTCCATCAAAATTTTAAATGCACATACCACCTGGCTCAGTAGTTCCACTGGAAGAAATTATATCAACTGTATGATGGTCACTTCAGCAACACTGATAAGCCCAGAAGGTTGAAAACTCTCTAAATGCCCATACATTATGGTATATCCATACAATGAAATATAATATTGCCAGAATAAGAATGAGGTAGTTCTTTATTCTAATAAGGAACTCCACCAAGATATATAATTAAGTGAAAAATACATATGTGTGTATGTCTGTGTACATACATATATACATAGGTATACCTAGATATGTACATATAGATATACAGATCTAGATATATTACATTTATAGCTATCTTAGTTTGGGTTCCTCCAGAAGCAAACTCTGAGAAAAGGGTATAATGGTAAGATGTTCGTTTGCAATCCCAGGAGCTTCTAATAGGAGAGCGGAGGAAGAAGGCAAGGAAGGCAAGCAATCAGTTAAGGGGATTGTCAAGAACATTCCCACTGAGGGCGGCTGGGGCACAGTCTTGCTGGGCAGGCAAGTCTGGAGAACAATGTAGACAGAACTCACTTTGGAGTTATCTCACCCAGGATAAGCCGGGTGCCTTCAACCTTCCATCTGTCTTTGGTGGCAGGCTACTTCCAGGAGCGTGAACTCTTGGGTAATCTCACTTAGAGAAAGTGCTCCTGGGGCCAGAACAAAAAGCCCCCAGGCAGGAAGACTCAGGTATTCACAGAAAGCAGCGTTTAGCGTGTTGAGGGGAGAGGTGGGAGGATGTTAGGTGGAGCATTAACAGCATCTGCTCGAATATGCAGAATATGTCTGGAAGAGACGCACGAGGAACTGGGATCACTGGTGGGGAAGAGGAAGAGGAACCGGAAGATCGGAAGGAATGGGTGTTTTCACTATGAACCCTATCGCACTTTTGGAATGTCACAATGTGTGTGTGTCACCCATTCCCAAAGTAAAATGTTGTACAGGAATTAAATTGAGCAGAGATGCATGAGAGGCTGACAAGCATGTCTCTAGCACACCTGGGCACTACTGACAGTGGGGCTGGGTAACTCTGCCTTGTGCATTGTAGCACATTTGGCTGCATCCCTGGCCTCTACCCACTAAATGCCAGCAGCACTGCCTCCCCTAGTTGTAATCATCAAAAAATGTCTCCAGACATTGTCAGATGTCCCCTAGGGTGGGGGTGGGGCAAAATCACCCCCCCTACCCTCAGCCTGCCTGCGAAAATCTCTGCTTCAGGGAACCCAGAGAGGTTGGATTGCATCTCTGTAACGAACTGAGCCGCGGGGTGATCTAACGCAGCACATCCAAATCTCTGCACGAAGCCTGTGCACGGGGAAGGACCGCCAATGACCCCGTCTACCCCTTAAAAGGAGTGGATGAGCTGTTTATGGTTCTCTCCCCAGCCCTTCCCAATGGCCTCCTCCTGCATACCGTCCCTCACCTCCCACACACATGTTCCACACAACCAACAGGACACTTGGAGGCAGGAGGTTTTGCATACACAGGCACCATATAAGTATTTCAAGACAATGTGTTATATGGTGTGAAGCGAAAGTTCCTCCGCTGCCTGGCGGTGCTTGGGGAAGCTGTGCTCCTGACCTTGGACATGGCTGAACCCAATGTGGCCCCTTCCTGAAGCAGCTCACAGCTTCAGTGAAAGGCGAGCCTCCCCAGTGCAGGGCCAGTCAGGCACCAGGAGGCTGGGTGCTTCCTCCTCCACCTTCCTTCCCTTTCTTTGCTCCCCTCTCTCTCCTATCTGCCCTCTTTGGAAGCACTTCCCACTCTCCCAGATTATCCCATCCATTTTATTTACTTGTTTGTTATCAAGTAAAAAAATCGGGACAGGTTCAGTCCTGTTCTGGCTGTTTCTCCAGCATCAAGAACAGCACTTGGCACAAAAGAGTTAGTCGATAAATGCCTATTGATTGAATGACTGGATGAATGAATATTGCGGAGTGTTGGAGAAGGAGGAAAGAGCACTCAAATGGTGATAAGGGAAGAAGAAAAGGGACGAGTCAGGAACTAGATCAGGAGACACCTGGAAGTTAGCAGGCATAGCTTCAACTGCTCAGAACAGGAATGAGATGAAAGCTCTTCCCCAGCAAAGAGCTGGGCTACCTTCCCACCAACTCCTCCCCACCTTCTGCCAGTTGCCTCCCAGAAGCTGGGGCTGGACCACAGTTTGCAGGATGTAACATCATCAGAGGATGATGGCATCTCTGAAATGAACCCAATTTAGATGGGCTCGGCTGCCTTTGTGCCCCACTTACGAGGTCCTTGTATCATTTGCCATTTTTGCAAACAGGCAACGGGGAAAAAAGGAGTCTTTGTTTCATCAGAATGAAGGCCAGCTTTTCCGGAGACTGTGTAGAATAGTTGCAATTGTTTGGATTACTGTTGAGCAATGCTCACGCTCCCTCCCTCTGTAGGCCAAGTTTGTGTCCTGCTCCATAGATGTTGGACTAGGCTTCATAGCTTCTTTTGACTAATGGAATGCTAGCAGACACAACATGACTACGGGACCTTAAATGCCCTAACCCAGTGGGTTGGCTCTTACATTCTGGTATTCCCCCAAGCGAAGAGCATGGCCATGGCCCTTTCAGAATGGAGACACATGGAGTGGACTTGAGCCTGACTCCCAGCCTGGATCCTACTCCACAGGACCCACACCCTGAAACAGAGTCTCCCAAATGAGCCCAGTTTGGGTCACCCAAACCACAGTCCACCTACAGACCCATATGCATGAGAGCAAATTCTGGTTGTAAGCTACTGAGTAAGTTCTGGAATGTTTTGTTAAGCAGCATTACGTGGCAATGGAGGATTGACTCAATAGTAATTCGCAATGCCTGCTCCAAAGTCAGGCATGATCTGTAATAATGTCTCTTTCTCAACAGCTACATGGCTTTGGGCAAGTTAACTTAACCTTCAAGCCTCAGTTTCCTCAACTATAAAATAGAAGTAATAATAGCATTACCTTCAGCATTGTTGTAAGGATTAAATGAGATAATCTATTAAAAGTGCTTAGCATAGCATTTGGCCCAGAGTAAACATTGTATAAATCAGAGGTCAAAAATTGAAAGTATGTCTTCAGACAAATCAATTAATTCTATTGGGATCAATTCCCAACTGTCAATTCAGAAACTTCATGTAAAAAAAAATTTGGATTTATATCTTCTCTTGAAAAAACAGAAAATCTGGTGACACTGAGCCAGGATTCCTACACAGCAACAATGGATAAAGCTAGGGGGCAGTGTATCACCATATATAATAGAAAGCCTGACCACAGGGGCTTAAATAAGTAAGGGGTTAATTTCTCTTGTGCAGCAAGGTGTCCAGGGGTTGGAAGTCCAGATCTGGCACTGAGGCTGAGCAGTGCCATCGGGGACTGAGACTCCTCTCTCTTGCTGCTCTGGTATCTTTAGCAAGTGGCAATTGGTCCTCATGGTTTCAAGATGGCTGTTGCACATCCAGCGATGGCATCTGTGTCTCAGGCAGGAAAAGAAGGTGGGGATTTTAAAGGGACAAAGGACAAAATCTCTCCTAGCAAGACTTTGCCCTTTTATATGAGACAGGAAGAATTTCTAGGGACTTCCACCTACATCTTAAAGGTCAGCAGCTAGTCATATGGGCCACACCTTGCTACAAGTTGGGCTGGGAAATTGAGCATTTCCTTATTGCCTCTATAGTTAAGAAAGAAGGGAGGTGGAGAGGTGTTAGATGACTCAAGCTAGAGTATCATCTCAGCTTAGCACAGACTCTCCCCGGTCATTTACCTCCCTCCGTGGCCCCTGCATGTGTTTGTGTTTGCAACTCCTGCCATAAATACTTTGTTTTTATTATTCTCAGCCAAGTCCAGCACAGTTTTGGAGCATGTTCTTGAGTTTCTCCCATCTGGCCTAGGCCTTCTAAGGCCATGACGGAACTAAACTTCCAAGCCACACCCCCCCCAGCTATTGTGCCCCATTTTTTGTCTTTAGCTTCTTATTGGGGGCAGGAGCAGTAGGTAATACGTTCAAAGAAGCCACGGCAAGTTTCTGATCCGCCTCTTAAAAGTATCTCTAACCATACTAACCATATTCTTGATGTGGCCTTGGCTAAAACTGAGAAAATAGCCTGTTCCCTCTATTCTGTTTGTCCTATTTTTTCTTCTGATGGACATTGATAGTTTCATACCATTTTTCAAGGCAGGCTATTGAAGTTCCAGTAGGTGACCTCTATTTACTACAATAAAATTAGTGATTTATAGAAAGTCAGAATTCCACAATCCCCCAAACTCCCCTTTTATCCCTAACTACCGTGTCAACAAAGCACCCAGCATCCAGTATGGTTCAAAGGTCTGAATTGTGTAGCAAAATAAATCATTTTTAAAATCCCAATAGTAATGTATGGTGTGAGCATTCTTGACTTGAATTGAGTAAAGAGGAAGAGAGCGGACGCAGCCAACCTTGGCTGTGGTATATTACTCAAGTTGATGTGGGGCAGAGAAGATTGGATATTTAATGTCAATGATATCATGAGAGAGGGTGAAAAATTCCAAGTTCCACTAGAAAATAAGGAGGTAAGATTTAGGTCCCATAAGCCCTAGCCTATTTTTTCTTTCCTCCCCCTCCCCCACTGTCATTCTCCCTGTTTTCATACCTTCCTCCTTCCCTCTCTCCCTCCCTTCCTGCCTGCTGGTCTATTTCTGAGTCCACTGTTGAAGGCCTAACAAATATTTTAGTAGGACCCTAATTAAGGTTCAGCATTGACATTCTAATATATGCAGAATGCTGGTCCCAAACTTGCTTATTCAAATGCATTTGATGTTGTGCTTTACATCACAATATTCAAATCTAAATCTCTGGGGTGTACAGAGCTGCCCAGAGCCTGCGCAGGACTTGCCTCATTTGGGCGAATTTGCACATTCAAGGTGGTCTCTGCTCCAGGAGGCTCAGGAATGATGCAGAGAAAAGGCCTGTCCATTGGGTAGTGGAGCGAGCTGTGTGGGTGTGGCAGTTCGGTTCTGTGGGCTCTCACCGCAGTCGGCAAATTTGTTGGGAGCTCTTACTACAGTCAGGCATCGTGCTGGGTGCTGGGGATACAAAGCCATAAGATAGGATCCTGCCCTCAAGAACTCACCACCGAGAGGAGGCGATGGACCCTAGAACAAATGATTTGCCCTTCCAGAAGAGCTCCAAAACCCCTAAGAGCAGTGCTCCCTGAACTTTATTTGTTTGTTTTGTTTTGTTTTTTAGGTTTTTGGGGTTTTTTTTTTACCATTCCGTACCTTTGTGCTATACTTCTTGAACTTTAATGTGCACGCAAATCCCCTGGAGTTCTGGTGAAATGTCAGTTTGGATTTAATAGGTGTGGGCTGGGGTCTGAGATCCAGGCTCCTGGGTGATGCCCACACTGCTGGCCCCGGGCCACACTTGGAGCAGCACTGTCCTAGGGCTGGGTGTCCGCTGTGAAGAGGAAGCCTAGAGGGCAACTGAGAAAGAAAAGCACCAGGGAGCAATTAGATGCTGCTTCTCCAGAAGCATGTGGCTTGCACTCAGGTTAAGTAGGACAAACGGTCTTTTTCTGGGCTTTACTTATCCCAGTAAGGCTGGGGGTCACTGTTGCCACAAACCAAAGGAGCATTTTTCAGCTGTCGGCTGAGGGATGAAGAAGTTTCAGGAGGCAAATACTTGAAAAGGAAGCAGCAAACCCGTGCTTAGGGTTTGGGGGGAGTCAGACACTCTCATTCTTTTTAGGACAGCCTTCATTTCTCTTTCCCGTCTTCATTGGAAAAAAGACTGTTTCAGGTCACTGCAAATTCTGTGGCTTTCCGTGGAGCCTGTTTTCTCTCCTACCCCCTGTCCCTTCAAAGTTACTGTATTTTCAGAATTCTTATGTCACCCTACACACACAGTAGGTGCTCAATACATGCTTTAACAATCTTGAGCAGAAAACACATGGGCATTTTATTCTATGTTTTGCTTTTTAAAGCCTAAGCCAGACACAAGAGCCTATTTTGTACTTCTGAATCTCTATTTAGAAAACTTTTCCTTCTTTCTTGTAATGGATCATGTCAGGGACCCACTACGTGGAAAACTTCTGGGAGATCACTGGGCTCCCAGTCTATGAGACTTTAAATGTGTGCTAACATATCAGCTATCTGTTGCCGCAGCTAGTGCTGTGTAACAAACAAGACCTCATGAGTAATTTGCTTGTTGTTCATGCATCTTGTGGTCGGCATGGAGGTTCTGCTGAGTTCACTCACACATCTGGAGGTCATCTGGTTGTCAGAAGATCTAGATTGGTCCTGGCTAGACAAATGGAGGGACTGAGCTCTGCTCTGTTTGTTGTCTTGCGAAAGCCTCTCTCCAGCATGTTTTCATGGGAATGGAGGTAGAAGAATGCAAGCAGAGACACACACATGCTTTTTTTTTTTAAGCGTATGTTTGCGTTCTGTCTACTAAAATCCCGTTTGTCAAAGAAAGTCAAATGGCTGGGCTAGAGTCAGAGTGGGAGGGCACTGCAAAGTTACATGCAAAGGGCATGAATATGGGAGGAGGAGGAAAACTAGAGCCATTAATGGGATCCATCTACCTCAGCTTTCACATTCAACAGAGTAACTTCACAGTTCTAGTTAAGCTGATCCAAGCAACATCTTTGCAAACAGCAACCATCTACACTTCTCTGCTCCCAGAAAGACAGAACAGCTGCAAAAAGTCAAGAGAAAACAAAGGCATCTGAGAGGAGGGTGAGCAACAGAGTATTTACTGACAATGCTCTATTCATAATCCACATTTAATTCAAACTCAAAAGGACGCATTTACAATCTGCCAGGTTTTAATATCCCCACCCTTAAGTGGCATCTATGCAGCAGTAGAATATCAAGCTTTCTGCCTCTTTCAAAAGCAAGGGCCTGAGCTCGCGAGGTAAACAAAGGGTAATGAAACAGCAAATGGCAGAGTGTCAAGTTGTTGGAAGGTGTCTAGCAGAATGCCACGGGGACGTGGTTTCATTTTGGTCTCATTTAACATCTTCATTAATGATCTGGAAGAGGGAGTAAACAGCACATTAATTATAATCACAAGTGCTGCTAAATTGGGATTTGTTGCCTGCACCAAAGGAAGGGACTCTGAAAGGACGGGGCGGGAGATGGCTCCAGCTTGGGAAAGGGGAACAGCACCTAGGAGAGACAACACAGCACATGGTAGGGAGGGAACAAGTTGCTTGGAAGCAATGAGGCCCTAGACAAGGAAGCTGCCCGAAATCCTTTCTGGAAAAACCCAGGGTATTTGCAAATAAACCAAAAGTGGGGGAAAAGTTTACATCAAGGAGGAGGCCTGGAGAAATTAGATACAAGAAAGCTGTAGCAGGAAAAGACAACATAAGTTGGAGTATAAGCTCCAGAGCAGGGGATGCTTGACATTTTTTCTTCATAGCTTCCTTCTCCCACCAGGACGTAAGTTCACAGAGGGTGGGGATACGTGTTGATTTATTTTTTGCTACATCCCCAACACCTGGAATCATGCCTGGTATTTAGAAGTCACTGAATGATATTTGATGAATGATAATGGAGTGTGACTTCTGAGGAAGGACTCAAAAGAAGTTTTCTGTGGTCCCAGCTACTTGTGAAGCTGAGCTAGGAGGATGGCTTGAACCCAAGAGTTCAAGACCAGTCTGGGCAACATAGTAAGACCGTGTTTAAAAAAAAAAAAAAAAAAGCTTTCTCTCTAGAAGGTACAAACCAGTCAGAAGATTAAAAGCAAAACAAACAAAACAAAAACTGAAGGCGTGCAGGAAATGAACAGAATGAAAACCAATAAAAGCCCCCCAGAGAGCACAGACCCTATCGGTTTCATTCTAGTGTAAATAGTAGCAGTGGTAGTAGCAGTAGTAATTGCACTTAAAGATGCCTAGCATTGTTCTAAATGCCCTGCATGCATTATTTTACTTAATCACCGTAATAAAACTATAGGGTGTGTCCTATCATTGCCCCTATTTTATATATGAGATATAGAGACATTAAGTTTTTTCAAGGTCCCATAGTGACAGTGATGAAATTTAAATTTTATGCCATCTTATTTCATGTTTTTTACCACCACACTGGCTTAAGGGAAAGGAAGGGAAGAAAGAAAGAGAGCGAGAGTGAGAAAGGGAAAGAGAAAGAGAGAAAGTCAACAGTTGACACAGCACAGGTGACTTCTCCCAGCCTTCCACGCAATGAACCACGGCCCAGCAGGAGCGTGAGACAGAAGAATGGAAACAGCCCTTCTCCCCATCTGTGGCTAAAAGAAAACACCTGTAGTCTTCCTTTATTTTCTTTTTTATTCTTTCATTTCTCATCTCTCTTTAGGTACGTGAAAATCTGGAAATTTTTGTTTTGCATGTGCACCCTTCATTATTTTCTGTATATTACTGCATACCTTTGTCATTGTGTGTATTGAGAGTTGAATACATAAAAGCACATATATTGTACTTCATGGGTGACTGAAGGAAATTTCAAGGGCAATTTTTCACAGGAATCATTTTTTGATTTTAGAACAAAAACTGCATTGTCCTAGGATCCTTCTCCCGTGAAACCACTCTGTGTTGCTTAGCTTTTTTGCTTATAGTTATAATTTTAAAACAATTGTTTGTTTTGTTTGATGCTTATTAGGTGAATATCTGAAGGTCATGAATTTTCGCTTCTGCAATTACCAGCATCCATGGAGGCAGCATGGTCCTTGGTGGGAAGGATTGAGGTTAAGGCAGAGGCAAGCTGTGGTTATCGAGAAAATGCTGGCGGCATCAGGAAACTGCGTCCAGCCCCCAGAGTACCCGAAGGGCTCTGGTTCCTGAAGTTTGTCGTCTGATTCTAAGTTTCTTTCCCAAATTACTTTTTTTTTTCTCTTTGGCCTGTGAGCGTTGAGTTTCTATCTCTTACAACCAAACAATTCCTTAATAATGCAGTGGCCTTAGGGTCTGTCCAATTTTAAACAATCTGTGCTTTGATTTGGGGATTCTAATGCTCATGTTAATGGGATATCAATTTAAAAGTGTTCTGGGGGACAGTAGGAAACTATTGTTTCAGGTAATTTTCATTCTATGCTTATCTAGAAATTACTAAGAACTGACTCTAAGTTTGATGCCCAAGTGAGAAAAATATGCCCGTCAAACAGAGAGAAAGTCCTAAAACTAATTTAAGAGGGTATAAAAAGTTGTTCTCCACACACCTGACAACAGAAAAGCATTTTCTGAAGTATATTCCTGTTAGAATGGGGTGATCACATAATTTATCCTCCAAACTGATACACTTTGGGGAAGGAAAGGAGGTGCCTTTAGCAATTATGCAAGGACAAGGGACAGAAAACAGGACTGGTCACCCTATTTAAGACACACACCCACAAGGGATTCCATGGCCCAGTAAGTCTGGGCAGTCTGCATACTATACTTCCCTTGTTGAGAGTCATGACACTCATTCTATGAAAGGCTAAGCCCTATGGTAAAACCCCACTAAATCTCCTCTAAATCAGCATTTCCCGAACTGTGATTCGATTATGAAATCTTTATTTCCAATAACATTTACTACCATCCAGGGACTCAGTGTTCCATGGAACATACTTCAGAAAATGCTCACCTTGAACCTGTCTTATTCAGGTATAGTGTAATTTAGCTACTTACATGAATGACTTGAATCTAGAAGCCTCCAAAACAAAAACATCTTCCCACCAAGCTCCCACTTGACTGAAAGTTCTGCCACTATTTCCTCCTATAAAGACCTTTTAGAGGAACTGTGCATTGTAAAGGGGCTAGGCATCATGTCATCTGGAAGGAATAACTCATTAGTGAGCTAAACATTAGTGATAATTAGTTTATCTAAATAGCCACTTACCATCCATGGATTTTGAGTGTAGAACAGGTCTCCCAGGAATTGTCTTCATAAGAGAAGTGGAGAAAAAAAGGTGTCTGATTAGGGGACACCGGCCTGGCCTGTGCAGTATTTTAGTGGTAGGTTATAGATTAATATGGTTCCCAACCCTTACTCCACTGAAGACCACTGCTGTTTTCTTTGCCTGTTTCCCAGACCTCCAGTTTTAAAAGATGTTGCCTCCCAAATAAACTAAACTTATTCAGTAGGAGCTCTTGTGGCCTTATTGTCATCTGTTTTTCTGGCCTGCCCTTCATCCTCCTCCTGAGAATGTTCCTCCCCAACTCCATGGACTCTAGAAAGGGCTCCCATGATCTTCTAAAACCCCACCTCTTGGACATAGTGATTAGTCTAGGGATGGGCCCCTGGACCAAACAGACTAATCAGAGACTTTCCCTGAAATTTCTGACATTTAGATCAGAATGATTGAATCTCGGTTTTCCTTGGGCCACCAAAGCTGTAAGCTATGGGCCTGAGAGCTGCCAGCAGCCAAGTTTCCAGCCCCGTGGAGGAAGCTGGCTGCTAAGGTTTGAGTGTGTCCCCCGAGATTCATGCATTGGACGTGTGATCCCAATGCAGTGTGGTATTCGGAGGTGGGACATTTAAGAGGTGATTTGGGCATGAGGGCTCTGCCCTCATGAATGGATTAACGCTGCTATCACAGTAACAGGCTCCTTATAATAGGAAAAATTCGGCCCCCTTTTCTCTCTCTTGCCCTCTCTTGCCCTTCTGCCATGTGATGCCTTCCACCACAGGATGACACAATAGGAAGGTCCTTGCCAGATGCAGCCCCTTGATCTTGGCCTTTCCAGCCTCCAGAATCTTGAGCCAAATAAGCTTCTGTTCATTAAAAATTAGCAAGGCTGTGGTATTCTGTTATAGCAGCACAAAATGGACTAAGACACTGGTCTTAGAGCAGGGTTTCTCAGCTACTATTGACATTTTGGGTCAGGTAGTTGTTTGGGGAGGCTGTTCTATGCATTGCAGGATGTCTAGTAGCATCCTTGGCCTCTACCCACTAGATGCCAGTAGCACCCTCCCCCTATTTGTGACAACCAAAAATGTCTCCAGATACTGACAGATGTCCCCAGGGTGGGGGGTCAAATCACCCTCCAATTCTGGTTGAGAACTGCTGGCCTAGAGTATGAAGCTCCCACTAAGAGAAGAGCCCAGGTGAGAGATACGGAATGAGAGAATGTCCTGGTGATGTTTAAGGCCCCAGCTCCAGCTGTCTCTGAGACTCAGCACTCCCCACTTCTTCCTGTGGATCGAGTTCATGAGCCAATTAACTCCATTTTCCCCTAAGCTAGTTCAAGTTTAATTTCTTGAGTTGCCCACAAGAGCACCATGTTCATTTGTAATTTCCATTAGGATTTTTGACAAACTGAAGATAGTTGACTTCCTAGCTTGCTCCTGTCCCATTCCCCACCCCTGCCATGTCCATGATTATATTCAAAGGCCCTGTGAGTCAGAGTTTCCTCCCCCTGTACTAGATGAAGTTTGAGGCATGAAGGAGGACAGACATGAAAATGGACCCACCATCCCCACCTCTACCAATGCTCACAGCAAACACAGTTCCTCTCCCCTCTCCAGCAAGCAGCAGAAGTGGGTTTGCCTAAAGATGAGGAATGTTTTTTTGAGGGGGAAATGGGAGTAGTGGAAGCAGAGGAAAGTATTAATTTTCTTTTCTTCAATTATAATAGCTAAGCAAAAATATTAATAGAAAGTGTCAACAGAAAAGAACTTGAACTCTGTAAAATAAAGAGGTTTATTCTGAGCTGAATATGTGCAACCATGGTACGGAGATCCACGCTCAAGAAGCCTTGAGCAAGTGGTCTCCCCATGGTTGGGTTACAGTTTGGTTTTATACATTTTAGGGAGACAGGAATTGCATGTAAAGTCATAAATCAATACATGGAAGGTGTACATTGGTTTGGTCTGAAAAGGCAGGACATCTCGAAGCGGGGATTACAGGTTATAGGTGGGTTTAAAGATTCTTCGATTTGTAATGGATTAAAGAAATGAATCTTTGTGTAAAGTCTTGGGATGTTTTAAGTTAAGATAAGGAAGTCTGTTAATCAGAGAAAAGTCCACTAAACATATACCAAGACTCAAGTGATCTGATTTAACTTTTGTCTTACATGGCCTTAGGCTTGTTAATGATTTTGAATCTTATTTTTAGAGAAAATAACTCCAAAAGGGACATGGCATAACTAGGTGTGTCTGACCTCCATCATCCTCATGGCAAGCAGCTCAGCTTTAAGGTTTTTTTGAGGGTCCCCTTGGCCAAGGCGGTGTCCATTGGGTTGGCTGGGGAGGCTTAAGATTTTATTTTAGTTCACAAAAGAATAGAAAATTTATGTCTTGATGTCAGAGAAAGCCTTTTCTCAGAATATATATATAAAAAATGTAATGTACTATATGTAACATGTAATATATATAAAATAAATGAAGAATAATAAAATAAACATAAAATAAAAGAAGATAAAAGAAGTGGTCTTCAGTGGAGTAAAGGTTAAGAATCATATTAATCGATAACCTACCACTAAAATACTGCACAGGCCAGGCCAGTGTCCCCTACTCCAGACCATTTTTTCCCACTTCTCCTATGAAGACAATTCTTAGGGGAACCGTTCTCCACTCAGAATCCATGGGTGGTAAGTGGCTACTGAGATAAACCACTGGGGTAGCATGTCCTGAACCCCATCATTCTCATAGAATACCCCTAAAAGTATATCCAAGAGACAGTGATCGCCCATGGGGAAGGAGATTGAGAGGTCAGGGGACAGGGGAAGATGGAGACTTACTTGTTATTATATAACATGTAATTAATAATAGGGAGTTTCCTGGACATGAAAGCTGGTAACCACACATGCTGGTTCTCAGGGCAGGCTGTGGCCTGTCTTGACAGCTCAAAACTACTCAGACATTGCCCTCTTGGGCCACCAGGCCCTGGGCCTCTTCAATATGACCCCCACTCCTGCCCCAGGATTGAGCTCAGTGACCCACCTCTCCCCACAAAAGTGCCAGGCCCCATGCAAGGAGAACGTCCCCAGGTCCAGCTTCCCCACAGTTTTGGAGCCTAGAGCTGGGTGTCTGCAATGGGGCTGGAGCCGGCCCACAGGCAGGAAGCACTAGGAGAGCCATAATGTTGTGAAAATACTGGAGTATTTCCACACTGCTGGGTACGCACACGCTATCCTGAGCCTGCTGGGTGTAACTTTGCCAATCCAGCCCTTCCCCGGGAACCCCCTGGAGGGCCTGATGCCCCTGAAGAGCTAATTAAAGGGTTAATGCTGCACAACAGGCAGCCCCAGGATCCGGCATCTGAGCACGCTGGCTTCCCTCCTGATTGGCTAGTGCTGGTGCCTTACTGGTTGTTAAATATTCTGAATAACACGCCTGGATGGGAAACAGAATCCTGGGGAGAATGGATGGGAGGGTGGCAAAGACTGCACTTATTTTATAATCCTGCTTTGAAATGACCCTGCACTGTCATTTATTCTTTACAGATGCATTTTTTCTGAAGGCATTTTGGACTTGCCCTCACTGACAGAGCAGCCTTGGCACCTGCCAGAGGCAAAGGTGCTCACAGTCCAGCATGGACGAAAGATGTGCACAAGCTACAGGTGGTGGAGAAGCTGCTCTGGCCCAAAGGCTGGGACTTGGCTGATGGATACTTTCCTTTCCTGTGGGAGCCGCGCTGCGTTTCCACAGTTTTCCAAGGAGTTCAAATAGCCTGGCAGTGTGCAGCCATGCTCTCTTTTGGTCCCTCCAGATGGGCACACACTGGCAAGTCTGCTGGTAGGAATTCTGCTTCTTCCTATCGCGAAGTAAGCACACCCATCACCCTGGCCACCTCCAGGCTTTGCTGTGACCCACTGAGCCACCAATGCCACGTGTGTGCCACAGGAACAGATGCAATCAAACGGAGCTAAATTTAGACCAGAGAGGGCTTCTGTAGCAATTTCTCTGGATTACTTTTACTCTTTCTAATTTAGGCAAAGTGGAGATGCTCCAGTATCCCTTCTTAATTCAACTTATGCTCAGGTCAGAGAGAAACAAACCAATCATTTTGCAAACTACTGCTCTTGAAAAGGCAAAGGAGACTGTGGATAATGGTGAACAAAGTTCATTCTGGTCAAAATACAAGAAACGCCAAAAAAATGACCCCTTCAATAAATGCCCTCTCTCCTTCTTCCTGAATCTATATGTCCTTCCACAGCATGGCCCCATCCCTCTGCCATTCTCTGCCCCGTTAAAGCAGGATCTTATGCTCATGCGACTGTCAACTATTAGCTGATAAGGCTTAACAACTCCCAGTAGGCATTTGCATTTTAATAGAGAATTATTGAAGACCAAAAGCTTTCAGGGTCCAAGAGAACAAAGCACAGAATTAGAGGCGGGGAGGTGGATATTTGGGGGAGTAGAAAATCGTCGGGATTATTCTCAAGTTTTACCATATTTATTTTGTCCCCTCTGCAAGGGCCACCTGTTCTCTGAACCCTCTTCTGATGTTCCTGCCCCCTCCACCCCATCTCCACAAACACATTAGCTGACAGTGGCTTGTCTGTGGAGTCTCTGGGGAAGAACATTGTCTTTTATGTAGTGAAAATTCTCATGGGCCATTCTGGTTATGGAAGACTAGCCCTCAGGTTGCGGAAGGCCAGTCGGGCTCTGAGGCAGTAGAGGGAGGGTGGCTTGCCTGGCTTAGGGAAATATCGTGAGGGCAGAGTGGCTGCATTGCAGACTGCCAGCTAACATGGTGAAGCTAAGAAGACACAAGAAAAAGATGACCAGAAAGTGGGGCTAGAGTATGCTTTTATATGGAAGACTGGCCAGTAAGAAGTTCGTAGTACAAGAAAGCCAATAGACTTTTAGAATAGGGATGTTTAATGTTTAATTTTAAATTGGGGCCTATGTGCTTAGTTAAAAACAACCCCCCATATCCTCAAAATTTCATAGTTAAACACTTCTTCAGGTACTAAGATAGATATCGATGCTGGGTAAACTCCACATGCCAAAGTAAAGATTTCGGTGGCTAAAATCCTGTGAGATGTTTAAACTCTATAACCTACTAAATCTATTTCTAGGAATCAATCTTAAAAAAGAAAAATCTGAAATTAATATAAAATGTTATTATGAAAATGGAGTATTATTTGCACAAATAAAATTAAGAAACAATGTCCAAAACTGTCTAAAAGATCCTCTACCTGGAACACTTCGCCAGCCTCCTCTATCTGTCAATGTCTTATCCATTCTTCAAGGTATGCTCGTTTGATTTCCTGCAAAAGCAGGCCCTGAGACAGAGGCTTGAGTGTGAGTGGCTGCTTGAAAGAGGAAGACAATTGGTGTGTGTTAATGAGCAGGTGACTTCCCAGAGTAATCTGGGGCTTAATCTCTAGGGGTATCTTTGTAAAATGTGCCACAGAATTACTCCACCTTGGAGCAGGGAAGCTGGGGTACCAATTCACCAGCTCCTATGCCACCGTAGTCGAGAGTTGCCATTGGGAGCATTAAGTCTGACACTTGCAGGCTGCCCTGCAGGTAGGCTAAGCAAGCCTGGATGGCACTGGAGAAGGCCTTAAGCAGAGAAGCAGAGCCCCTTAACTGTGCACCACAGCTACCAGTGAACTCAGAGGCAGTCCTGTTATGACATGGGGCAAGGTGTGAACAACATCCCCTGCAGTGCCCCAGTTCAAAGTCATCCTCCACATGAAAGAAGCTTTCAAGTCCTTTATAAAAGCATTGATCTCCCCCTTTGCCAATAATTCTATAGCTCTTGTGTCTATATTGCCATTACTTTCTGTGTGAGCTTACATGTCTCTTTAGGCCTCAGTTTCCTCATCTGTAAAATGGGAACAATAATAGTGTCTGTGGTAGATTGCAAAAATGGCTATGATTCTCCATCCTTCTGCTATTCATGCTCTTTGCAGTGTCATTTTGCAGCTCCTCTCATCAAGAAGCAAAGTCTATTCCCCCATTCCGTGAGTCAGGTTAGCCTTGTAAATTTGCTTTGGCCAAATGCAAATGCAGCAGAAATGACCGTGTGCCAGTTTCGAGTCTTGCCCTCAAAAGGTTTGTGTACTTCCACGTGTTCCTTGGAGTCCAGCCTCTGCCGAGAGAGCAAGACAGAGCTAGCCTGCTGGAGGAGGCGTGGCCTCGTAGGACAGAGGCAAATTGTTTCATCTGGGACCTTCCTAGACCAGCCAGCCACCAGACGCCCAGATGCTTGAGAGAACCCAGCTGAGGGGCCTCAGCCAACAGCCAGCCACCCTAGAGGCAGAAGCTCCCAGCCAATGACAGACTTGTGAGAAAAGATAAATATTGTACGCCACTGAGGTTTTATGGCCATTACACTGCATTATGATGATAATAGATAACTGATAAAGCACCAATTCCACTGAGAATTAAAGAAGCGTATAAACACGTGCAGGACTTGGCACAGTGCCAGGATGGTGATATATTTTCCTTAAATGTTAACTATGATTGTTATCATCATCACCACACTAGCCTGGTGTGCCATGAGTTCAGATTATGTATATCTGTGTTGGTTTCTCCTACTGAACTAGGGTTGAACTCCTGGTTGATAGAAAACTAGATCCAATTCATCCTTGCTAAGGTATTTCCTCATATGCAGGGAGCCCAGCATCCCGCAGGGAGACAGACATGCACGTACACTCCGTTGTGGGCACATGAGATAGCAAACGTCCAAAGGTGCTGAATTCAGAGCTAGCACAACACAGATACCCAGTAATGATAAAAGCAAATGAAAAACAAGCCTCGCACACGTCAGCGCATTTGCATGGAAGACTGATAAGGGCAAGGTTGGTCTTCCCCTCCACCACGTGGAGCAGTTGAGGGAACGACGGGCTTATCTGGCAGTTTTATAGCCATAGCTGCTGCTTAAGCTTTCAGGCTCCCTCTGCCTCCAGAGAGTAACCATCACATGATGCAAAAACTAATTAGAGCAAGCATGGGGCCCAGAATAAGCAGCCTATTAAGGAAATTTGAGTCAAATGAATGCAAAAGGAACTTCTATTGTAAATATATCCTTAACTAGTATTTATTTTTGTTCGAGCCCAACTTTCCTAAGGGGAGTTTATTGTTTGAGAAAAGACACAGTGAAAATCAGAATGTTTTTACAATACACCTCCTGGTCCCCGGAGAGATCCTTTCTGGGCCCGGCAGGCTGCATGGAGCGAGCTCGCGGCAGAAACGCTCAGGCAGCACGTGCGGAGCCTGGGCCGCAAGGTTAACAGAGACCCAGACAAATTCATCTTCATTTCATGTCTTCGACAGCCTCTCGACTTAGGTCAAGTCCAAGGCCAACCAAGTGATTTTATTAGAGGCAGGCAGAGGTAGTGGAGAGCACGTGCACTAACTCGGATTCCGTGCCCAACTCCACGACCCATCAGCTGGGGGACCTTGACCTAGTTATTCAATTTCTCTGAGTCTCAATTCCCTCATCTGTAAAATAGGGACGATAAGAAGTCACCTTGTCTGGCTGTATGACATGCACATATAAGAATAACATGTATTATATGTTGGGCAGGGGGAGGGG
>NW_012154951.1:3777088-3844655 GCF_000956105.1 Propithecus coquereli | reverse complement strand
GATGCGCACCTCCGGGGGAGTGGACACACTTGAAGCTCGGACTTGGGGGGGAGGGAGGGTAAGGGCATCATATGTAACCTAATCATCTGTACCCCCATAACATGCTGAAATAAAAAAAAATAAAATAAAGAAGAGATTCCAAATATCTAGCTCATAATAGCAAGTGTGTAGGGGCAGGACGGACTAGTGGTTGAGCAACTGGGCTCGAGAGCCATGTGGCCTGTGTTTGTATTTCCAGCTTCGCCACGTGCTGACGGTACTTACCTCTCCGTGCCTAGGAGTCTGTAGTATCTGTAAAGTGGGGGAAATTATAGCTAGCTGTAAGGCTGTCATGAGGATTAAATAAGTTAGCATATGTAAGGCCCTTAGAACAGTAACTGGTACACAGCAAGCGCTCAGTGTTAGCTATTGTTGTTATTCAAACAGAGTTATTAATAGAAATCTCTGGTGACCAGAGACCTCCTAATCATCTCACTTTAGTCAAGATATCAGCTGCAATACATTAGCTCATGTGCACAAACAGCAAGAGTGGATTTAAGCAAATCATAATTCAGTGAGTCATGATTCCAGTTTATAAGCAGAGAAGCACAATTCAATTTTATAGGCAGCTGGGCTGCTAATTAAGAAAAGGCCCTTAATTACAGCACCTGACATAGAAGCCCTGTCTCGTGCTTACTTGCCTTGTTTTTCCACACTTTTCCTTTAGTTTAGCACCCACCTATGTATCTGCTTATTGATTATTTCCCTATCTTTATAGAGAGTATGTCTCTATGACATAGGCTGCCCAGGACCCTAAAAAGTGAAACTGCTTCCTGGTACTGGAACTCACACATCTCTGCCGGCAGTAAAAAACGGCACTCAACTCCCTGGGTTGGTGATTTCTAAGGACAAGAAGGGAGCCACAGGAGTTTGGGAGAACAGAGAAAATGGTCTATAGAATTTACCCAAGGGAAATGAAAACTTCTGTTCATATAAAACTGCATATGCAGATATCTATAATGACTTTATTCATAATTGCCCAAAACTGGAACAACCCAAATGTCCTTCAGTGGGTGAATAGACAACAAACGGTGGTACATTCACACAGTGGCTTACTATTCAGCAATAAAAAAGAACAAAGTATTATTGCTGCTACAGGTATAACATGGATGTGTCTCAAGAGCATTAGCTAAGAAAAGAGGCTAGGCTCAAAAGGCTACATATTGTATGATTCTCATTAATATGACTTCCTGGGAAAAGGCAAAACTGTACAGATAGAAAATAGATGGGTGGTTGCCAGGGCCTGGGTTAAGGGAAGGGGTCGACTACAAAAAGCCCTAGGGAATTTGGACAAGAAATGGAAATGTTCCATTTCTTGATGGTAGTGGTAGTTATACAACCTACATGTTTGTCAAATCTCATAGAACTATGCACTAAAATAAATACATTTTACTGCATGTGAATTATACCTCAGTAACCCTAACTTTAAAATAAAATAGTCCATAAGAACCATGGAGCAGCATCAAAAGGACCTTGCACTTTCCAAAGTCAAACAAATAACCTCTATTTTTTTCTGACTTTTATTTTTACTTTATGCATTTCCTGAGATCCTGGTTAGCCATTAAAATATGCATTTTTAAAAGTAGAAGGCAATTAATCTCATCAAATATAGTTAACACTAGCATATGAAAATATTTTCTTTTCCAAGTAAAATCAGACTTGCAGGAAGAATCAGATACGCATTCCATTGGGAAAAACACATTAACAGCCCTTACCCATGTCAGATGCTACACAGGAGGGACTGCATTGTTCAGACTCTGGAGAAGAGGAGATAAGGGCTGTGCCCAGCCTATTCATAACTGACCTCAATGCACAATGACTTTAGCACATAGGAAAGCTGGTCCTATGAAATTAAGGCAAAGTTGAATAGAGAAAAATGCCGGGTGGGTACTCCCAGGAGAATAGCTTTGGCCAAGTGAAAGAAGCCCAGCATGGATAACAATCCCAGTATTCACAGTCAGAATACTCACAAACTTCTGAGGGTCTAGCATTGCAGAAAGAGACCTGGTTTTCACAGTCCATAACAGATGTAGAAGAGGGTGGACTGATTGTTGTGAGCTTTTTCCACCATTAAAACAATTTTTACAACTGAAAACACACTTCACTGATGAATCATCAGTGCCAGCTATTCAAAGAATGACAGCTCCAAGAAGTGTCGGTTGGTAAGTGCGTAACCCAAGGCTGGGAGGATGCAGAGGAAGAGACAAATGCTATGAGCCAACGCGTGTTGAGCATGGCTGAGCCGACATGTGCATGACCTCATCTCATCCCACGCAACCTGTGCGGAAGATGTTGTCATCACTGCTTTACAGACAGGACACGAAGGCTTAGAAAGAAGAAGCCACATGCTCTTAATCATTTTATATTTTCAATGCAAATGTTCTGTGATTTGATGGCAAGTAGAAATGGTGATTTCTGAATTAAATTCAGACAAAGGTTGGGGGAGGCAAGAGGAGAGAAAAAAAAATCATAAAGAGGTAGGCAGTGGTGTGCTGGTAAGTATTTCACAACTAGCTGTGGGATGAGGGGCTGGTCTATACCATAAATAGTCAACCATGGCCGAATGCAAGCTATCCTCATATCCTTGTGAAGTCAACTGGCTTGCAAACTTCCTGACAATTTAACATTGGCTCTGCTGTGAGTTGTTGGTAGGGAAATTTTCAGTGAAAAATATCGATTGAGACACAGCCTTAAGACAACCCTAAGTGAACCAGAAGGCAGGGGTGGAAACAGCAGAGTAGCTGGAAGAGGAAAGGGGACCGAAGGGTATGGGGGATAACAGAGGAGGACACAGTTCAGGTGACAGATTTGAGACCTGCTGATGAAGACACCAGAGGAGCCCCAAGTCACCCTTGAGGTCCCATTGCCCCCGAGTTTAAGGCTGTGTCTGGATCTGGGGACTGAACAGAAGCTTCTGCTTAAGGAAAGGCCAAAAAACTTGGTTGGGGTTTAGAAAAGTGACCTGGGGAACAGAGAAGAGACTGAGTCACTGAGAAGAGGAAACGGTGATTTCTGGTGACCACATTGTCAGACTTACTCTGACATCCAAGCATAAAGAAGCAACTGTCCAGCCATCTGAGATCCTCCGACGGACAGTATCGTCCTCTGTCCCACATGCTAGCCAGGCACTGCACGGTCACAAAGGGGACCCTCTGGCGTCACTTGCTGCTCATAGATCTTATGTCCGAATGCCTGATGCCAACAGTTCCTCCCGTCACATGGTTTCTGACTCTTGCTGCTCAGATCCTATTTTTCATTCTCCTATTTGCAGCCTCATCATTAAGCAAGGCTGAAGGGCACACAGTCCTTCCGCTATAAATTCGGCTTCCCCTTGAATTCTCCCCACTTCCACATTTACAGCAGTATTCAAACGAAGCTGTGAATTCCTTGACACTCCTTCCTTCCAGAGGTGGGATCTGTGTCCCCACCTCTTGAATCTGGGCAAGAATTATCTTTAGAGTATGGTAGAAGTGCCACCATAGGATTCTGCGCTTGGGTCATAAACAGCCATGTAAGGAAACTAATTACTCTGAGGCCACCACAGTGAAAAGCCACATGCAGGCACTCCAGGGGACACTCCAGCCGTCTGTTTTCATCCAACTTGCCAAGCTACCACATGGCTGTAAGGCCATCTTGGCCCCTCCTGGCCAGCCCAGCTTCCATCTGAATACAGCAAAGTGATCTTAGTTGGTGCAACGTGGAGCTGTTTTGTCAACCCCTTACATGCAAAGTCATGAGCTATAATAGAATGGTTGCTGGGTTAAGCCAATACATTTTGGGGGTAGTTTGTTATACAGCAGTGGATAACTAGAACACCCCACTCACAGACGTTTCGTGCCTTCCCTTTTGAGGAGCCTCTGGGCTGACAGTGGATCTAGTCCTAACCCCTGAGCTGTTAAGAAGGCCCTTTGAATAGCACTGTGAAATATTGGTTTATTTAATTCCATCATATTAACCAAGACAATTTTATTAATACTAGCCTGTGTGCTACATTAGTACAAATGTACAATAAAGAATCATAATTTTCAGCACACATTTTCTTGAAAAATCAATCTCTGGACCTAAGGCCTATCAGCTAGTTCTGAGATGTCCTGTTATTAGTTTGCTACTTGTTCATTCATTTGTGAACCACTCCCTATCAGAGAAGTAGAAGCAGATTCCGAAGATTCATAGACAATCCAAATATGAATATTTTATCCATTTATGTAATCCTCCCCCACTTACATTTGAGAAAAACATTCTTCCAACTGAGCGGCAAAACACCTCCATCACTATTCATGGGAAAAGGAAGAATAAACTGAGAGCCATCCCTTCAAATCTATGTTATTCCAACTGAATTCATGACCACGTATTGTTTAATCACCTAACTAACTTACAATTTGCCTTTATTCACTCACTCCACAGCATTTATTGAGCACATAATATATACCAAGTACTGTACTCGACTCTAGGAACACAGAGATGAAGAAGAAAAAATAGCAGAACTGAGGAGCTTAGAGTCTTGTAAATGAAACAAACTCATAAGCAACTATCTCAATTTTGTGATTTTAAATGCAAACATTTGTTAAGTTTTGGTATTTCTGGAATTAGAGCGTGTCTTTACAATCAATGGCAAACATTACTTTCCTACCAGCTGCCAAGCAGAAGAGTAAGGGCCACTTCCTGGGATAACACAGGTGGTAAGGCCTGAGCACGGGCTATTTAGTGCTGCACAGCAAGTACCTTTGCCCTGTTCTCACCCCAGTGAGTTATTTGCATTGGTGACAAAATTTTAAGTAAACCTTGGGTCTCTAATTTGTTGTTTAAAATGTCTTCCAAAGATTATGTTATGATGAAACATTAAAACAAAAACATGTTGTGCACACAGAAAAACTCCTCCCTTCAATAGGCAATGCAATTAAAGGGGGTGTCTTGGGAATAGCTGATAGAGCTTTCAAATGAGGGAGAGACAAGTGTGACCAATGCATGCACCATGAAGGGCTATCATTCAGGCTCTAAAAGTCTCACTGTTCAAAGCCTCCTTGTCCCTTAAAGAGAAGCCATTTAACTTCTAGCAATATGTCATTCCCTCCTCTGTATGATACGATTTAATATAATGGTGGATACATGTCATTATACATTTGTCCAAACCCATAGAATGTGTTGCCCCCCAACCAGGTTCGTTTGCCGGTGGCCCAGAAAGAAGCCGATATGCTGAGTCAGCAGGTTTTACCCCAGAGAAAGAGTCTTCATTCCCCGTGGTACTATATGGGGAGACAGGAGAAAGTTTCTCAAATCCACCTCTCCAAGAATTTGGGAGATAAGGTTTTTAAGGGTAGTTTGGTAGGCAAGGGATTAGGCAATTAGGTTTGTTAATTGGGGCAAAATTATGGGGATGTAGAAATCATCTTCTTGTGTTGCTCCAGTCCCTGGGGTCACAATTCCAGTTGAGTCAGTTTCTTGGTATGAGACACCAGTCTGGGTGGGCCAATCGATCTACTGGAATGCGGAGCCTGGAAGATATCTTAAAAACTACCTTTAGGTTTTGAAAAGGTGATGTTGTCTTCGGACAAAGTTAAGCATCTTTATGGACACCAGCAATGGGGACAAGTTAAGAATCTTTATGGACACCAGCTGCATGGCTCTGGAGTGGCAATTATAGAGAAACAAACAGGGGGACAGTAACTAATTATCATTATTTTTAGCCAGGCCTTTACCATAGCTCTCATGTTGTACCCCATTATTGAAGGGCAGTTTCAAATGTACAACACCAAGAGTGAACCCTAATGTAAACGATGGTCTTTAAACTGATGGAGGTTCAACAGTTGTAACAAATGCACCACTCTGGTGGGGGATGTCGATAAAGTGGGAGGCCTTGCATGTGTGAGGACAGCGGGTTTATGGGAAATCTCTGTACCTTCCTCTCAATTTTGCTGTGAACCTAAAACTGCTCTGAAAAAATAAGGTCTTAAAAAATATATAGTACTTACCTTAATTACTGAATATTCTGATGGCCCCTTAAATTTTACACCCAAGGAAAATGCCTTACCAACCTCAGCCTAATCCTAGCCCATGTGTTGCCAGATTATTTGTAAAAAGGGTTTTGCTTCTAATGACTGCGATGTAAACACAAGCATTTTACAATGTTTTTTAACTTAATTACAAAATACTGCATACTTATAAAAAAGAAAAAACAGAAAGCAGCATAAAGTAAAAGTCTCTCATATTATGCTTCTCTCAAGCCCATTTCCAGATTAAATTGTGTATTTATTCTGTTAATAAATTATGTATGCTTCGGGGTAGTTTTTATATAAATACATGCGAAGTATGCATGTTATATATACCTTTAAAAAAAACAAATGGTTTTGTATTATACCTCTGTTCTGAATTTGCTGTTTTTTTCACCTAATGGTATAACAGACACTTTTCCATATGCTTCTATTCTAGCTTGTTCTATCTGAGTGCATAGAAAGCCATCGTACAGTGTCTCAGTTCATTCAGGCTGCTATAATACCATAAACTGGGTGGCTTATAAACAACAGAAGTTTATTTCTTACAGTTCTGGAGGCTGGGAAGTCCAAGATTAAGGCACTGCAGTTTCGGTGTCTGGTAAAGGCCCAAACTTTCTGTTTCATAGTTAGCACTTTCTAGCCACGTCCTCATATGACGGAAGGATCAAATCAGCTCCTTTGGCCTCTTTTATTAGGACACTAATCCCATTCATAAGGGTTCTTTCCTCATGAGCTAATCACTTCCCAAAAAGCCCCACCTCCTAATCCCATTACCTTGAGGGATTAGGTTTTAACGGAATTGAGGGGGCAGGACACAAACATTCAGACCATAGCATACAGCTATATCGTAATTTAATCAATTCCCTATTGATTAAACAACATTCAGGTTATTTCTCACATTTGCTGTTTCAAACAGTGCTAGAACAACAAAAATCCCTAAACATATTTTTGTTTGTTCTAATTTAAATTTTTGATTAATATTGCCACATTGCCTTCCCAAATATTTTTTTTTTATGAGACAGAGTCTTTGCTGTGTTCCCCAGGCTAAAGTGCAGAGGCACAATCACAGCTCGCTGCAGCCTCTAACTCCTGGATTCAAATGATCCTCCTACCTCAGCCTCCTGAGTCGTTGGAACCACAGGCACATGTCACAATGTCTGGCTTAACCTTTCCAAATATTTTATGTATTTTTCATCCTCCACCAACAGCTCATGGAGTATCTCTTTCCCTTCTCCATGGCCAACACTGTATGTCATTAATTTTTTTTTTTGCTAATCTGATAGATAATTTTATTTTCTTTTGGCACTCTTTTATTATCTTTTTATAGATTTTTAGCCACTTACTGTTCTTCTGTGAATTTTGTGTTCATAGCCTTTGCCCATCTATCTGTTGAGTCATTGATCTGTTCCATATGGATTGGTATGAATTCTTTGCATATTAAAGAGATCAATCCTTTGTGCATCATGCATTGTAAACATTTTCCTCTCTGGTTCTTGTTTATTTTTTGATTTTGTCTATGGAGGGTTTTTTTGTTTGTTTTTTGGGTACTTTTTTTGCTACATGGAAATTTCAGGGTTTTTAAAAATATTTAAATATTCAATCTCATCGTTAGTGGTTTCTCAATTTCATGTCATATTTATTATGACCTTCCCCATTCAAACTTTTTCTTTTTTTTGAGACAGAGTCTTGCTCTGTTGCCCGGGCTAGAGTGCCGTGGCATCAGCCTAGCTCACAGCAACCTCAAACTCCTGGGCTCAAGCGATCCTCCCGCCTCAGCCTCCCGAGTAGCTGGAATTGCAGGCGCACACCACCACGCCCGGCTAATTTTTTCTATTTTTAGTAGAGACGGGGTCTCGCTCTTGCTCAGGCTGGTCTCAAATCCCTGACTTCAAGCGATCCTCCTGCCTCGGCCTCCCAGAGTGCTAGGATTATAGGTGTGAGCCACCGTGCCTGGTCCAAACTTTTTTTAAAAATCCATGATTTCTTCTAAGATTGTTGTTGCTGTTAATGATATTTCTTTGAGAGTCTGAGCCATTGAATTTCCTTTGGTTGAAAGAAATGAGATACAGAGTCCGGTGACCTTTGTCAAATGGCTTTCCATTTTTCACAACATACTTTATTGATGAAGTATGAAAAAGGTTGAAAAAGGCCATCTTTGCACCACTATTTGAGAGGCCTACTTTATCTTAAAATAATGTTCATATATACTTTTGTTCATTTCTGAATTTTCCATTCTGTTTTTTTAATAGAATCTTTCTGTCTCCATACTAGTCCATAGCATGTTAATTACTATAATGCAATGAAATATTTGAACATTTGAAAGAGATATTTCCCCTTATTGTTCCTTGTTGTCTGCAGAGTTTTTTCCTTGGCTTTTCTTTCATGTTTGCTTTCCTAGATGAACTTTAGAAAAATTGTGTCCAGTTTTGAAAAGCCTTGTATACTGACTGGCATTACACTGAATTTATAAATTAATTTCAGGAGAATTCCTATCTTTTAATATCTTTTTAATAATATTCATGCTTTTTTAATTCATAGAAAAAAAGAATGTATCTCAAAGTATTAAAGTCTTCTTGAACAAAATAACGTATCGTATGGCATATCTTTGAGAGCTTTAGGAGGGAGCTCTTTTCTATGTTCTATAATAACCATTTACATTTGTTTTAACACAAACAAATTCGTTCCATAAGCAATGTTAGAGCATCTACTGCATGTACTAGACACCATGTTAGACAATGAACAAAGAATGAAGCAAACACGTGATCCCTGATCTGTCACCTCCTTGTCAGATGGTCATTTCTGGTAAGGAAGACAATCATAAAAAATGTCAGTGTAATGTAGTGACCACTGTAACAGGGGCAGTACAGCGTGTTATGGAATATAGCTTCATAGAGTTTGAAGAAGAGCTTACTTTCCTAAGGGTTTGTCCAGTGCTTCCAAGACATGACATGTCAGGTAGATTTTGAGGAAAAGTGGGTGACGGCCAATAAGGGTATTTTCCATTCATGTGTCTACTGGAGACTTGATGTTACTAAAGTCATTTTAATTAAAAATAACACCTTCTTATTACAAAAATGTTTATTAAGGATCAGACATTATATATCAGCAGATTTTCACATATGGGAGCGAATTCTTTAGATAGCAAATTCTTTAGATATGAATTTTTAACTGTTACGTATGATGCAAATACTTTCCAGCCAGCTTTATTAATGTCCATGATATGAAAGTTCAAAAATTTTAGACAGTTAAATCTGTCACTTCCCGTTTAATTTCTCCTATTGTTTCAATCTTTCAAAAGCTACCGTCTCTACAAAGATCTAGTAAATGGGGTCTCATTTTGGCCACTGCATTTCTGTAGTCACATGGAACTTCTGAATAGGATCTAAAAATGATGAGAAATGAAAAGAAAGTTCCATTTCTCACAAGTAAAAGTTAAAATAGAACAGACCAAAGAGAGAACTTGTATATTATCCCCAAGAATAATACAGAGGATGATGAGCAATGATTTTCCATGTCCGATAATTTTGATTAAGAGAAAATGTGTTTACAGCAAAGTTAAAAAAAAAGTTTGGATGAACATAAGAAAGAACTCAATTACTATCAGGGTGCTAGAAAAATGGAGTAAACTCCAAGATGAGGACCTCCAGTTGCATAGATTTTTCCAAGATAATAGATACAATTTCTCTTTAATGATTTATACCATTGGTTTATAGACTGGAGTTCCTATTCGAAGAATTTGTGTAAGGTAAGAGAAAGGGATAGGACTGTTAGTAGTAAGTTAGGGTATAGTTCTATTGGTTAAACATAAAGATCTAGAAAAACTAGTTTATCCTGTCCTCTGGGTGCTGACTCAGCTGATAACTCAAGGTCTCTTCTACCACTACTATTGCTTAATAGTTGTCATCAAAGCGCAGATCACATTCTTAAAAATAATAATTTTTGTCACAGCTTTGTGATTTGCTGATCTGTATTAATTCATGTTTGGCCTTGGACAAATGGGCCCACAGTGAACACACTTCCCCCAAAATCCAACATAGTCACAAAATTACATTATAGTGGAGAACCAAGAGCATTGAGAATATATTTTTTTTTAAAAGAGGGAGTAAAAAGCATGTTTTTCTATGGCTTAGAAATGCTATGCTGATAGGAAAGTTAGATAAAAATAGTTTAGCACACTCCCAAATTAACCAAATTTCTTTTCCTAGGGTAGGCATATTCAGCATATAAATCAATGGTCAAAATCTGGTCTTTAGTGACTTTGAAAGCAGACATAAAAATGCATATTTTGCATTTGAAAAGTCTTTAATTGACTGCTAGAGCCATGGTAAAAGGAGATTAGAATTTTTTTTAGCTGCATAAGATTTTCAATGAGTTCCCTAAGGATGTGGGTGGGTATCTTTGATTTTAAGATTGAGTCTATCAGTAGGAAGGAAATGTGGTATCAGGCATTAGAACTTCATTTTTGTTATCTAGCATTTATGCAATTCATTTCCTTTCTGAATTGAAAAATACTTTGTAATGTCTTGGTTAATGTGGGCACTGTTGGCCTTAAAGGGCTGGAGCTGGAGATAATGGAGTCAGCATGTGGCTAAGCCAGGCTTCACAAGACTACATTGTATTGGTAGGGTCACTAGGACCCAAAAGTCCAGGAACTCAGACTCAGAGAGTCTGACTCACAGCAACAAACTCAATTTTCTGAGGTTAAGGATGGATGGTGATGGGTGAGTGAAACACACATGCCTTTTCTTCCTCACCAAATCCTATGAAATCACCAAAGAGTTACTTTTAAAAGAATAAATCTACAACAGTGTAGGGAAAGAATAAAAAGTTCTATTAATGAATTAGAAATTTAATTATTCCTAAAAGAGAGAAAGCAGCAGGGATCATATTTAAGAAAAAAAAATCCTAAGAAACATCATAGTTAAAAACACACGTAAGAGAGGAATCGTAGCAAGAGGAGGACCAGTTTGGAGGAAGCTCCATACACAGAGCTGATGCAAGGTACTAATTTATTCTTTCATTCAACGAATATTTATTAAGCATCTTTTATGTGCCAGGCGCTATCCTAAGCGTTTGCATCATGTCAGTGCACAAAACAAGATACTTGCTCTCTTGGAGCTGATATCCTACAGGGATGAGACAGACAATACAAGGTACACTTAATAAATAAACTTTGCAGTATGTCAGAAAGGGATGAGAGCTATGGAAAATGAAAAAGTAGGTCAGGACATGCGAGATTTGTTGTGCCAGGGTACGAGGGAGGATGTCAAATAAGGTGGTCAGGGTAGGTCTCGTCGAGAAGAGTTAGCTGAGCAGCTATCTGGGAGAAGGGCACTTTAAGCAGAAGGGACAGTGAGTGTGAAGGCACTGGGGTGGGGGTGGGGGGTGTGCCTGGCATGTTTGAGGCACTTCAGGGGAGCCAGAATGGTTGTGGGGGAGTGAGTCAGGAGGAGAGTGGAAGGGGATGAGGTTGAGAGATCACGGGAAGTCAGACCACGTAAGCCCTTTTATAAACCTTCGGTTTTACTCTGTAAGAAATGAGGGCAGTGGCAGAGGGAGATGAATAGGGAGGAGAGGGGAGTGCAGGGTTTTGAGCAAAGGAGTGATGTGATCTCACATATGTATTAAAGGGCTTGATTCTGGGTGCCGTGTTGAGAATTGACTATAGGAGGGGCAAGAATAGACACAGGGAGACCTGGGTGAGAGAGGGTGGATGGTGGCTCTGATCAAAATGGAAGCAGGGGAGGTGATGAAAGTGATCAATTCTGAATATATTTTGAAGGTACAAGAGACAGGATTCCCTGATGCATTGAGTGTAGGGTGCGAGAGAAAGTCACAGATGACTCACGTTTTCTCATCCAACTAGGGCAGCTGCAGGTCCCTACAAGAGCTTTTCCCCAAGGTCATGTAAGGTTTGGTGGGCTCTGGACCAGGGGAAGGTGGTTAAGAGTTCCATTTTGGACGTGTTGCATTTGAGATGTCAGTCAGGCATTCAAGTGGAGACGTCAGCAGGCAGTTATCCAGGGTCTGGACTTGGTAAGAGCGCTCTGTGCTGGAGACACATATTTTGGAGTTGTCAGCATACATACGTATCATGTTTAAAGCCATGAAACTGGATGAGATCGCCATATGGGGGGTATAGATAAGAAGGAGAAAAATGACATTAACTGATTAAAAGAAAAAAACCACATGATCGTATCACTAGATGCCAAAAAAGATACAATAAAGCTCAAACACTTGTTCCTGATTAAGAAACAACAACAAAATTCTTAGCAGGCTAGAAATATAAAGAAAATATATTTGAGGGAAAAAAGAAGACCTCAATACATATTGAAATATATCAAGTCCTCAGATGGAAGACCCTATATATATTTTTCTTTTCACATTCAAATTACAAAGCAATACAGGCTTATCGAACAGTGTGATGATGTGCAAAGAAAAAGTTAATCATCATTCCATCCTCCCTCAATCCACTTTGAGGTAATAGATGTTAACACCCTCACATTTATTCTTTCACATCTTTTTAATGATTCATTCAATATTACAAGCATTTATGCAGCCCACAAATACAGAGGTTTGTTTGTATGTGCTTTGCTTTGACTAAATAGAATTATACCACACCATTACTAGCTTTCTAAAATTTAACGCCATGTCATGCACATCCTTACAAATATGCAGAGATGGGTTCAGCTCTAGCTCTTTCTCCTAATATATATCATAGTTACACACACATTATACCTGTATATTATATTTTATATATACATATAATGTATATACATATTAATATGTATAAACACATTAATTGGATATCATTATGGTAGCTAAAAAAATTAGATCATTTTTTTCTTCTACCCTTCTCCTTTTAGGATCTCATCCCTCCACCCCCAACTTGGCAAATCTTTCACCCACAACCTGATACAGAGCATTCCAAACTCTTTCCTCAAACTCATGTAATCATTTGAAGCAAATTGCAAAGGTGAAACAGCTTGATAAGTGGGTGCCTCATGAGCTGACCAAAAATCAAAAACATCGTTGTTTTAAAGTGTCATCTTTTCTTACTGTAGGCAACGACGAACCATATCTCAATTGGATTGTGACGTGCCATGAAACGTGTGTGAATTTTATACAACAACCAGCAATGACCAGCTCACTGGTTGGACCGAGAAGAAGCTCCAAAGCGCTTCCCAAAGCCAAACTTGCACCAAAAAAGGTCATGGTCACTGTTTGGTGGTCTGCTGCTGGTCCAATCCACTACAGCTTTCTGAATCCCGGTGAAACCATTACATCTGAGAAGCTGCAGCCTGCACTGATCAACGGAAAGAGCCTGATTCTTCTTCACAACAACACCCGACCGCACAACCAGCACTTGAAAAGTTGAACGAATTGGACTGTGAAGTTTTGCCTCATCCGCCATATTCACCTGACCTCTCACCAACTCACTACCACTTTTTCAAGCCTCTCGACTTTTTGCAAGAAAAACACTTGCGCAACCAGCAGGATGCAGAAAATGCTTTGCAAGAGTTTGTGGAATCCTGAAGCACGTATTTTTACGCTACAGGAATAAACAAACTTATTTCTTGTTGGCAAAAATGTGTTAATTGTAATAGTTCCTATTTTGATTACTAAAGATGTATTTGAGCCTAGTTATAATGATTTAAAATTCATGGTCCGAAACCGCAACTACTTTTGCACCAACCTAATGTTTTATGATGTGGATACATACATGATTTATTCAACCATTTTCTTAGGGATATATTCATTTTGTTTTTAGTTTTTTGCTACCATAATTCTGCAGTAAATACCTTTACATATGGCCTTCCACATTGCTTCTTTCATTTCCACATCTACAGTTTGAGTGTAGTCATTAGGTTAAAGTGTATGTAGATTCTTTATCTTAGTAGATGCTGCTAAATTTTTTTTTGCTCAAAAAGCAATAACAATTTACATTTTTACAAGCAATGCATAAGATTGCAATAGATAATATCATTCTTTTAAATTTTTATCAGTCTGATTGTGTAGAGTAATATCTCATCATTATTTTAATTTGCAATTCCCTGACTGCTTTGTGAATTTAGGTACCTTTTAATATGTTTATTAGCCATCTGGATTTGCTGCTCTGTGGATTAGCTTTTTATACCTGTTGGCTTTTAAAAAAATTAGAGTGGCTTATCTTTTTCTTATCAATTTGTAAGAAATTGTTATATATAAGAAATATTAACCTTCTATTTGTTATCTACATTGCACATGTTTTTCTAAACACATTTTGACTCTTGACTTTGTTTTGGTATCTCTCACTAAATAAAAGTTTTAAATTTTATGTAATCAAATATGTCTATCTTTTATGCTTTCCAGGTTTCTGGTTTTAGTTTAAAAAGATGTTCTCTGTCTCCTAGATTTGCATGTAGCCACCTAAATGCGCTTCTAAAACTTATTGTTTACATTTAAGTTTTTAATCCATTTAGAATTTATTTTTAGATTTGTTGTGAAATTAGGATAGAAGTTCATTTTGTTCCAGATGAATAGGCAGTTATGCCAGCACGCCTTATTAAATAAGCTATTCTTCCCAACAGAATTGAAATACTACCTTTGTCACATATTAAATTATGATATATACTGAGATCTATTTTTGGATCCACTCTTCTGTTCCACTGATTTGTCTACTCTTATGCCAATACCATGTTGATTGTATTACAGCGATTTTTATTACAGTGGCTTTCAGTTGAAGGCAAGTGTCTCATTATTTATCTTCTGCATAGTTTTCTTTCCTATTCAGGCATTTATATTTCCATGTGGATTTTAAAATGTTTTTATCCAACTCCTTCAGACCCCTAAAAGGAGAACTATTGGGACAATAAATGGAATTTTGCTATATTCATTTAGGGGAGAATTGTTTTCCTTAATTTGTAAAAATTTTAGTATTTTTCTTTAAAAAAAGAAATACCATTTGTCACATTTTTAAAAATTAACAACAATTTCTTGATATAATTAAATGTCTATTCACTATTCGAATTTCCCCAATTATCTCACGATTATTTAGTTAATTTGTTAGACTCAGGATCTAAATAAGGCCATAAATTGCAGTTGGTGGTCGAGGGTGTTTAAATCTCTTTTAATCTGTTGACTCTCCCTCTGTCACATGTTTTCTTGCAATTTACTGAAGAAAATAAATTGTTTGTCCAGTAGTATTTCCCTAGCCTGAATTATGATAATTGCATCTACATGGTATCATTTAAAGCATTCCTCTGTCTGCTGTAGTTGCTGTAATTGGTGGTTAGATCCAGAGGTTTGATCAGACTCAGGTTTAATTTTCTGGCAAATATTCATCATTGAAGGTTACACAGAAGGTCGGATTGCCTCTCTTTGTTGTTTAGCACTCTTACATCTATTGATTGTTGCACGGTGGTGATATTTTGATTCCATCATTCCTTCTCATTGTTAACCGAAGCAGCTTTAGAAGTTTCTTCTATTTAATACAAATGTGCAGTGTCCTCTTCAACCATCTGGTACCTGGAGGTGCAAACTCTGTAGGAAAATAAGAATAAGGATTGATTTCAGAGGAGCTGGTTTCCTAGCACCCTGTAAAGGTGGCTCTTATGTTTTCCTTGGTGTGTTTGTTTCATTACAAACTAGTGAAGATTGGGGTTGGTGGAGGGGAAAAAAACCTAGTGGAGATAAACATATTAGATTTGTTTTCAATCTATTATAGTTATTATTTTTATTTTTCAGTGGGCTGTGGGAGAGTCTCTTCAGATTGGCTCTTGAGTCCCTTGGACATACTCTTGGGAGTTTTGTTTTGTTTTTTTTCATGTTTTTATTTATTTATTTATTTTTAAATTTCAGAATATTTTGAGGGTACAAACATTTTGGTTACATATAATGCCTTTGCCTCACCCAAGCCAGAGCTACAAGCGTGCCCATCCCCCATACAGTGTGCTCAACACCTATTAGTTATGAGTTTACCCATGCCCACCATGCCCTCCCACCTGCCCAGCACCCGATGAATATTACTTCCACGTGAGCACCTAAGTGTTGATCAGTTAGTACCAATTTGATGATGAGTACATGTTGTGCTTGTTTGTCCATTCTTGTGATACTTCACTTCGAAGGACGCAATTGCAAAGATGTGGAAACGACCCAAGTGCCCATCAATACATGAGTGAATTAATAAAATGTGGTATATGTATACCATGGAGTACTACTCAACCATAAAAAAAAAAAAAAAAAAAAAAAAAACCCTTAGGAGTCTTTGAGGCTGAACCAGAGAAAAGAAAGCTCAGATGCTCAGGGCAGGCTGCGTGTTTCCTGCCCTAGACTTGTTAAGGCTGTAATCCAAGGGGCCCTGCTATCTTCCAGGGAAAATAGTATTTGGGACCACCATCTGTGCACTTGATGTTACTGGTTTTGTCATTGTTTCTGAGCTTCTTCAGTGGACAGAGTAGAAAATGGCATTTGTTTATAAGACGATATACGCCATGAGTTTATACTAATAGTAACAACTCAACTACAGGATTTCTATTTAACTCTTTGATCTTCTTTCTCCCACACTGAAAAACTGCAGTTGTTAATACTCCTAACAGAATTACTTGTTTACTTTAGGCCACTCTGTATACGCTAGTCTCAAAATAATGGTCTTTACACTACCTCTAGAGCACGAGATTTCTGAGAGCAGCTTGAGATATTTTTTGCAATTCTTTTTGCTCTTGGGGCATATCCCACTAGGGACGGGCTATTAAATTTCTGTGCTTTCAAGTCGCTTTAAATAGGTTCTCTCTGTGTGGCTGTGCCACCAACCTGATTCCAGTTGGGTTGGGTTCGTTTGTTTTATTTTACTTTCCATTTCTAGGGATTGCTTTTTAAATGTTTAAGTTTGTTGTATGAGTATATAATATATACATGGTTTTAAAGGAAAATCTATGAGCAAGATATATTCAGAATAGTCTAGCTTCTGTCTCTGCTATTTCCTCAACAAGAAGTCGTTTAAAGCTGCCTTCATAGTTAATTAACTTACCATTTTTAAATATAAGTAGATACAGACTTATGCACGTGTGTACCTACATAGTATGTATATGTGTATGTGTCTCTCCTTTCTCAGTTAAACAGTAGAAAACTGTATATGCTGTTCTCCATCTTATTTTCCCATTTAACGAACTATCCCAGAGATCACTCTCTGTCCTTGATCTTTTTAATACTTCATCAGGTGGAGTTCCCACTCTATTCAGCTTCTTATCAGCCTTGAATTATTGTAAAATTGAGATACAATCCAACTGTATCATGCCTCCTCCCCTTCCAGGCCATTGATATCATCCATCAGATGAGAAGTTTTATTTTTTGATATTAACTTTTTCTATCCAAGGGCAAGGTATATGAAAATGTAAGGATATCAGTCAAATTTCTATTAGTATATAATTTAATTCAATCTCAATCCAAATCTTAGCAGGAATTTTTAAGAGAATTTAGTAAGCTGGTTAAACATTTCCTATGAAAGAGAAATTGACTCAAATGGCCAAGAAAATTTTGAAATATTAAGAAAAATGAGGGAAGACTTTCCCTACCAGTTTTTGGAGCATACCCTGAGAGTTCATAGTCTATATAGACTTATTTGCTAACGTACTATAAGACTTTTGCTCCTGACCATGACAGAGCAACAGAGCCCAGATTAACCCTCCTCCCTAAACAATGATATTACTAGATAAAATATTAATATATAAAATAACAGTTTTCAGACATTGGACAACAGGCAGCATAGAGAAGGAAAACAAATAAGGTGAACCCTAATGTTGCCACAGCTCACTGCCAGGAGAGAATTTCCCAGCTGCAGTGCATGGAAGGAGCACCCATACCAAGCATCTCTGACTTGAAAACTCAACATGCAGAGTGTGAGGAGATCAAGGCAGCTAGAGTTTGTGGGGCAGGGCCGAAGAACGAAGAGCCACACTGGAAAGCTCTCTGAATATCTGCAAAGGATTCCCTGTGAGAGTTCAGCTCAGTACCAATCAGTGTATCTGTGCCTTATTCAGCTTGGGCTGCTGTAACAAAATGCCATAGACTAGGAGGCTTAAACAACAAACATTTATTTCTGGAAATCTGGAGACTAGAAGCATGAGATCAGGTGTTGGCATGATCAGGGCCTTGATGAAGGCCCCCTTTCTGGTTATGTCCATACATGGCCTTCCTTGTTGCTTGCACACAAAGAGACAGAAATGCCATGTCTCCCTGTCTTTTTATAAGGGTAATAATCACATCATGAGGGCCCCACCCTCATTATTTAATCTAATCTTCATTACCTCCCAAAGGCTCTACCTATAAATACCATCACGTTGAGGGTTAGGGTTTCAAAATATGAGCTGGAGGGGGGGCATAAACATTCAGTCCATAGCAATATGTATGAGAAAAGTACATGAAGTGATGGAAAGACAACCAAAATGGATCAGGCATAACAATCTTTATAACTAGCTCTAGGCTAAGGGCTGTTCTGGAACCAACTAACAAAGCATAAAGGCAAGCTTTGAAAGAACTGAATTCATTCCAAATAATTTAACTGTGTCCAAGAAAAAAGACCCAACATATTTTTAAAAATAAACAATACCCAATATTGAGTAAGACAAGATTCAAAGTACCTGACATCCAATAAAAGTTTACTAGGCATAGGAGTAATGTCAGGAAGACAGAGTTGGCTACCACCATCTTCATACAGAAGCATTCATTTTGATAGTCATCCACAGATGAGAGTATCATTGTGGGAATCTGGAAGTTCCAGCACACCTTGGAGAAAAAAAAATCTAAGAATATATGCATTGAAGAGGGTAAGAAGAACAATTTCACTTTAACTGTGTTACCCTTACCCTAAGACAGCACAGCTCAGTGCCAACAGAGACCCCCTCAGGCTATAATTTTATACAAGGGAAAGTGAATGAACAGTAAGCAAATGCCTGATTTCTCAGCTATGTAAGATGCTGCTCAAGAGGTCCACTTCTTTCTCAACTCACCCAGAATACTGAGGTCATTGGCACAGCTGAGTAGTTGGGAGAAGTTGAGGGCAAGGAAAAGAGGTAGGGACTCACATCAACAAGAGAGGTAGGGCTCAGAACTCAACAAAGGGCCACAGATTGTACTAACTACTTTGTGTTGCAGATTCCATCAGGAAGCCCTTCCATGACTTGTTGGGGCTATTGACTCCCTCCGCTGGCTCACAGGCACCCCAAATTCTTTGCATGGGGTGCTTTGCATGACTCACTTAAGCCTCCTCAATGCTGTGGCCAGCTCCCTGTGCATGCCCCCACAGATGGCAAATATGACCCTTTGCAGATGGCTCATAAACACACAGAGACAGCCAGCCTGACTCTGTATGATTGAGACAGGGCACACAAACTAAAGCATTTCAGGGTACTGACTTCGGGAAAACAAAAAGAAAGGTTTTCAGCATGATACCTGGATTTGAAGGATCAAAAGAAAGCATAGAATCTTAAGAATCCCCCATACTCCAGAGGTAACAAGAGGTGTTGTGCAGGAACATTCATTTTTTTAAAAAACTGAGAGAGCTTCAGAATCCCTAGTCAGGCTGAATGGTGAAAGTATTTCTCTCCCAAAGTTAGTTAGTTAGAAAAACAACAATGCAATTGAAAAATCAAGGAAACCTGACACTACCAAAGGAAAACAATAATTTTCTAGTAACTGACCCAAAGAAATGGAGATCTATGAATTGCTTGACAAAGAATTCAAAATAATTGTTTTAAGGAAGTTCGGCTAGCTACAAGAGAAAAGAGATGCACAATTCAACAAATTCAGGAAAATAAAACATGAAAAAACAAAAAGTTCAAGAATGAGATAGAAATTTAAAAAACAGAAATTCTGGAGCTGAAGAATTGAATAATAATATGAAAAATGCAATAAATAATGTCAACAACAGATTTATTCACACAAAAGAAAGAATCTATGGATTTGAAAACAGCTCATTTCAAATTTTCTAGTTAGAAAAAAAAATTTTTTAAACAATGAAAAAGAGTGAAGAAAGTCTACAGTGTTCATAGGATACCAACAAGAAAACTAATATATATATCATGAGAATTCTAGAAGAGAGAGAAAAAGAGAAACAAAAATTATTTGGAGAAATAATGGCTAAAAACTTCCCAGATCTAGAAAGAGATATGATCACTCAGGTAAATTAAGCTCTAAAGTTCCCAAACAGATTCAACCCAAAGAGGACTTCACTAAGACACAGTATAATCAAATTGATAAAAAGTAAAGACAAAGAGAACTTTGAAAGCAATAATGGAAAAGAGATTCATCACATAAAAGAAACCCCTCCCCATAGGACAATCAGTGAATTTTTCAGCAGAAATCTTGTGGGCCAGGAGAGAGTAGGACAATATAATCAAAATGCTGAAAGAGAAACCTGGCAGCTAAGAATACTTTACGTAGCAAATCTGTTTTTTGGAAATGAAAGAGAGATAAAAACTTTCTCAGACAAAAGCTGAGGGAGTTCATCACTGCTAGACCTATCTTACAAGAAATGCTAACAGGAGTTCTTCAAGTTGAGTTGAAAGCATGCTAATTAGTAACATGAAAGCATATGAAAGTATAAAACTCACTAGTAAAGGCAAGTATATAGTCAAATCATAATACTCTAATACTATAAAGATGGAGTGTAAATCACTTGTAACTCTAGTATAAAGGTTAAAAGACAAAAATATTATAAATAACTATAGCTACAATAACTTCTTAAATGGCAAATAATATAAAAAGATGTAATTTGTATCATCAAAAACATAAAACAGAGGAGGGGGAGCAAAATTGTAGAGTTTTGTGTGCAATGAAACTTGTTATTAGCTTAAAATATATTGTTATAATTATAAGATGTTTTACATACGCCTCATAGTAGCCAAAAAGAAATCTATAGTAGATACACAAAAGATAAAGAGAAAAGAATCCAATCTTACCACTACAGAAAACCATCAAATTACAAAGGAAGATAGCAAGACAGGAAGAAAGACAAAAAGGAACTACAAAACATCCAGAAAACAATTAACAAATTGGCAATATTAAGTCCTTACCTATCAATAATTGCTTGACATGTAAATTGATATTCCCCAATCAAAAAACATAAAATGGCTGAATGGATTAAAAAAAACAAGACCCAACTATATACTACCTACAAGAGACCCGTTTTAGCTTTAAGGATACATATACTCTGAAAACGTGAAGGATGGTAAAAAGAAATTTCATGTAAATAGAAACCAAAAGAGCACAGGGATAGCACTATACTTGTAGCAGACAAAATAGACTTTAAGTCCAAAACTAATAAATAATTTAGTGAAGATACAGGATACACAATCAATACACAAAAATCAGCAGCACTGATACACTGACAAATTATCAAAACAGAAATTAAGAAAATCCCATTTACAACAGCAACAAAAAGAATAAAATACTTAGAATAAATTTAACTAAGGAAGTGAAATATTTATATGCTAAAAACTATAAAACATTGATGAAAGAAGTTGAAGACACAAATAAATGGAAAACTATTCCATGTTCATGGACCGGAAGAATTAACATTACTAAAATGTCCACATTATTCAAAGCAATCTACAGATTCAATGCAATCCCTAACAAAATTCCAATGGCATTTTGCACAGAAATGATAAAAACAATCCTAAAATTTATATGGAACCACAAGAGCCCTTGAATAGCTAAAGCAATCTTGAGCAAGAAGAACAGAGCTGGTAACATACTTCCTGATTTCAAATTATAGTATAAAGCCATAGTAATCAAAACAGTATGGTATTGGCATAAGAACAGACACCTAAACCAATGGAACAGAATAGAGAGCCCAGAAATAAACCCACACATATACAGTCAACTAATCTTTGACAAAGGCACCAAGAATACACAATGGAGAAAAATAGTCTCTTCAATAAATGATATTCAGTTGTTGGATATCAGCCAAGGGTCATTCCCAATTTCTAGAGGCCACCTTTATTCATTTGCTCATGACTCCCTTCCTCTGTCTTCAAAGCCAGCAGTGGTAGGTTGAGTCTCTCTTTTGCTTTGAATTTCTCCTGCCTCCTCTTCCATCACATCTCTCTGACTGACTATTCTGCCTTCTTCCATTTTTAAAGGTACATGTGATTATATTTGCCCAACAGCATAATCTGGGACAATCTCCTTATCTTAAAGTCTGTAACCTTAATTCCATCTGCAATTGTAATATAACATCACAGGCAAAACACCAGGGGATAAAGATCATGGGGCCTAAATCTTGCCTAACACATTTGGTTTCTTAGAAACCTTTAACATTTCCTTCTTGTGATGTTAATTTTTCTTCACTTAAGGGGCCTGGTTTGTATGGTTGGTTCTTCTGTCATCTTTGCTGGTTTTTGTGGTTAATATCAGCTGTCTTTACTGCAAATGAAAGGTCATGAGAAAACAAGGGCCTGGTTTTTACTTTAATTCTCTATATGGATGAAATGATCTTGCCTACTCCCAATTTTACATACAGCTTTACTCTGATGACTCCCAAATTTACACCTCCAGCTCTAAGCTCTAGACACATATTCTGCTGTATCCTTGATATCTACTTTTTGATGTCTGATAAGCATCTCAATCTTAGTATGACCAAAGTATTAACAGAACTCTTGATTCATTCACTCCAACCAACTTACCACACATCCTTTCTATCTTAATAAATTGTTCCATGATTCACCCAGTTGATCAAACATACTATATTCTTCTCTTTTCCTATTTTCCCAACCTTCTGCTGAGACAAAACAATAGTATGTCCTATTGTTTCTGCCTTTAAAATATATCCCAAATCTAAGCACATCTTACCTATTTTATTGCCACAGTCCTAGGTTTACTCACTGTCTTAGTCTATTCAGGCTGCTATAACAAAATACCGTAGACTTAGTAGCTTGTAAACAACAGAAATTTATTTCTTACAATTCTGGAGACTGAAAAGTCTAAGACCAAAGCATTGGCAGATTCGGTGTCTGGTGATAGCTTGCTTTCTAGTTCATAGATGGTGCCTTCTTGCCGTGTCCTCACATGGTTGGAAAGGTGATGGGTCTCTCTCAGGCCTCTTTTATAAGGGCACTTATCCCACTCATGAGGGCTCCATCCCCATGACCTAATCACCTCCCAAAAGCCTCACCTCCTAACACCATCACATTGGGGATTAGGTTTCAATATATGAATTTTGGGGGGACAAAAACATTCAGACCACAGCAGTCACCCTCATTTCTTACCTGGATACTTCCATAGCTTCCACATTTGCCTTACTTCTCCATGGTAGATTCTCCAACAGCAGCTGAAGTGACTTATGGAAAAGTAAAACATAATGTTGCTCCCTTATTTAAAATCCTCCACTGGATTCCCATTGAAATTAGAATAAATTCAAACTCCTTACAACGACCCATAAAGCTCTAAACAATCTGGCCCCTGCCTACCTCAATGACCTCATTTCAGTTTACTCTCTCTTGTTCACTACTTCCATTCATTCTGATCTTTTTCCTACACTTTACATACTCATACTCATTTCCCTCCTTGTACTTGCTTTTTTGTCTTCCTGGAGTGTTCTTCTTTAAAAAAGTGATTTCTTCTTATCTTATCTCAATGCCATCTTCTAGGAAAAGTCTTTTCTAACCACTTTATCAATGTAGTCCCTCACACTCTGGCACTTCCAGTCTAGCATACTATCTTATATTATTTTTTTCATAGCACTCATCAATATCTAAAATTATCCTATTTATTTATTTACTTACTGTTTGTTACCCTCCACTAGAATGCAAATGCCATGAGGATAGGAACCTTGTCTATTTTGTCCATCACAAAAGCCTTAGCACCTGGAACAGTGCTTAAGACATAGTAGGTTCAAAATAAATATTTCTTGAATGAATGAATGATGCATTCATTGGACTTGATGCAGAGTCCTTTCCTGCCATGGACCCCATTGAAAAATGGCAACTTTCCATCATCCAGTATGTGAGCTGGAACAGTCCTTCTAGAAATACATTGCCTCCAGAACCTGCAGAGGACTACCAAGCAGGCATTGTGCTGCTATTCTTGTGATAGGAGCTACAGTATGCAGTAATTTCTCCTTTACTTTGCGGGGGATGGCCTGGCATTTTACTGGACTCTAAAAAGTTACTATGTAGTGGGCTCCAGAATCTTTTACGGTTTATTTCCCTCAAGAGTGCATGTGACGGCACTCTAGCCCAGGCAACAGAGTGAGACTCTGTCTCAAAAAAAAAAAAAAAAAAAAAAGAATGCATGTGAATTGCCAAGGCCTCCAACTTCCTAGCCAGTTTTTGTTCATCTGGTTCAACTAACATGATGTCATCAGTTTACTGGACCAGTGTGATGTTCTGTAGGACGTCCAGCTGGTCCGTGTTGCTTCAGGCTACGTTATGACAGAGGACAGCAGAGCTAACACAGCACTGGGGCAAGGCTGTAAATGGACACTGCTGTGCATTTCAAAGGAATGTGAATTGTTTCTGATTCTTTTTTTGATAGGGATGGAAAAAGAGTGGATTTGCCAGATTGTTGGTCACATATCATGTACCTGAGTCCATGCTAATCTACTCTAGCAAAGATAGACCCAACACAGAAACTGTAGTTGGGGATACTATGCGGTTAGGTGTGTGATAGCAAATTGCCATTATGCAGGACCTGTCTGAATTTTGCAGAGGCTGGACTGTTAAATTAACTGGAGGTATGATGGGAACCACATTTATCTTTTAGGTCTTTAAAGGAGGTGACCATTTTACCCGTTTTTCCCCGGATTTTTTTTATTGTCATAAAAAATATATATATACACACACATATATAAGGTAAAATTTTCCATTTTAATCATTTTTAAGTGTATAGTTTAGTGGCATCAGGTACATTCATACTGTTGTGCAACCATCACCACCATCCATCTCCATAACTTTTTCATCTTCCCAAACTGAAACTCTGCACCCATTAAACAATAACTTTTCATTCCCCTTTTCTCCCCAGCCACTGGCAACCACCGTTCTATTTTCTGTCTATGAATTTCACTGCTCTAGGTAATTCATAGAAGTTGACTCATACAATATTTGTCCTTTTCTGTCTGGTTTATTTAACTTAGCTTAATGTTTTCAAGGTTCATCCATGTATGTGTCAGAATTTCATATTTTAAGGAAAAATAATATTTCATTTGTGTATATATGACATTTTGTTTATCCATTCATCTATCAATAGATATTTGGATTGTTTCCAGCTTTTGGCTACTGTAGATAATGCTATGAACTATGGTGTACAAATATCTATTTGAATCCCTGCTTTCAATTCTTTGCATATATATCCAGAGGTAGAATTACTGGACTATATGGTATCTATTCAAGTTCTTTGCCCATTTTTGAATCAGGTTGTTATTTTGTTGCTGAATTTTAGGAGTTCCTATATATTCTGAATGTTAATCCCTGATCACAACTATGAATTGCAATATTTCCTCCCATTCTGTGGGTTGCCTTTTTACTGTATTGGTATTGTGTTTTGATGAACAAAATTCTTAACTTTCATGAAGTCCAATTTGGGAAGTTTGCAGACATTATTTCTGGAAATATTGTCTTTTCCCTTTTGCTTCTCTCTTCTCCTTTCCTTCTGTCTTCTCCGTCTGGAGCTCCCACAATGTATATATTGGTCTGTCTGATGGTGTCCCATAGGTCCCTGAGGCTCTGTTCACTTTTCCCAAGTCTGTTTCTTTCTGTTTATCAAACTCTATAATTTCCATTGCTCTATTTTCGAGTTCACTGATTCTTTCTTCTGCTTGCTCAAATCTACCTTTGAATAACCCCAGTGAAATTTTTATTTCAATTATTGTACTTTTTAGCTCCAGAATTTCTTTCTGGTTTCTTTTTAGGTTTTTCTATCTCTTTATTGATATCTCCATTTTGTTCATACATTGTTTTCTTGACTTTCTCCATATCATCCTTTAGTTCTGTAAGACAGTTGTTTTAAAATCTTTTTCAGTAGATTTGCCATCAAGTGTGTTCCAGGGACAGTTTCTAATGATTTTTTTTCCCCTTGACTGGGCCATATTTTCCTGTTTCCTTATGTTTTTTTTTTTAAACTAGACATTTGAATCTAATAATGTGGTAACTCTGGAAATCAGATTCTAAACCTTCCCCTGGAATTTGCAAGCCTTTGACAGACTCCAGAGACTGATTTTGTCAGTGCAATTGTTGTATAGGTGGAGAGAGAGATCCTGGTGTTTCCCCCGATCTTGACTCCCTAGAGTTTTCCATATACATTTTTAACTAATCTAAGTCCACCTCCAAATAACATTATATTGCTTCAAGTATAGGGCAAATGACTTATAACAGAATATCTCCAATTCCTTCCTACCATCCCTTATGATGTTGGTGTCACTCATTTCACTTGTCTCAGTGTTCTAATCTCCAAAGACACCGTTACTATTATTTTAAACAAAGTGCTATCTGTTGGGTCAATTAAGAATGAGAAAATAAAAAGTTTTATTTTACCTTCATTTAGTCCTTCTTCACCACTTTTTCTTTATGTATATCCCAGTTTCTCATCTATGCCATTTCTTTTTCCTTGAAGAACTTTTTAAAAATATTTATTGCATCCAGTTCTGTCTGCAATGAATTTCTTCATTTTCGTTGACTAAAAAAGTCTTTATTTCTCCTTTACTTTTTTTTTAATAGACAGAGTCTCACTCTGTCACCCAGGCTGGAGTGCAGTAGTATCATTACAGCTCACTGTAACCTCTAACTCCTGGGCTCAAGTGATCCTCCTGCCTCAGCCACCTGAGTAGCTGGGACTACAGGTGCATACCACTGCACACAGCTAATTGTTTTTTGTTTTGTTTTGTTTTGTTTTAGCTACAGGGTCTTGCTATGTTGCACAGGTTGATCTTGAATTTCCAGCCTCAAGAAATTCTTCCACCTCAGCCTCCCGAAACACTGGGATTACAGGCATGAGCCACCACATGCAGCCTCTCTTTCACTTTTAAGGATAATTTTACTGTATCTAAAATTCTAGTTTAATGAGCTTTTTCTTTCAGCACTTAAAATACTTCACTCCATTCTCTTCTTGCTTGCTTGGTTTTTAATGAGAAGTCCACTGTGATTATTATCCTTGTTTCTATGTAGGTAAGATTTTTTTTCTCTGACTTCTTTTAGTCTTTTGTCTTTGTCTTTGCTTTGTTGCAGTATGAGTATGATATGCCTAGTTGTATGCTTTGTGGTATTCATCCTGCTTCGTGTTTTCTGAGCTTCCTGGATTGTACTTGTATGTCTGCCATTAACTTTAGAAAATTCTCAGTCTTTATTATTTCAAATATTCTTCTTCTCTATTCTGTCTTCCTTGTTCTGTTGGTATTCCAATTACATATAGATACTTTTTGGAATTGTCCCAGAGTTCATTTATGTTCTGTTCTTGCTTTTAATTCCTATTTCTCTTTGCATATCAGTTTGGGAAGTTTCTGTTGACATATTTTCAAGGTCACTGATTCTTTCCTTGGACATGCACAGTCTACTAATGAGCCCATCAAAGGCGATCTTCTTTTATGTTATATACTATTTTTAATTTTTTATTCTTTCTTAGAGTATCCATTCCACCTACTTATGTTACCCATTTGCTATTGCATGTCGTCTATTTTTTTATTAAAGCCCTTAATTTATTAATTATAGTTATTTTAAATTTTCTGTTTGATAATTTCAAAATCTGTCATATCTGAGTCTGATTCTTGCTTTGTCTCTTCAAAATACATTTTCTCTCACCTCTTAGTATGCCTTGTAAGTTTTTGTTGAAATCCAGCATGACATACTGTGTAATAGGAACTTAAGTAAATAGGCATTTAGTGTGAGGTTTTACGTTATTCTGGCTAGAAGTTGGGCCATGTTTAATGCTTGCCATAGCCGGAAGTGCTAGAGGCTTCAAATTCCTCTAGTGTCCTTATTTAGTCTCCATTATTGACTTTGGGCTTCCCCAAGAACTCTTCCTCAGTTAGAGTCTCTGTCTTGCAGCTTTTTCAGCCATAGCCCACTGTTATTATACTACAGCTGTGTTGGTGTGGTGGTAAGGAGTGGGGCAGGCAAGTGTTATAATCTTACAATTAAATCGTAGCCTTTTAATGGGCCTATGTCCCTGAGCTGTGAGCTTCATAAATGTTTGATAGCTATTTTTTACTTCCTTGGATTAGAAAAGAAGGCTCCAGGGTGTAGGTGTGGGAGAAAAACCCTTTCCCAAGGTGGGCCAAGGTTATGGCAAAGTCTTTTCCCTGGAAAGGGGGCCTTCATCATGAAAAATGTTCTGGACATATTTTACAGTGGTTACTCTTTCTCTATCTCTGCCAAAACCATGAGGATATTTTTCTTGGCTTTTTGTTGTAAAAAATTGGTGGGTTCCCTGAAGGTAAAATCCATAAAAGTGTGGGGTTTCCCACACTAACTTCCCTAGAAGTTTCACACACTAAAAGCTGAGTTGGTGGCAGTGGAGAGAAAGATTGAGTTAACAGTTGAGTGACAAAGGATCCCATAAACCAGTCTCCCATTTCTGGGAATAGGCCTGTTCCACTAAATAGTTGTGTCTCATTTTTAGGAGACAGTGTTATAGACAGGCTTTCAGACAGGAGAAAGGTTAGTGTTTGGTACACTCTATAAACCAGCTTCCTGGGAGTCTGGAGGGCAGTCATTTGAGTTGTCCAGATGTTAGACCTGAAGTAGGCAGTTAAAGTGGAAGTAGACAGTGGCAATCTGACAGATTTTTCTTGCCTGTAGCTTGTATGTCACAAGGTACGCTTGCAGGGCCACAGGAAAAAAGGTAGTAGCAATTCCATTGAGTCCAAGTCAGAAAAGTGGAAGAAAAATTTGGAAACCTTAGTTTGAAGGCTTGTAGACAGGGAAGAATTCAGGATTCAATCCAAATTTTAGGCAAATGTTAAAAACTCAAAAACAATCAACAAGGCTAAAATCTATTAACAGATGTATTTTCATTATCTTCTGAAACTTAATACATAATTTTTCTCTCTCTAGTTTCCCATTTCTACCAAGAATAAATCATAGTAGACCAATTTATTTGCAAAATAAATTTTAGTCTCAGCCGGTCGCCATGGCTCACGCCTGTAATCCCAGCAATTTGGGAGGCTGAGGCAGGAGGCTTGCTTGAGGCCAGGAGTTTGAGACTAGCCTGGGTAACAGAGCAAGACCCCATCTCTACAAAAAATTGAAATATTAGCCAGGCATGGTGGTGCATGCCTGTAGTCCTAGCTACTCTGGAGGCTGAGGCAGGAAGATTGCTTGAGTCCAGGAGTTTGAGGCTGCAGTGAGCTATGATCATGCCACTGCACTCCAGCCTGGGCAACAGAGTAAGACATCGTCTCAAAAAAATTTTTTAATCTAATTATATTTGGCCTGATCGTTTGCTTTAAGTGCAGCAAGAATAGTGATTGGTCATATAGGCTATTTTTAAACTGGCTTTGCTGAAACTCTTTTTTTTTAATGGAATCTCAGATTAGACTTTCAAAAGCTTCTCAAGTCTAGCAAAGCCAAGGATTTGCCATCAGACTGCCTGCAATACCTTTGTGAATTGGGTAAATTTCTTTCTTCAAGGTCTCAAAATAACTTGAGGTTCTTGGGCCTGTCAGTGACACCCTTTACTTACAACTGGTCAGGAATCTTGTAAAGGAAATGCATAAACAAGGTACCAGCCCAGTCTTTTCAATAGGCTTTTTATCAGATCTATACAGTCAACTTCAATTCCTTCAATTTCACTTCAATTCCTCAAAGCAGTCTGGTCATACCTAGAAATATGCCATTCCAGTCAAAGCCTTGTAAAATAACCAATGTCTCCAACTGTGTCCTGTTACAAAAGAAAACAGATTGTTATTGAACTTATGCAAAGAACTGTTTTGACATAGATTAAGAATACTCACAAATAGTTTCCAAATTCTGGAGAAATCAGGCAGATAGAAAGAAAAATGCTTCAAATTTTGTTCATAAAAGTGTACTTTATACCCAATTTGTTGTAAGCTAGTTTAAAAGAAAAAAAAGCTTTCTTGAATTTTGAAAAACAAAACATGAAATGAATCAGCAATGTTTCAAACAAAAAATCATTTAAAAATGTCAGTCCTCCATTAGTTCAGTCCCATGTAATTAACTCTCATTCTGTTTGATGTTTGATTAGAAATCCTCATAAATGCATCAGCTTTTTAATTTGACTTCTGGAAGTTTTTCCTAGTCCAATAATATGATTTCCAAAGTTATCAGAAATCTGTATTCAAGAGTACTTACCAGAATCTTTTCCATGAATTTCCTCATAGAAGCAAATTTTGAACTGTAGTTGATTATAAACCATCTTTTTTTCATTTTTATTTTAGAAACAGGTCTTTCTTTGTCACCCAGGCTACAGTTCAGTGGTGTGATCATAGCTCACTGTAACCTGTAACTACTGGGCTCAAATGATCCTCCTGCCTTGGCCTCCTAAGTAACTGTGACTACAAGCATGCACCACTATGCCTGGCTATAAATTGCTTTTTGAGAAGAATCAAAGTAAAACTATAATTAATAATTATCTACAGATGACACAAATGTTAGAATAGCCATGGTTAAAGACACAATTGACAAGCAAATCTGGTTATTTCTGTGGCATACAACATTTAACACAATAATCATAATTGTTACCGATAACATACACCAAGATATAACAGAATCTCATACAATTTTGGAACACATATTAATAACACATTTATACAAATAAAACCCAAAGAAAGTTAAATACCATTTCGTATTTGACAATGCTTCCCATATGATCTTAACAGACCAAATAAGCCTAATAATGTCTTTCTTAGACTTCCAGGAGCACTTATATCCAAAAAGTTAGAATGAAGTAAAAAAGACTGAATTTAGAATTTGAAATTTGATTTTGGAAAGCCTGTCAAACATCAAAGGTTTAAAACACTATCCTACCACAAAATGGGATCACAGGTCACTGTAAAATAAGTCATTCATTTAGCTAAAGTGATAATTCAAAGATTCAAAAAGCAAACGCTTTACTTTTTAATAGAGAGGAGACTCAGTTTCCTAAATAATCAGAAGACCTAATAAACATACCATAATACAAACTGAATCTATCTCTTTCTCGCTTCCCTCTTTTTTTTTTTTTGCAGTTCGCTCAAAAGGTAAACAAAAATCTTTTACTATCTTTTACTAATATTACATATTATTCAAAGGAGAAAACCAAATTTTACCATTTCAATAGTATATCATTAATGCTAAAGCTAATTTAATAAAACTTTATAAACAAATCCATTCAATGTTAATCAGCTTTGACCACACAAAATAAGATTTTCATAAACTTTTTATAACAACTTACAAATTTTTCCCCTTCTTTTTCTTTCTCACCTTTCTATATCCATTCGGTTTTATCTATCATTCCTTTTTTTAATTTAAAATAACTTTTTAAAACCTCTAAACCAGACAAAATTACTTTTCCTTTAACAAAAACCACATTTTCATGCCTTCATAAGCTCACAAAGAAATTAAGCAAGTATCAAAAAATACTATAGAAGCAACAGTTTTATGAACTTAAAAGATCTAACAGAGACATCATAAACCTGTTTGACCAATAGATCCAGGGAAGAAAAGTCTAAATTTTGAAGATGTTTCTATTTTACTTTACCAACAATTTAAAAACTATCTTTATTTACCAAAGATTACTAAAGTCACATGAACTTGAAAATTACTTAGGCTTATTTAATTAATTTATGAGTACTCATTTATTTATAAGTCAATTTGGTACCATAGACAGTATACAAACAGCCATATACACATAATTCTTGTTAACCCCGTGAGGATGGTTTCCATGGGAGGAGTGTACAATTTCCACTTAGCATTTCCCACTATGAGAGCTATTACCCTTACAGGTCAAGAATTTAGTATGGGGGTTGCACACACTACTAAGGATGTCTATTCTATGTATGTTTGTATACCAGGGACAGGACAACTTGGTTTGAGGACCTTTATACCTACTATGAGCTAGATCTGGGACAGACCTTCTTATTAGGCTGCCATATGTTCTCACTCTAAGAGAGAGCCCATAATGACACTTTGAGTCTCTAGGTATCAGTATCAGTTCATACTCTATCCAACTGTCCTTGACGTGTTTAGGTATTGTCTTTCCCCCAGTGTATGGCTACCTGAGTAAATGGCTATTCATCACTTGGGGGAAGGACTCAGGGAATTATTACCGTGCATACTTGTTATGGTGTTGCAGAGTCCTTTCTCCTGGGGACCTGGCCTCTCCCTCCATCAATGTATTATTCCAGGTCCAAAATCCGGTTCCAGTCCAGAAACTGGGGAAGTGATCATGACTTTGTATCAGAGCAACTGCCCTCAACCTCTTGTTCAGATTAAGGACTTCCTTTGAAGACTGCCCATTTATTTTGCCCTAGATGCCTCATTCTACTCACTATCTCCAAAACCCCTGTGGGTTAAGCTCCTTTGTCTTCCGCTCTTACCTTACAGCATTCACCTGGCTTCTGGTGTTTGAATGACATCAGGTGACATCTGTACTACAAGGTTCCATTATCCTTACTGCTCTCAGTGACACCAGTTCAGAAACAGCATCTTCTACCTTTACCCTGGACCGCAGGAAGAACCACCACTGAGTTTCTGAGTGATGCTGATGCCTCTCTCACCAGAGAATCCCTTATTGACTTGGTAAGTGGTGTATCCTCTGAACTTTCCTGTGAAATGTATTTAACTGTTGGGTTTTCCAGCTTTATATAAGTATATTCACTCTAGCAAGCTCACTTCTGTGAGCCATTTAATCCTCACTTACAATGTCAACCACAGCAGTTCTGGTATTTCTACTTAACTTGGTGTACTGTGGGCCACTAATTTTTTTGTGCTTCTAGATGTCATCCTAAGAGACACTATCACCAGGAGTTGTTGCATAAGTGTTAAATCCTGTATCCTAGGAGAGTATTCCCAAATTGATAAATTCTCTCTTCTCTAATTTTATAGTCCACCTCCCCCCAACCATTCATAACTTTCAGAATTCAGTCCCATGCATACTCTCCTGGCTCCTGCTGGTACCTGTTGGCTAGGACCTACAGCTTCTTTGAGGTAGGGTTGCATTCCAATATTATCAGCCCTATGATGTCCCTGGAATATTATATGTAGTGAATTCACCATAACTATTGCCTAGCAGCCAGCAGGGCAAGAGGGGGTGTGTCCTGAGAAGGGTGGTAAATGTTACTCTGCAGAAAGGAGACCTCCCATTGTTTCACAAGGGAGGAGTGCTAGCTTTTAATAGGGAGGAGTTGGGGCACTTTGGCAGGCTCGGCAGGTTGAGGGGAATCTAGAGATTCAAGATTTTTCAGGTATATCAACCCAAATGTACCCATGCCATGTGTCAGAGTCCCACTCTTTCCCAACCAGAGCCCTAACCTGGACATATCACACCTGCCTAGCTGGAGAGTTTGTCTTCTTTGGAAGTTTCCGCTTGGCCTTCTGCTACTTAAGTTTAAGTCCTGGAAATGATCCTCAGTTTTCTCTGCTTTCCCACTGCAGGACATAAGAACCTTTTTATATGCTCCCCAGAAGGATTTCTGGTATTCACACTTAGCTCTGAGTCACAGATTAATCACTCTCAGCCTTTCGTTATTTCTCTCCAAAGTATTAATTCCACTCAGCAATAGCCATTGCATTCCAGTGAGCTTACAGTTACTATTTCTCCCACACTTGAGAACCGTGCATGCTGTTTTGCTGTACACCACATGCTCTTTCCCAGTACACTACGGGTGAAATTTTAACAGTTGCCCTGTTTGCTTATGGTAGCTTTGTTCTACCTGCCACCACTGATACATTGCCAGCCAGCAATGGGTGACCAAGTCCAAAATACAATCATAACGTCTGCTTTCTTGGACCATTTCTGGCACCAAATTTTTCAGGTTAGGTTTTGTGAAAAGTAGACTCTGAGGCAAAGATTAGCATTTATAAAGTTTATTAAGAAGTACACATAGGATCAACATCAGTGGAAAGAAAAGATAAAATAGGATCAGATAGGGAAAAGTTGGCCATGACGCTATTGTACCATAAAAAATTTGACTGGCCTTTATCCTTGATTCATGGGAGGTAAATTTTAAACTGTTGGAATTTCCCAAGTGATAAGAGTGTCTTTGTTATTTATAGTGGGCCCTTGGACCACACCTGTATTCGGGCTAAGGACATAACTTGGGATGGAGGCTGGTCCTGCCAGAAACACCAACCATGTGATTAAAGGGTTGAAGCTTTGAGCCACATGATATCAGACCTTTAAGGAGAAGGGGGCGCTGGAAATTGGGTTCAGTCATGGAGCCAATGATTTAGCCAATCACAGCTATATAATGAAATCCCAATAAAAACTCTAGACACTGAAGCTCAGTAGAGGTTCCTGGCTTGTGAGAACATCGATGTGTGGGAGGGTCACATGTCTTAATTCCACAAGGATAGGACACAGGGGCTCTGATTTATATTCTTTATAATAAAACTATAATCATGAGTATAGTGCTTTCCTGAGTTCTATAAATTATTCTAGTAAATTATCAAATATAATGGGGTTATGGGAAACCCTGAATTTGTAGCCAGTTGGGCAGACGTGCAGGTGGCTTGTAGACTCCTGAACTTGTGGACAGTTTCTGGAGTGAGGGCATTTTAAATGCTGTTGGGGACTTTGTCCTTAACTTGTGGGGTCTGATGTAACTCTGGAGGGTTAGTGGCTGAACTGTAGTGTGGTACATCAGATGTTGACGTAACAAAGCCCTTAGCTGATCTCACGGTGAGTTTGGATGCTCTGAGGCTCACGGTTGTTCTGAGTTGGGTAGAGGGGCCACGCCTTTGTATCTCTAACATGCACTCAGGCTGCCCTTGGGCATATCAGGTTTCTTTAGCCAAGGAAGTTCCTGAAGAGAGCTGACAGCTGAGGGTTGAGTGCAGGCAGGACTCCCAGCAGCTGAGGGATGTCTCATTCTGGAACTGGGATTTTGATGGCAAGTCACAGCATCCACTACAGTTTATAACTATTTCTATCTCTTAAATAGTAGAGAGGATCAGGTGATTAAAAACAGTACTGAAAATCCTTTCAATGTGTAAGCATTTTGTAGCTAAAGAGAATTCAGAGGGGGCGATTGGTAGGTTGATCAGATCATTTTCCCACTTAAATCTTGTTGCTGTCTTCCTATTATTCTAGGAAGGATAAGCCTTACATCCTCAGCAGTACTCCTCAGAATCTGCATAATATGGTTCCTTTTTGCATTTGCAGGATCATGCCTTCCTCATCTCATTGCTTCACCATTTCATCCCATGGTATTTTCTGTCTATGGATTGCACCTTACTTTTTAAAGTTCCAGGGCCTTTGCACAGGCTGTTTTCTCTGCTTGGGATGCTTTCTTCCCTCTTTGCCTGGCCAATCTGTATTCATTTTTTAGGTCTTTGTCTAAATGTCTCTTTCTCAGAGAGGGCTTTCCTAACCCTCAATCTAGACCAAGGCCACTTGTTGTATGCTCTCATACTCCTGTCCTCTGTAGATGGCCTTTTCAAACACTTATCACAGCTGCAACAACAGTTATTTATGTGTTTAGCTATTTAATGTCTGTCTTTCTTCCTCTGACATGTTTCATGAAGGTAACTATGGGTATTTTCTTCTTTCCTCTTTCCCTAGCACTTCACTCAATGCCTGACATGGGGACTTAATAAATATTTTTCAGTGAGTAATTAAATGATGTAATTAAGGGATGGGTAACAGTGACACAGTTGTAGTGGTTAATAGCATGGCTCTGGAGTCAGATCAGGTTCAAATCCTCCAAATCCTAACTTGTCCATTGAGAGCTCTATAAACTAGTTCTCCATCTGGACAATGTAGAAACTTGCTTATCATGTCACATTGAGTTTGTTAGAGTGGGAGAGTTTATCCTCAATAACCACACCCTAAGAGATTAATGTGGAATGAGATTACCTATTTTCCAGCAGCAGCACAGCACAGCAGTTAAGCACATGTGCTTTCTGAGCCGAATCCCAGAACTGTCTTCATGGCACAATACTTTGCCTCTTTGTGCATCAGTTTCCTCATCTGTAAATGAGTCTAACTCATAGCACTTAACTTAGTGTTGCCATAAGTCTCAAATAGGTTAAAATATGTAAGGAAGAGTGTCTGGTTCATAGGATGTGCTTTATATGTGTTTGCTATTATCATTATTATTTATTAATTTAGGTTGGGAGACACCTGTGGCTGAGACCTGGAGCTGGTTAGCTACATAAGACATTTCTTTCAGGTGAGTAAGTCCATGCCATAGACCAAATATTAAATAATAGATCTGAGGGTTGTCTAGTAGACAAAGAGCAAAAGTAAAGGAAATAGAATATTCTCTGGAGGCTGGGCGTGGTGGCTTAGGCTTGTAATCCTAGCACTCCAGGAGGCTGAGGCAGGAGGATCTCTTGAGATCAGGAGTTCGAGACCAGCCTTAGCAAGAGTGAGACCCTGTCTCTACTAAAAACAGAAAAAAAAATAGTCAGGCATGGTGGTGCATGCCTGTAGTCCCAGCTACTCAGGAGGCTGAGGCAGGAGGATTGCTTGATCCCAGGACTTTGGGGTTGCTGTGAGCTAGGCTGACCCCCTGGCACTCTAGCCCGGGCAACAGAGTGAGACTCTGTCTCAAAAAAAAAAAAAAAAAAAAAAAAAAAAAAAAATTCTCTGGAAACATTCCCAGCAAGTTGGGGGCAAGGGGCTGGTGGGTGGCTCTTCTGTATTCTAGGGATAATTATGTCTGAAAATCTGGGGTGGAGCATTAGATCTAGAACTCTGGTCCTTCTCCTAGGAAGTGTGCACATCCTGGCAGATTCTGGCCCTTTGTTCCCTTTATTCTGGATTCTGGAAAGGCATATCCTTTGGTAAATATGGCCTTTCTTCAGTCATTTAGGTTACAACACAGTTAATTTAGGCTATAGTTTTCTTTAGATATATCCTTGGCCCAGGGAAAAGGTCTCATCACCTTGATTTCAGTTCCTCCTTTACCAAGTCTCCTTGCACATTTATGAGGCTGATATCTCTAAGAGTGGGGCACTTTTGCAGGTAGAAGTCTAACTTTATTTCCTGATTATGTCTCCAAAATTTTAGAACACTTTATATTAGTCCTCAAACTGAAAACCTGAAGACTGAGATTGCAATAGCTAGAGTGAAATCTGGATTTTGATGTCTACTTTGATACTAACTGGCTGTGTTAACTTGGGCAAAACCTAGGGGTTCAGGTTCCTTCATTTGCAATAAGGAAGCAAAAAGAGAAAATCAGCTGGAAATCCTTTTCCAGGTTTACAAGTTAGTGATTATACATCATGATCTGACAAAAGTCAGTACAGTCGTTCCTCAGTATCGGTGAGGGATTGGTTCCTGGAGCCCCTGCAGATACCAAAATCCATGGATGGTCATGTCCCTGATATAGAATGGCATAGTATTTGAAGATAAGCTATGTACATTCTCCTGTATACTTTAAAGCATCTCTAGATTACTTGTAATACCTTAATACAATGTAAATGCTATGTAAAGATTAATAGTTATTATACTGTATTGCCTAGGAAATAAGAACCACAAAAAGTCTGTACATGTTCCGTATAGATGCAGCCATCCATTCTTTCTGGAATATTTTCTATCTGTAATAGGTTGAATCCATGGATAAGGAACCCACAAATATAGAGGGTCAAGTGTACTACATTTTTTCCTATCAAACATACCTATAATAAAGTTTAATTTATAAATTGGGCACTGTAAGAGATTAACAATAACTAGTAATAAAATAAAACAATTATAACAATATACAGATAGTCCCTGACTTATGAGGGTTTGACTTAGGATTTTTTTCAACTTTACAATGGGTTTATTGGTTTATTAAATGAATTTGAGTTACAATATTTTCAATTTACAATAGGTTTATCAGGACATAACCCCATCATAAGCAGAGGACAATCTATACTTTAATAAAAGTTATGTCAATGTGGTCTATCAAAATATCTTATTGTACAGTACTATGGGTACCTGAAACCACAGAAAGTGAAACCAGGGACCATCAGGCTCAGGGACAAAACGGGGACTATGGTATATTTAGGGTAGAAAGTTGTACTAAATATTTTATAGGTGAAAAAGACATACCTGTTTCTTTGTGTTGACCTTGGAATATGGGTTTGGTACAAAAATAAAAACCCTCTTTATCAGTTGCGATTTTTAAGTTGCATTTAATTTTAGCCATTCCAGTTCTGAGAATTTGATATGAACCAGAGTATGGTCTTCCAGAGTGGCCAAAAAGAACCATTACATGAAAGACAGAGATCGCCCTGCTCAGGATGGTCCACAGACTTTTTTCTTGTACATTTCTTCTGAGAATGAATGCAATTGAGCGAGCAGATAGGTTCTAGGGGGCGAGAGCCACAAAAGTCATGAGGCTCATCCTGCCCCGTCAATTTGCTATCGCTTTACAAGCTGCAGGGTACAGCCCTTATGGCTGTGTGATTTCTTCACCTTTTTCAGCACATCTCTAACACAACACCTACCCTGCAGGGTTACTAAAAGAATAAGGACAGAGCAGCCGGGCGCGGTGGCTCACGCCTGTAATCCTAGCACTCTGGGAGGCCGAGGCAGGCGGATTGTTTGAGCTCAGGAGTTCGAAACCAGCCTGAGCAAGAGCGAGACCCCCGTCTCTACTAAAAATAGAAAGAAATTAGCTGGATAGCTAAAAATATATGGAAAAAATTAGCCGGGCATGGTGGCGCATGCCTGTAGTCCCAGCTACTCGGGAGGCTGAGGCAGAAGGATTGCTTGAGCCCAGGAGTTTGAGGTTGCTGTGAGCTAGGATGACACCACGGCACTCACTCTAGCCCGAGCAAAAAAAAAAAAAAAAGAATAAGGACAGAGCTAGGGGTAACACTCTGAAAGCATACTGTAGGCACATGAGGGGGCAAAAAAAACAAAAACAAAAACAAAACAAAGTTGTACCCTCACTGCCAATTTTCTGTATTCCGGTAAAAACATCTATAGCTTGAGTGCATGTTGTCCTCGCTGGGTAAAAAAAAAAAGGGCAAAATAGATCATGGCAACTCCAACATTTTCTCACTTCAGTTTTCTCACTGCAATTAAGTGTCTGGTGCAGTGGCTGCAAGCTCTAGATCTGGACTCATAAAACAGTAGGGTTCCAACCATGGCTCTTCCACTTGTTAGCTGTATGATCTTCATTAGTTTCTCAATTTCTTTGGGTCTCCGATTCTCCTAAAGCCAGGGCAATACACATGGATAGGATTTCCTAACTAGGACTAGACTTTCTCAATTTCCTAAATCAGAGGGGTAAGGTGGAACTGACATGGAGCGTAAAGGCCATCAGGCTCAGGACCCCCAGCAGCCGCTCAAAGGGGCGGGAAGCTCCGGGAAGACGAGGTGGCTGGAAAAAGGTAGGGCCAAGAGAAGTCGGACCAATGAGGCGGCTGGCGGGACTGGAGTTCCCGCCTCTGGGCAGCGTGCGCGCGCACCACGCACGCACTCGCATACGCACGCACGCTGCGGAAGCGCGCGCAGGCCCAGCCCTCGTCGCCGCCGCCATTTTAGCTCCTGGTTCGGGCCGCACGGTGTGGGCTGTTGTAGCGGGCGGGGTGGGGGTTCTCCAGAGTTAAGTAGCTGTCCTCTACTGTGCCCATTACAGTAGCTAGCTTCTTATTTTGCTTCCTTCATAACCGCCCGCTCGAAGAGTGCAAAGATGTCCAAGCGCCACCGGTTGGACCTGGGGGAGGATTACCCCTCCGGCAAGAAGCGTGCGGGGACCGATGGGTAAGCGAGGCCGGCGGCGTGAGGCAGCGACTCGGGCTTTGTTGGGGTCCCGGCAGGGAGCGGGCCAGGGCTGGCCTGATCGAGCGGGTCCCGGCGCCCGAACCTTTGTTTTCCTCTGGGTTTGGTTCACCAGCGGCGGGTCGGGAAGAGCGGCCCCTGTCCGTCCGGCCCGGCAAGGGCGCGGGGGTTTGCGTGTGGCGGGGCCGCCGTCCGGCCCAGTCGGGAGGGTGGAGAGGCCTGTTGTGGCCGCGAGGGCGCCTCCTCTCCAAGGCCAAACCGAGCGAGAGTCACTTTCGATGGGGTCGGCAGGGAGTGAACCGCGGACCTCGTGGCCTCTGTTCCCGAGTAAGGCCTGGAGCCTGGGAGAGGGTGGGGGAGGGCGCGGCGGGATATTCGCTTCCAAGGGCACCAGGTACTTCTCAGGCTGAGGGACCGGGGAATGGGCTGTGGTCGTGGGGGTGGGGGGCGCGGCTGGGTCCTCAGGAGGGGGTAAGGCCTAGGGTGGAAAGTGAGAGAAGCGTGCGGATTCTTGTGTAGGCTGGGGTGGGGGTGGCGGGAGTTGAGTGAAGCGAGCAAAAGGGTAGTTCTCGGGGGAAGGGAGAGTAGAGGGCCTGCTGGGAGAAGGGAAAACGTGGAGTAGTATACCTGGTGGGCTGGAAGGCTGGTGGTTCGGGGCAGCTGAGTTTATAGTTTGGCGGGAGAGAGCGTGCCTCGGTCCATTCAAATACTTGAAAGTAGACACTAGGCAAACTTCCGCCCTCTACCTACGCTCCCGCCATCTCCTTTATTTCCTGCCTTGTTTAAAGCCGTGGTTACTGAGCATTCCTGGGGTAGGGATTAGAAGGCATTCTTTTTTTTCCGTAAGGTCTTATTTTCTATCTTTTTCCCATTTTCCTTCAGAAGTAGCTTTTGAAATACGGGGACTCTCTTCAAAAAGTGTTTTTAATACTTTTGGCACTAAATCGCCGAGGTGGAGGTTGAGAGTTGAAATACAGAGACTCAGGATGTTCCTGATTCCTATCCTTTCCTTAAAGAGACAGAGGAATTTAGCGGTTAACTTAAGCAAATGCGTAAAAGTCATTTCTTGTCCAGTGTATGTTTTTATTTCAGAAGTACGGAGATCTATTTGGATAATTCAGACAAAAAACATAAAAGTCCGAATATCCAGCTACTTTGCATAATTTCATTTTATTGTGCGAATGTGACACAGTCTCTGTGTCAAGTCGCCTGTATAGCTTTTGTGACTTTTTTTATACTAAAGTTCTTCATTGGGATTGATTTCCAGGTATCTGTTTAGTTTCAGTTTCGAGTATAAGCCAGGCTAGGATGCACTTTTTGATGTTTTGCCTTATATTGAATAGAGAGCAAAAGTTAGTCACATTTTAATTTTGTAGATTCTTTAGCTTACAAAATTAGACATTGTAGTCATACAGTGACATTGTAAGGCTCTCCTTAGGCTGTCCTTCCTATCCTCCATAACCCCCAGCAAATGTTAAGTGGGTTTGAGTTATATGTCACAAATCCTTAGAGCTGGAAGCAATTTTCAAAAGTGTAATCAGCTCCTTTCAAGGAATTAGAAACGGAGACCAGAGATGAGGTAGCTTGTGCAAGTTTACACAGTTTACAGCAGTATCTAGAACCCTGCTCTATTTTCACTCTTCAGTGCTCAGCTTAATAATGTAGTTAAGAGTCATTACAGCCTATTTTAATGATATTTATAATGGGTTGGTAAAGTAGGGAACACTTGGTTCTTGATTCCTCTGAAGCAAAAATAAATTGCTTCTCATCTGGCTGAGATGCATCTGATGTCTCGCAAGAGGTCAGATTGGAACAAAGTATTTATATGGGAGGGAATGAATTCACTCCTTTGTATTTGTGCATTTGCACACCATTTTAAATGCTTTCCTTGGCATTAGTGGTTCCATGATATGTATATGTGGTTGTTTCCTTTCTCTTCTAAAAACAGATTCCTTAGTAAGAGTGTTGACTTTTTGGAAAGTCTGTTATGATTGCCTTGTATATTGACATTTGCCTGTAGGTAAAGGAGAGTTCATCTTTAGAATAATGACCAAGTCCTGAGAAATTTCTAGAGGGAAGTTTTGTGTTGATTTCTGTGTCATTTGAGTGTCATTTCTAAAATAAATGGTTTTATTTAGCTTACAGTGTTTACTGGTGTTCAGGGGTTTTTATTAAATCCCTGACAGTTAGCAGGTGGTTTTATCTGAGAGCTTGGGCTTGTCAGTCTTCTGAATGCCACTGCCAAACATGACTGTCCCATTTCTCCAGGACTGAGAAGGGAGAGTAACTCAGTGGGAGATTTCACATATATTCATGCTCCCAAACTATATGAGGCTTTATTTACTACTGGCATATTTTAACTTTGAAGTGAGGTGTAGAAGTTGTAGGTTCCTGTTATGTATTCTGACCTCATTCCTTTCTCCATCAACCCTCAGAATTTTCACTATAAAATTACTACCAAAAGACAACTAATTGTTGAAATATAGAAAGACTTTTTGAAATTAGGAACATTTTTCATTTGATGTTGGTTTCCTGTATTCCTGGTAAGTGCTTTCCTGTTAATTGCAGGAAAGTGAAGCTAATATATTAATATTAATGCTGAGATAACATGTGGAGTACCTGCTGTGCACCTGACACTATTCTAGGTGCTTTATATGTAATAAACATTTTCACTACAATCCTATGTAGTAGGTGAGGCTAAGTAACTTTCCACAGGGAATACAAGAAATACCTGTACACTAAGGTATAAAGAAAAAGGCAATAAATTCCCTGAAATCTTCGTCTCTATCTTTGAAGAATATTTTTTGGTGAACATTTTTTTAACGATCACTGCGTATTTACTCACAAATATGAACTATACTATTTAATTATCAGTGGGATTTTTCAATATTTGTCATTCTGTGCTTTCATTTTTTTCCTCACTCTGAAATATCATTAACTATAGTGTGTGTGTGTATGTGTGTGTGTGTATACACACACGCACTTGTCCTAATCACTGGCTGCATAATTCTCCAATGGTAGAGGTGTGTCATAACTTACTTAACCAATATCTTGTTAGTTGATATTTACATAGTTTCCCTGTCATTATTTTATAAAAGTATAATGGACATCCTTATAGATACATATTTGTGTACCCATATCTTTAGGAGAAGTTACTGGAAGTAAGATTGCCAGATAAAAAGCAATGCTTATTTAAAATATTCCTATTTTGATCATCAGTTTACATCTTCATTAGCAGTACTTCAGTGCCTGTTATTCTTCCTTGGAGAATTTTAACATTGTATTGTAACTTTTTAAAAAAATCTTTAATGATAACCAATATTTATTGGACATTTCAATGTGCCAGGCAGTACCTTAAGCGTACTACGTATGTTAACTGATTTAATCCTTTTTATACTCCATAAATTATTAGTAACCACATTTTATAGATGAGGAAAGAAATAACTGGTCATATAGTTAGCTTCAGTCCTGATCAAGGATTGAGCTGAGACACAGTACAGAACATGTGCTCGACAGCTTTCGTATTGTCTGTTCCTTCTACTGTTATGGCTAAGTGAGTATAAAACACTGTTTTGATGATCAGTTTTTTGCACTTTTATGCCTCAATTAGTAAATCTTTAAGAACAAAACTCCTTTATAATAGACATGCCTGTTTAAAAAAGAAAATAAGCATACGTACAATGAAATATACATATTTAGGAAGCAGAGGGTCCTAGTCCCCCTTTTATCTTTAATTTTTATCCTCCTTCCCCAATGAAGATAGATAGTTGGAACCACAGGCAGCACTTCTGGGTGGTTGAATTTATCTTCTGCATCCTCCCTGTTGCTCTCTTATTTTAATCCGAGACTATTTTATTAATACTTTTTACTTTGCAGATTAGTAAATTGAGGCTCGCGTCTTTCTTGTGGTTATACACCTGTGATCCGAGTACTTGTTTTACTCTTATACCACAGCTATCCCCATTTTTTGGTCAACAGCTAAACTTTGTCTTCAGAATGTATTCTATATTTCTGTATTTTGTTTGGTAATGAAGCTTCTGATAAAGTGAGTCGCTGAATACACTTTGTTAGTATAGGCATTACTTTAACAAAGCAAGACTATCTGTGTGTGTGTGTGTGTGTGTGTGTCTGTCTGTCTGTATACATATACAATTTACTTTGTTCGTTAAAAAGTTAGATCCGTATCTTAAGTGCCTATTACTATGCTAAAAGTATAGGAGAAGTTCATTAAACTGTTTTCTGTCCCCTCCCTCTTCCTCTCCCACATGGTTGAGTAAGTACTAGAAATATGAATCCTTTTTATTTAGACCAAATGTTATTTAAGGGTTCTTTTCAAACTATCTGCTGCTCCGTGATCTTTGAGCTGGTTACCTTTCTGTGTACCCTATTATAAACTACTACTCATTTGCATTTTGGGATAATATAAATGCTTATTTAATTGATGGGCACCTTAGATTGGAAAAAGAAAGAGAGAAGCAAAGAAAGGTGGTTGATGACGTATTTCAGAGAAAGGCTAGGACTGTGAAGTTTTGAATTGTAAAACTTCATTTTATGTTTATCGTGTTATCCTTTAGTTTTTCTTTCCCTTTGATTTCCTTTCTGTTTATAGAATGATTCCATAATGAAGCCTCTCATTATGGAATGAGAGGCTTCATTCAATTTTAGCTACAATGCCCAGCGATTCTCTAGAAGCTGAACATTGAAATGGAAGAAGGGAACATTGAAATGGAAGAAGGGAAAATCACTTTTCATATTTTTTTATATGTATATATACACACACATAACATATGTAAGGCTTTTCTCCTCTTTGAGTAAATTCGTATGAAATAGAAATATATATTTTAGGAACGACAAGATCAGATATAATTGATTAGCTTACCATTTCTGTAATTGGGGAACCATCCTAGAAAATGAATGCTCGTTCCTGCTGTGTTACTGATACAATAATGCATTGCTTAATGATGGGGATAAGTTTTCAGAAATGTGTCCTTAGGCAAATTCATCATCCTGTGAATACCATAGAGTGTACCTACACAAACCTGGGTGGTATAGCCTATTGCTCCTAGGCTACAAACCTGTATAGCATGTTACTGTACTGAGTACTGTAAGCAGTTGTATCACAATGGCAAGTATTTGTATCTAAACATAGGAACAGTACAGTAAAAATAGTACAGTATTATAATCTAATGTGACCACCATCATACATGCAGTCCGTTGTTGACTGAATTGTTAACACGGTACATGACTGTACTTACTTGGAGCACAGAAAATTTATACTATTTGTGTATGTTACAGATAAGGAACAATGAACATAGCTCCATGTTTGCCACACTGTTTCAAGTCTGGGTTTAACCTTGTGGCGAGTTTGTCTGCTATAGGACTTGATCTGGAGTAAAGTGGATTAATAGAATGCATATAGATTATTTTAAGGTTTTTATGCCCACCATCAGCCCATCTCAGCAGCAGCCTTTTCCTGAACTCAGAGACATTTGAGCAACCTATAGTCATTCTGCTTGTGAAGATTCCTAGCATAGATTATTTTAAAATTACCATTGTATGGTGGGCCATCTCTAGTAACTAGAAGTATAATAGATACCAGAATTGGCTATTTTATTTTATTTTATTTTTTTTTGAGACAGAGTCTCACTGTGTTGCCCAGGCTAGAGTGCCGTGGCGTCATCCTCGTTCACAGCAACCTCAAACTCCTGGGCTCAAGCGATCCTCCTGCCTCAGCCTCCCGAGTAGCTGGGACTACAGGCATGTGCCACCATGCCCGGTTAATTTTTTCTATATATATATATTTTTAGTTGTCCAGATAATTTCTTTCTATTTTTAGTAGAGACGAGGTCTCGCTCTTGCTCAGGCTGGTTTCGAACTCCTGAGCTCAAACAATCCGCCCGCCTCTACCTCCCAGAGAGCTAGGATTACAGGCGTGAGCCACCGCGCCCAGCCAGAATTGGCTGTTTTAAATTGACCTAAGTTTATTATGGTGGCTACCTGCATAATTTTAACATTTTAAACAATATTATTCATGAAGCTTGCTTTAATTGGTCTACATTTCATTTTATGGTTAACCAAGGTACATAGGTTTACAGAGTATTTCTAATGTTTTACTGTGTGGCTAAAATGCAAGAGTGAACAATGAAAAAGGAATAAAAGTGTTTTAATAGTAGTTTTCCTTGTAAAACAGTATACACTTATCGAACCAAATTGGGAAAGTGCTGTAAAGTATAACTAAGAAAATAAATTTAGCTATAATCCTATAATCCATACTTGTATTACTTAGTTGAGATACTGATATGTTTAACATTGTGCTCTTTTCACTTAGCATTATAGCACAAAACATTTTCCTGAAGCAAGGAAAGGGATATAACTAGAAATGAATAAAAATATTGAGCAAAACCACCACTCTTTAACATTGTGAGGTGGAGTTGTCTTTGTGTCCAGTAGCAGTGTTCTTACTAAATCTTGAATATTTTTTCAGTGCAAAAAATACCTCTTCACATAACTTGAAGGAGAATCTGGTAAAGATTGTGATGCCAACTTCTTTTGCCTGATTAGGCCTTTTTTCCACCTTGCGCTCAATCTCTAGTATCTGTGACTTCTGTTTAAGTAGCGGGGGGTTTACTTGCAAGATACTGAGTTCTTGTATTACCTCACCTATGGTAAAGGTTGTGGAAAGAATTTGAGTATTATCAAGGAAGGGAAAGATATTTATGATGGAGCATGGGGATTCCTTAATTATAAGTTCTTTTTCATTATTTCTGATAGTTATGTAATCCATTGAATTTTATATCCATTTATTCATTCAGTTGTTAGATATTTATGCTCTTTCTAACTATAATGCTACCATGGAAATTTTGCATAAAATTCAGAATCTGAATTCTAAATTTTTATTTTTAGGAAGGATCGAGATCGTGACCGGGATCGTGAAGATAGGTCTAAAGATCGTGACCGAGAACGTGACAGAGGAGATAGAGAACGGGAGAGGGAGAAAGAAAAGGAGAAGGAATTGCGAGCTTCTACTAATGCAATGCTTATCAGTGCTGGATTACCACCTTTAAAAGCTTCCCACTCAGCTCACTCAACCCACTCGGCACATTCAACACATTCTGCTCATTCAACACACACGGGACATGCAGGACACACATCACTTCCACAGTGCATTAATCCATTCACCAATTTACCCCATACTCCTCGATACTATGATATTCTAAAGAAACGGCTTCAGCTTCCTGTTTGGGAATACAAGGATAGATTTACAGATATTCTGGTTAGACATCAATCCTTTGTACTGGTTGGTGAGACTGGGTCTGGTAAAACAACACAGGTGAGTTATTGTGTATCATGGTACATATTTCATCAGAGTTTACCAAATGTTGCTTATTTGATGCTGGTCTGTCTGTCTGGTAGAACACCTTGAATAGCAGCTTTGATGTGTTTTTTTTTGGTGACTTTCAGAATGGAAATCCCGTAGGGAGTACCTGTCTTCCCTGAGTCTGGGTGAAAATAGCAGTGCTGGTTTTTCCAATTTTATTACCTTAAATATTGCAGAGTGATGTTCTCCTACTCATTTTGCTCTGGGACAGTACAGATTTAGGGGCATAAAATTTGTTTCCAGTGCGTGGGTGGAGAAACCATTGGAGTGGTTTTTGTTGTTTGTTTTTTATTGTAATTTTTTGAACCACGTGAATATTATCTATTTTTTTCAAAGCATGAGGTGCTAGAAGGCATATATAGTCTCTACCCATGACTTTGATCCATCTAGTCACACCCCTCCTCCAGTAGAACTGAACACTGTCACTAGTGTCTCATTAGTAATAGATCTGGGAATATGTAGGATATTTTTCAGACATGGATGGTCTGTTATTTACTAGACCCCTGTTGATAGACATCTAGGCTGTCTCTATTGGGTGTTTCGTGTGGGCAAATATGTCTGTAGGAAGTGGGAATTGCTGGGTTAGAAGATAAGTTGTAATTGTGATATATACAGCCAAGTAGCCTTCCTTAGGGAGCATATCAGTTTACCCTTTACTATTCCATGAGTATATATGAGAGCACATGTGGGAAACTATTAGAACATACTACTGAACTTGAATTTTTATAAATCCAACAGGTGAAAAGTGATATTTTGATGTGCTTTTTAATTTGCATTTTCTTGCCATGAGTGAGAGGTTAACCATGTTTTCGTTTTCTTGATGCTGAATCATCAGTTAAAAAATCCTTTTGGTTACAAAAGTAGCAGTTCTGGCCATTGTAGAAAATTCAGGAAAGTTTTTAAATGAATTTGATGATGAGCTTTCTTACCATGCAGAGATGATTGTTAATATGTTGTGTTATCCTAGTGGCCTGTTTTTCATATTCATGAACCTATGATACATGTTTATAATTAAGTATACTGCATATAAATTTATGTTACATGTGCCACAGATCAGTTTGTGTATTTTATGGAGACATTTTGAAGGCTACTGTAGCAACCAAAATAGGAAGCTTTTTATTAAAGACTGGGCCTTAGTGTGATTTTTCTTTTTTAATGAGGGAAACTTAAGTGTTGCTGTTAGGAAATGAAGCCAGTAGGGTTTTTAAATCACCTTACTGAAATTTAAAGAATTTTTAAAAAAATACGTGAAAGGCTGTAACTGAACTTATTACTGTCATAGTATTTTTAATAGTTATTTGGAATGTTTTACCAGTTTGCATAGTATTAACAGCAGCCATTTAATTGGCACTTGGGTAAAGACAGACACTGTGTACGTGTATTTTTTGAGTTATTGTATAGCCCTGCAAGGAAGGTATTCATCCCCATTTTACAGATGAGCAAAATGAGACTTATATTGATGAGAAACTTAACTTTAATGGGTTGCCCTCAGTTACATAGTTTATGAATTTAGGTGGGCTCAACATTTTAAAACTTTGTCCTGTAGCTAAAGTTACATTTATTTCATACTGCTATTCTCTGGTCTTATATGGTCCACCTTATTTCAGAGATGAGTTTATTAACAGTGTAGAAAAAGATCAAGTCAACTCGAAACAAGAGGTTTGTGATTATCTGGATTTTGGGGGGGTACATAAGGTACTTGGGTACTTAGGATTGCAGGGCATTTGGGGGATTTGAAGGGAAACCAGTTTAAAATGTGAATTTCATTCAAAGGCTTTTTGGCATACTCTTATTAAACTTTGAGAGTAGTCAGCCATTTTTTTGGTTGTTTCTTTGTGCCTATCAGAAAATGAAGTCCTCCAGACAAAATCTAAAGTAATGATTCTAACTTGTGGCAGACCCCCAGTAAAGACATTTCATATTGCTACTTAGTATGCGTATACTGTATGCACGTGTAAGAAAGTGAAGCTAGCTCAGCCAAAGGCACAGCATGAGCAAGGGCACCTGTTTAAGAGAAGGGAAAGCATTGTATGCCCTGGCCAGAGTATAGAGGGTGTATGGAGTGGGAGGTAGGGCTGGTGAGACTGGAACTATAGGTTAGGCCTTAATATATCTTGCTATAGATTAGGAAGCCATCAGAGCTTTTAAATTGGAGGGGAGTGACAAAGGATTTGTACAGAAATGTCCTGTCTAGTGAGCATGTTGATGACAGACCATGTAAGAGGTCATAATAAAAGTTTTGATTCTTTGAAGGGCAGTAGAAATGGAAATTAAAGGATGTATTAGAGTCAGGATGTTAACTGTTACTGAGTAGGGCATATGTGAGGAATTATAAGTATTTGGAGGAAGGTGAGAAGTGGTTTTGCTTTTGAGCATGTTGAATTTGAGATACTAATGAAATAGTTGTCCTTCATGTGGAAATGATGATTAGGTTGGGGATGGGAGCTAGAGTTAGGATTGACATTGGTGTGTTGTAGGTAGTATTAGAAGTTAGGAGAACACGTAAGACCACTCAGGATAATGTATAAACAAAGAAGATTAAAGGGTAGAGTATCAGTTTTTAAAAAAATGACCTCAAGTGGGGAAAGGGAAGAAGCTGAAAAGAAGGAATAGCTTTGGAACAACTGATCCCTCTCTTGAACAAGCCAGTAGCCTATATATTTCAGGACCTATTTTCTTTCCTAATGCTACTTTCCTTTGAAATGTGGATGGATGCATTAACTGAGTGGTTCTCCAAATACTGCGTGGGCACTCTTAAAAATCCCTGAAACCCTTTCAGGAGTCCTAGGATTTTCTTTGTATACTTCAAACAAAACAAAATATTACCAACATATTGAATTAGCAGATGAGAGAATCCAGCTGTCTTCTTTTAAGCTAGACGTTAGAGATTTGTAAAAATGTAAGACAGTACACTCATTTAACTGAACTTGTTTTTTGAAATAGCGTCTTGTTCTGTTGCCTGGTCTAGAATGCAGTGGTGTCATCATAGCTCACTGCAGTCTTGAACTCCTGGGCTCAAGTGATCTTCCTGTCTCAGCCTCTCAAGTAGCTGGGACTACAGGTACAGGTACATGCTACTGTGCCTGACTAATTTTTGTAGAGGCAGAGTCTCGCTGTGTTGCTCAGGCTGGTTGCGAACCCCTGGTCTCAAGCAGTCCTCCCGCCATAGCCTCCCAAAGTACTAGGATTACAGGCATGAGCCACTGTGCCTGGCCTAAATTTTTTTCTGGTTTGAAAAATACAGTTATTTTAGGGAGTTGAGTCTACTCTCTTCCCCACTGCAAGACCCTGTTGCAGTGGTCCTTATTTTTAAAAAATGTAGCTATTTTTCATAGAAAGTGTTATTGTGTTAACGTAGATTGGGCTTTTATTGTTAGGAATTAGTAAATAGTTTAGCAGTTTTTCAGTTTTAATTCCCTAATACAGTAAATCTCTTAGTTGTTTGGCATCCTCAGTTATTTTGAGTATAAAGGGGTCCTGAGATCAAAAGTTTGAGAACTGCTAAATTAACCAAAACTGTCTTGTTTTTAAATTGGGGGTAAGCTATCCATTTCAATGGAGTGCATTCAAAAATCTGTGAACCTTCTTGCCTTGAGAATTCCGAATTCATTTTAAATATCTTTAATTTGCCAGTGAATGTTTTTTGAATTTCATTGTGATAGGTCTTTTAAAAGTCCATTTTGCCTTGGTAAGAGGGTTGCCGAAATAAGGAGGTTTAAATATATATATATAGAGAGAGATGTATGCAGACCCTTTCCGGAAAACCACTTAAACCTTGGTCTATGGGTTTATACAACTAGGGAGGCACTGCTATTTTAGTTTAGTATTTTCGTTCATTTAAAACCCTTTAAAAATATGTATTGTTCTTAGAGAAGCAGCATAATCATCCCCCCTTCAGATACTTGTCAGTGTTGACAGTTACCCCAAAATTGTGAAAGCAACCTAACTAAAATGTAATAATAGTGCAACAACCAGTATTCTTCATCAAGTGTCACTGTACCAGAAAACCCCCATGTTTCCTGTAGCATTAGAATCTAATAGGCTTTTGGAATCTTTGATGGAGACCAGTCGTGTCCTCCTCCTAGCAGTGGATTGTTTTATGTGGTTAGCACTTGGATTTTCCCCATGGTTCTTTTCCAGTTAAATGACTAGGGAAGAACCAAAAAATTAGAGGATCTGTTAGTTTCTGTAGATGATGAAACAGGGAGGAAATAAACTGTCATCATGGCAACCAACTTGTGCTTGGAATTTTTTTCCTGCCTTCCCCCTTGGCTGCCCTTCTTATTTGGGCAAGTGCTTGCTGCTCTAGGTCATGTTGATTTTTGAGACTGGCAGTTCCTTAAATTGGCTTTTCAGATGGTACCTGAGGTATTGCCATTGTACATACTGCTCTTGTGGGGAGAAGGATATAGGAGCACCAAAGAGTTAGTGCTAGGAATTAATTTATGCTGGTTTATAAACTAAATTTCAATTGAATTAAAAACACAGCTTTATAGCTGCAAGGAGATATGATTTCTACTTTTACCTGCATTTTGTAACAAATTGTATGGGAATTTAAAAGTTAGACTGACTTAGAATATTTTTGGAAGCTAACATTGGTGTAATATTATAAAGTAGAATTTGTTGTAAATTGGATTTTTTTTCATTGCACAGAGAATTATCTAATGATGGGACAGTTACACTGTTGAGCATATCCAGCAAAGCCTGATTGGACCTACCCTATTCCAGATTATAATTGTGTCTTATCAATATTATACATGACCCTTCCTTGGATTAAGAGAGTTTGTGTTATAAGTCTGAGTCATAAATAATTCTTTTTGTCATATGCCTGATTGAATTTTGTTTTAAATTATTGGAATGAGATAAAGTGCTTTATTTTAAATATACTTGATATGCAGGCAGAGTAGAATTAATTTAAATGTGAAATTATTTGATAGATTCCACAGTGGTGTGTGGAGTATATGCGATCATTACCAGGACCCAAGAGAGGAGTTGCCTGTACCCAACCCAGGAGAGTGGCTGCAATGAGTGTGGCTCAGAGAGTTGCTGATGAAATGGATGTGATGTTGGGCCAGGAAGTTGGTTACTCCATTCGATTTGAGGACTGCAGTAGTGCAAAAACCATCCTTAAGTAAGTACTATATCTTTAAAAATGGATGCTTTTCTTTCCCTGCTTGTAATTTTATACCACTAGATAGGGAACTTTACTAGTGCAGGAGCAAGTCATCCATATTTAGATTAAAATTGTCCAAAGTAGACTTTCTTAGACTTGCCAGATGTCTTTTTAATATAGATTCTTTTTCCTGGTAGTAATATATGTAGCTATCCAGTAAAAATTGAAATTCAAGGGTCAGATTTTAGTTATTTGGTTCTGCATCATAGGTGAAATGTTACTGATACTGTAAAATGTGTCTTTAGTGTATGCTCTTTGCTATATCATTTAAATGTGATAGAAAAGTAAAGTGATGTATCTTAGTAAAAGCTGCTTTTAAAAGAATGATGTATAGGATGGGGTATTATTTATTTGGGGGAGAGGGTACTTTTAATGTTAATTGTGCAGCTGTTTACCATGCATATGTTATGAGCTTCAGGAGGAATCTTTTGTTCTGTAATATACTCTTGGAGCCTCCTCAAGGTCCTTGTTCCTCTTTATAGCTGTGGTGCACATGATTGACAACCATATTGAGCTTCTTTCTAATGTTTTAACTTTTCCTAATTTTTTTTATCTTCATCTTACACTTGCATTTTGCATAAATAGTGATATTTGCTGCCTGATGTTCACTCTTTTGAAAATCTCATTTCCCTCTTGTTTCTTCTGCTTATCTGTGTTTATGTGACATGCAAGTCAGTTTTGGAAATAATTTCTTTGAGTTGGGGCTGTGGCAAGTGCCTGTGTTCCCGACTACTTGGGAAGCTGAGGTAGTAGGATCTTAAGGCCACGAGTTTGAGGCTACATTGTGCTATGATTGTGCCTTTGAATAGCCACTGCACTCTAGCTTGGACAACATAGTGAGACCCCATCTCTTTAAAAAATAAAATGATTTCTTTATCACAATGCAGTCTTCTCCCAGAGATTTCTTTATTTTTTAAAGACATTTGGGGACAGAATGTTACGTGGGCAGTGACGTGAGTCTTTGATGGCAGAGATATATACAGTGTTAATGGTATAAATGAAACGAGAGTCTTACGTGACGTTTGATTTTTTTTTTTCTTAAACTATGTATTTTGTAGGAATGTTCAAGTGTATGCAGAAGTCGAATATTATAATAAACTCCGTATGTATTTATCACTCACCTTAAACTATGTCAATCTTGTTTTTCCATATCCCAGCCTTTTCCCTGTCTCAAATTATTTTGAAACAAATCCTAGATATCATTTCATATGTAAATATTTCAGTGTGTATCAGAGATAAAGTTTCTTAAAATAAAATTATATGACAACTACAAGTAAAATTCTATGATCAAAATATCTGTTCATTCTTCAAGTTTGCGTCAGTTTTTTCTAGTTCTTCGATGTATATCTCATTTTATTAGAACCTATTTATTCAGTATCAGTAGTAGTTAAACTTTAAAATACTTAAGTCAGCTTGTCTTTATGAGGCATGTTTTTGGCTTTACCCCTAATTTTCATTGTTAGTTTAGTGATATCACATTAATCACAGAATAATTACATCTACAAAATTGTAGCTCATTGTTTTATACTACTTTAAAATGCACATAATGTCAAGGACTTGAGGATAATAAAGGGCAGATTTTACTCATCTTTAATAGAAATATCATTCTGACATTTGATTCACTTTGCATTAAAGTTAATTTGGTAAACCACTCTAGTGTGGCTTAGTTGAGTAGAGAGAACAGAATTGGGAAATTGGAATATGAGAAAGTTATACGCAATATTGGGGCTGTGTGTGTGTGTGTGCGTGTGTGTGTGTGTGCGTGTGTGTGCGCGCGCGCGCGTGTGTGTGTGTGTGTGTGTGTGTGTGTAGTGGGAAGTAGAGAAAGGATAGACTTTCTAAAGATGTATACTTGTGAAAGATTTTGTTCAGTTGGTAGGGAATGACAAGTAACATAATAGATTTGATAGCTCAAAGTGGAAGTATTTTTGGCATTGTCATATTTTCTGATGGAGCAATTCTCAGATTATGATGAAACTTTTCTTTAAAACTTCAGATGGGTCTTTGGTGTTCCTTCTAGAATCTGCTGAAGAGCTAAGAGATAACCTGGTGTTGTCCTTACATAATATTAGTAAAAGAGTGTATTATTACCCATAAGTTACCCTAAAACGAAAGAAAATTTTCACGTAACAACTTTCCTGTTTAATAGGAAGAAGGCTAGTGGTAGTTTTAACTAATGGGAATGCTTTGTTAAATGGCAGTGTTTTGTGAATCCCTAAATATATTTTACATAGTCATTTATCAACTCATTGAGAACCCATATATTAAAAACAGCTAAAGCCTTAACCGAAGATCAGTTATATAATTAATTGGATAAGAAGAGTGACTACATCAGCCAACTTTCAGTACTCTTTATTAGCTGTTTTCATAAATAGATATATTAAAATGCTCATGTGTCCATTCTGTAGCCAGGTGAAGCTTTAATTTTCACTGTGGAAGGATAGTAAAGAGGACTAACTTAAAAAGATTCTGCTTGAGGGACTCAGAATTTAGCTATAGCTTGTTTGAGAGCACTTTAGCTAAATTAGTGTAACTTTAAATCGTCCCCATACAGATCAATGGTCCAAAGATAGTTTCTTCAGTGTTTGAGACACCTATGCCTAAATCCTAGGTTCTAGGTCTGATATTGTGCTATTTTCAGAGTATTGGATCTACTATGTTAATGTCCACTCTGTTAGTCTCGCCTTAAATAGCTACCCAATCCCAGTGGACAAGTGAGTTTACAAAGCTGCTACTGCTAAATGCTTTTTATGTATTTTTTTTTAATTTCAGAAATTTATGGGGGTACAAACATTTTGGTTACATGAATTACTTCTGTACAGTTTGAGTCAAAGTTATAAATGTGTCCATCACCCAGATAGTGTGCATTGTACCCTTTAGGTGTGAATTAACTTATCCCCTCCTCCCCCTCCCACCTGCTTCATTTCCATTGAATTATACTAGTATATGTATACATGAATGGTGATCATTTAGTTCCAATTTAATAGTGAGTACATGTGGTGTTTGTTTTTCCATTCTTGTGATACTTCACTTAGGATGTTCTCCAGTTCCATCCAGGTTGTTACAAAGGGTATTAGTTCACTGCTTTTTAAAAAATGGCTCCATGGTATACATATACCACATTTTATTAATCCACTCATGTACTGATGGGCACTTGGGTTGTTTCCACATCTTTGCAGTTGTGAACTGTGCTGTTGTAAAATTCGAGTGCAAGTGTCTTTTTTATAAAATGTCTTTTCTTCCTTTGGGTAAATAACCAGTAGTGGGATTGCTGGATCTGGTAGGTCTACTGTTCTTTGAGGTATCTCCATACTGCTGTCGATAGGGATTGAAGTAGTTTGCAGTCCCACCAACAGTGTGTAAGTGTTCTTTCTCTCCACATTCACACCAACATTTGTTGTTTTGGGACTTTTTGGTAAAAGCCATTCTCATGGAGTTAGGTGATAATCTCATTGTGGTTTGGTTTTGCATTTCCCTGATGATTAGATACGTTGAGCATTTTTTTCGTGTATTTATTGGCCATTAGTCTATCTTCTTTTGAAAAGCCTCTGTTCATGTCTTTTGCCCACTTTTTAATGGGTGGTTTGATGTTTTCTTGCTGATTCACTTGAGTTCTTTGTAGATTCTGGTTATTAGCCCTTTATCAGATGTATAGCATGCAGATATTTTCTCCCATTCCATAGGTTGTCTGTCTGCTCTGTTGATTGTTTTCTTGGCTATGCAGAAGCTTTTTTGTTTAATCAGGTTCTATGTATTTATTTGTGTTGGTGTGATTGCCTTTGGGGTCGTCTTCATAAATTCTTTGCTTAGGTTGATGTCTATAAGAGTTTTTCCGACCTCTTCTAGAATTCTTACAGTTTCATGCTTTAGGTTTAAGTCTGTTATCCATCGTGAATTAATTTTTGTGGGTAATTAGAGATGCAGATCCTGTTTCAGTCTTCTACATGTGGCTATCCAATTTTACCAGCATCATTTATTGAATAAGGATTCTTTTCTCCAGTGTATGTTTTTGTCTGCTTTGTCAAAGATCAGATGGCAATATGAGGATGGTTTTATATCTGGGTTCTCTGTTCCAATCCATTGGTCTATGTCTCTGTCCTTGTGCCAGTACCATGCTGTTTTTTGGTTACTATATCCTTGTAGTATAGTTTGAAATCTGGTAAAGTGATGCCTCCTAATTTGTTCTTTTTGCTTAGGGTTGCTTTGTCTGTTTGGGGTCTTTTCTGGTGCCATATGAAGTGCAGAATTATTTTTTCTAAATCTGCAAAAAATGATTTTGGTATTTTAATGGGATGGCATTGAATCTGTAAATCACTTTGGGTAGTACACACATTTTAACAATGTTGATTATGCCAATCCATGAGCATGATACGTTTTTCCGTTTGTTTACGTCCTCTGCAATTTCCTTCCTCAGTGTTTCATAGTTCTCCCTGTAGAGGTCTTATATTTCATTTTTTATGTGTTTGCCTGTCCCCATCCTTTTTTTCTGAAGCATTCCTTTTGCAACATATTTATTTTCCCTTGCTGTCTCAGAATGGCAATTATGAAAAAACCCAATGAAGTAGCTAAAGAAGGGCAGAGCATTCAGTGAAGGAAAAGTTGCCGTATTTATGACCAGTCAGTATAAAATATCTTAATTCATTTTGATTTACGGAAGATGAGGTTGGCTCCTAGTATAACACCTTTGTGGTGGATTTTAAGAAGCTTTTTGTAGTTGGAGTTGTAACAAATATTAAGAAATTATTTCTTCCATTTTTTTAGGGACCCGATAATTTTTTGTGGAAGAAAACAGTTTAATCTTGTACCTGTGGAAAAACATTGTAATATTTGATGTTGGATGATTTGGTAGCTGATTTTGCTTATATTTTAGGTGATATGCATCCTTTTGATTTTTTTCCCCCCCAAGCTGTAAAATTACTGAGATAGTGAGAGAATCCAGTTAGTTGAACAAGTACTGTGTAGTCATTCAGTCGGCTAATAATTGAGTACCTTCTGTGTCAGGCAGTGCTAGGAATAGTAAAAAAAAGTAAATCTGGTCCCTGTCCCCATAAAGCAAATAGAAATGTAAATATAAAATTTCAAAATTGCGATTAAGCTTCTGAAACAGAATATTGGGGTTTATATGAAAGAACGATTTAAGAATTCGATTTAGATTTGGGATGAGACATTAGAATTTAAGTCAAGGCTTGAATTGAAAATAATGGTTGGCCAGAACAGGAATTGGAGTATATAAGGTGAGAGCTTTCCAGGCAGATAGAACAGCCTTTTTTTTAAATGTATTTTTTTCCGAAGGGAAAAATCATATTTCTTACTTGAGAAGGTGACACTCTTATGTGTATATTCTTTAAGTAGCCTTCTGATTTGTGTAAATCAGCATTTCTATGCCAGATCGGTTTTAAGATGTTAAAGGACTGTTTTTAATCTCAAAAAGGCAATATAGGTAAGAAGATGGAAGAGAATCCAAAGTATTTCACCAATATAACAGCCCAGTACATACACTGCTACAGTAAGGAGTTGGATGGTACAGAACCTCTAAGGTTGACAACTGGGGAATTACCATAACAGATTCTTGGGGCCTCTGGAAATAACAGACCTAAAGCACTACCTGCACAAGGACTACTTAGAGTTTTCAGAGTGGGTTTCCAAGCGGGCAGTCTCACTTAAAAAGTCAGTCATTTGACTTGAAAACCAAAAGGAAATAAATCCTAGTGCACAGCCTCTAGACAAACAGTGCCTGAGTTGTGTCCTGCCTCCGCCACTTATTAGCTGTGACTTTGGCTATATGTTAATTAGCCTTTCTGTGATTAGTGCTTTTTCAGAAGGTGCAGCTGATAATAACTACCTCACAGGGCTCTGAGATCAAATACGGTAGTCCGAGTATAACTTTAGAGTAATCCGGGCACTCAGATGAGGAGTGCTTCAGTCAGCGTTGCCGATTCTTGCTGCTGGTAGTGGTGGTAGGTTTTCAGTTTGAGAAATTATTGAATCTTATTGGTTAACTCAAGGAAAGGAACTTGTGAAACCAATTTAATAAAGTTTCTTTTAACATAATAATTGAATTGCAATTGGGGGTGGTAATTTGAATTAAACTTTGCTAATACTTGTCACTGTGGAATGAATCCAAATACTCGTTTCAGGGACGGAGGTAAGAGGTCAAATAGGTGTGGTACTTTAAGGACCATTAATTATACAAACAATTATAAACTAATTTATTGAATATCCGTTATGTGGCAGGATTTGTTCTAATTCAAGTGTAGCTCATAATTAGGTAAAAGTAATTTTACTGGACTCTTAGAGGTGGGAATAAAGGATAAATGTGGTTACATACCACTTTAGGCAGTTCATCCCAGAAGACTAAAAAGTTACTGTAGTCACCTTAGGAGTAGAATTCTGTTGGCTTTTGTTAATTCATAGAAAGCTAACTTGATTTTCTAAGGCTCTACGTATTTTGTACCTTTTGACCTTTGTGTTTGTACTTAAGCACTTTCGAGGATTAGTTATAGAAGCCTTCTTTACATAATGCAGCTTCATACAAAATATTCATGAACACATTCATCCTAGCTTTCTGTAAATTCTATTGTGAGGGTGAAAAACCATTTCCTCCAAAACCTGTGAAAATTTGAGGAGTGGGCAGTATATTTTGAAAAAATGCTTTTATTTTCCATTGCTAACTTTAGGCATTTCTGAAACACATATATATGCATAATAGCTACTTACCATAACAAAGCTATATGTTTTGGCATCTGGTCTTAAGCTGTTCAGCTTTCTAAGAACGAGTCTGTTCATACTACAGATGGGTTTTGATGTTTTTGTTTTGTTTTTGTCCCATTTGTTGTATTAGAACATTAAAACATCGTAGATTCCAAGTTATTCAGAGTATGTTGCCTTTCCATGTGACCGTTTACATCATTTAGTAGTTTGTCTCATTGAATAGCAGCGGCCACCAACTTTTTGGCACCAGGGACCAGTTTCATGAAAGACAGTTTTTCCACAGACTGGGGGTGGGGCAGGGATCGGGAGCTGTTGTAAATACAGATGAAGCTTTGCTGGCTTGCTCACATCCTGTTGTGTGGCCCTGTTCCTAACTGGTTTAGAATTGGTGGTAGGAGAACTGGTCTGGGGGAGGGGCGAGTTGCGGACCACAGATACATAGTGCTGTTGTGATTATAGTAAGATTAGTGTTGCTTTTACTGTGTAATATTGTTGCTAAGAATATATCAAATTGATCTTGAGCCTGTATAAGTCTTTGTTGATTCCATTACCAGTGAAAGGAGCATTAAGTATGTAGTGAATGTGTACTAGTACCACTGGCTTTTTACTGACTTGGTCAGGGCAGTGAGCTGTGAAGCAATTAGAAGATAATTAGAGGGTATAGATGATTTCACAAAGGGGGGAGTATTTCATTTTAGTTGAAGGATGAGGAGACTTAGACAGATGGACTAGAAGTAGCAAATAGTATAAATCATTTTCTGGTATTCTAGGTTAGTGAGCTAGGTTTTCAGTAGGGTTGAAATTGTCACACTGTCTTGATTCACCGGACGTTAATGTTTCACTAATTTCTTTATGGCACCCTAAGTCTAAAGAGATACTTCAGAATTCTATTTATTAAATAGTTGGATCCTAACAACTTAATAAGTATTTAAGAATACAGATACATCGAAAAAACCCTTTTATTTCATTCTTAAATAACCACCATTATTTAGCAGTATGTCTGCACCATTTGAGTACAGCAGTTTCTTAGACTTTGAAATCAGATTAGACACTAACGCCTGTATTTCCTACTCTGTACTTATTTTTGAATGTACTCACTTTTTATAACAGTGACCATCAAAAATCTAGCTTCACAATGATGATACCACCAAAAGGAATGTATGGTATACTGTTGGAAAGTAGTAGTTCCTGTGGTGTCCTGCAGTTAATATGGAAAATAGTAAAAATTATGTTTTAAATCATCAAGATGAGAACACATTCTAGGGTTATCATTTAACATTTAACAAATTGAATGAACAATTTAATTGTGCCATACTGAGTGACCTGTCCATACCTAAAGTAATTTAAACCTTCTGTTGGCTGTGGAAATGTGCATAGACATTAAAGTTATACAAGTAATCTAAACCTGAATTGTTTGAATGCCTGTACCATGGCTGAGCAGATTATATATAGGCTAATCTTCAGGAGATATTAATGTTGAACAAAAAAAGTCTTGTTTTTTAAACTGCTGTGTTTACATGGATCGGGTTTGCTTGAAGTTGTCTTTATATAACTTCATAGAACTATGCTAGTATGAACAAAGGAAAAATTTTGTAGTCAATATTTTGTAAATAAAGGTACATTTATCTACAATTTCCCCTTTTCCCTATGTATCGCAACTTTTGGGACACTGTATTATTTGTGTACCTGTGGCATACAGAAGTAATTGATATTGGAAGGAATTATTTTGATGGAGGAAGGTAATTTGTGATGACTTTATTGTAGCTATTGAATAAATATGATAGCATTTACTGTGAGCATGTTTAAAAATTATTAGCAATGTAAATTGATCACTCTGTAGTGTTGGCATCGTGAGGGATAGTGTCTTAGTGTTTTGGGGCTGCTGTAAGAAAATACTGTCGATTGAGTAGCTTATAAAAAGCCAGAAATTTATTTCTTATAGTACTGGAGGCTGAACAGTCCAAGATCAAAGTGCTGGCAGATTTGGTATTTGGCGAGGGCTTGTTTCCTGGTTTATAGATGGCACAGCTGTGTCTTTACATGGTGCAAAGGAATAGTGAGCTCCCTGGGGCCTATTTTTAACTAAGGCTGAGTTCTCATGACCTAATCACCTCCCCAGAGTCTCCACTGCTTAATACTGTCACTTTGGGGGTTAGGATTTCAACATGAATTTGGGGGGACACATTGAGACCATAGCAGGTGGGTAGAATGTTGAGGCTCACCATACTGAGTAGTGAAGAGAGGTGTATTGAATAAAATCTCACAATGCTATTCTTCTGTCTTCTGATACAGTTCCTGATGAATGAAAGCTGTTTTAGCTTTGTAGTTATTCTGTGCCTCCTCCTTGTCATTCTAAAAGTATTCCACAGATAAAAGCTTTAACAAAGGTTATATGATAAGGACATAATGGTGAACAAGTACTTCTTTTGATCATAGTATCTTTTAGAAGTGTTAATGTCTTACAACTTTAAAGAAATTACTACAAACCTGTTTGTTTAGGCATATCGACATAGGTAAGCTTTTCTTTACTAGAGGCACTTTCAAGTTGTATTCAAGTTAACTAGTTCTAAAATTTGTGGCAAATAGAAAAGTTATGTATACCTTGAGTGTTTTAAGATAAAACCTATAGATGCATTTGTCCATTCGTTAAAGTTGGACCGACATGTTTAGTTGAGTATGGGTTTTTTGTTTGGAGTTCCAGTTAGTTCTTAAGGTGGAATTTAAACTTCAGACACTTGCAAAATAACAGGTGTTGTTTCTCTGGAATTTGAGAGAATTTAGTCTTTTGGAATTCTAGAATTCCAGACCCCTTTTAGTCTTTTAGTGTTGTCTCACACATTTAATAGTTTTTTTTGTGTAACGCATCTTGTTAGAAAATTTTCTGAAGCATGCAACTTGAGGTTCATATATTCAATTCTCTTTTCCCAGCTCAGAGTTCATCATTTCATGTCAAATGTAATTACCTTGACCCAACTGGTAAGAACAGAAATACGTATGTATGTATCACATTATGATTTTAGGAGTGAAAGGTTATCCCAAGGATTTATTAGTTACTTGGAGGTTAGTTAAGAGTGTGGTAAGGAGTTGTATTTATTGCATACTTAATCAAGTGCCGGGCAGTTAGTGTACTAAGTGCTTTATATATGTACATTGTTGTTTAGTTTAAATAATTTTCACACTATTTACATTTTACGAAAGGAACATTACAGAAGTAGAAGAAGTTGTCAGAGGTTAGACAACAGTTGGAAACCAAGTTTGTCTTTGCAAGAAGCAAAGACAATCATTGTGTGTTTTATTCTTTTCTTTCATCCTCATCTCTCATTGCTCCATGTAATTCTCTAAGTGTAAGTATTTATAAAGCTTTCCTAGGTAATATGGAAAGCAGTAAATCTAATTACTCAGATTAAAAAGTGTCAGTCATTTATAATAGATACCTTTTGAAGCAGATACCAAGAATTTCTGTGAGTCATGCTGAGTCAAGTTTTAGATTCTTTAGAAATAGTTTTAATGTATCTGCATATTTAGTTCTGCCAGGATAAAGCCTACACTTTGCAAGGCAACCAAACTAACAATATTGGAATAGCACAGCACAAGTAGGATTTTCATAACAGATTTAACTTCTCCGGCATTTATACCAGGGCTCAAGACAGTATGTGTACTGCTTTCACTCACGTAATAGCTTGGGGATTGTTCTAGAACAGTAATAATCAAGTTGATTCATTCTTTTTAATGCATTTATGATTGTACGCTAGTTTGACTAATCCTATTGATGGATACTCAGATTTACAGTTTTGCTATTAGAAATGGTTGCTGTCCTCAGTATCCTTTTACAGTCTTGTACACACACTTTTTTCACACATGCACATCTGTGAAATGAATTCCTTACAAGTGAAATTGGTTGGGTCAAAGGGTTTACTCAGATTTTACCAGCTTTTGCCAGATTGCCCTCTATAGAGATTTTATCTACTCCCACCAGTAAGAAATGAGAGACGAGCCTCTGTTTCTGTACCCTTGCCATTGTGGTATTATAAAACTTTGTTTAGTCTTTGTTGGTCTTTATGGTTTTAATCTGCATTTATTTTGTATGAAATTAAGCATCTTTACATATATTTATTAGCCATCTGTGTTTCTTTTTGGAATCTGAGACTGGCGCTTTTTTTCTCTTTTCTCATTTTTCCAGGATTGCTACCTGGTTGACAGCCATTTGTCAGGTGTTATTTTAAAATGCATCTCAATTTCAGAGAAGTTAAATATGACAAAATATATGGTATATAGAATTGATGAAATTTTATATCTGTTTATATTCTTTCCCCATCATTTTGTGGTTGGCTTTTTTCTCACTGATTTGTAGGAGTTCTTAAGAAAATTAGCACTTTGTATATAAGTTGCACTTTTTGCCCAGTTTGTCATTTCTTTTGCATAGGAATTGAATTAACTACTTTTACAATGTCTGTTTTGCATTATGCCCTGCCCAAAATGGTCTTAAATAATTTAATCCATGTATTTCGCTATTGTGGTTTTAAAAATTTTTGAGCAAGCTGGAATTTGGAGGGTTAGGTTTGAGGTAGAGATTCAGGGAGTTTCTGTCACCATTCCCCTATTCCCCTGCACCAAATATGACACTGAAGTATTGGAACTGCTTTACATAGACAGTTTTTTCATCACTCAAGTGGAGCATTAGTCATTGATGTGCATTAAAGTTAGGAATAACTTAAATATAGTGTTTATTATTAAAATTTTTTTTAATTTATGGTTTTCATTTTAGAAAAACAATTTTTGCCTGGGGATTTTTTTTTCCTTTCTTGGCTTTTGATTTTTTTTTTCCAACCAGAAAATGTGAGATGTTTCTAAAAGTTATGAATATACATAAAAATATAAATACATAATGTATTCATAGGATATAATGTTTTGCCATGCTTTGTTATTAGAATTGGTGATGTCATCTGGCTGGGATCAGAGTTGGTATATGGCTTGAAGTTTTACTATGCCATCTGTATGTGCCTTATGCAAAAAATATTTAAGCTAGGTTGATACTACCTAGCACATTGGGATTTGGGGTTATTTTATTTTATTGATTAAACAATCACTATTAGAAATCTGTACTATTTTTTACTTACTCCCAAGGATGTTTTGGCTACATTGGTATCTGCTTTGCTTAATCTACCTGTTGCTTAGCTTGATTAATTTAGACTAGTGCATTGGAAACTTTAGTAGATATCAGAATCACTTGAAAACTTGTTAGAGCACAGATTGCTATGCCTTGCCTTCAAAATTCTGATTAAGTAGATCTGGAATGAAGCCCAAGTTTTGTATTTCTGATCAGTTCCCAGGTGATGCTAACGACTTTTTAAGTGAGTCTCTTCCTCAAAACAGTGGGAAGAACACTGTAGATAATAGGGCGCCTAGTAAAATGTAGAGTTTGGCTAATATGTGGCATTTTTGTTTACTAATTCATTGTTGAAACTTCAAAATTATGTAATAATTTTATTATTGCAACTTCCTATTTTTGTGATTCACTCTTTGGCTTGGATAAATATTTCATTGTAACTCAGAGAAGTAGTGAAGCTTGACCTATGTAAAGGGAAATGAACCATGGTTTTTTATAGGATCATCATACCTACCCGCTTTTGCCTTTCCTGCGTTCTGTGTCAAGTTACTTTTTTTTTTTTTTTTTAGTAAAGGATTTCATACATCTTAGCAGTATAGCAAATCATCAACTACATTTTTTTTTTTTTTTAGTGGCTTAAACTTAACAGAAATTTATTCTCTTACAGTTTTGGAGGCCAGAAGTTCAAAATCGGTATGTTGGCAGGGATGGTTTCTTCTGGAGGCTCTGAGGGAAGATTACTTCCTGATTCTCTTAGCTTCTGGGGTGGCTGGTAGTCCTTGGCTTTTCTTGGCTTGTAACTTTATAACTCCAGTCTCTGCCTGCATCATCACGTGGTTTTCTGCCTGTGTCTCTTTTGTGTTCCAAATTTCCCTCTCTTCATGTTATAAGGAACCTGGTCAGTGGATGTAGGCCCACCCGAAATCCAGGATGATCTCATCTGAAATTTCTTAACTTAATTACATCTACAAAGACACTATTTCCAAATAACTTCACATTCATAGGTACCAGAGGTGAGGACTTGGCCATATTCTTCTTGGGAAACCTTTTTGCTATTACATATGTAAACACAATGTATTCCTTTATCTGGGATTTTGATGAGAGTATGTTAGTGTAGAGGGACCTAGGGTTGGGAACCTGTATCTAGTCTTAGTGAGCTGTTCAACTGGTTTTGAGAATCTGGAAACTGCTATTACTCAAGTTTTCTTCACTGCAAAAGAAACAGATTTTTATCTTGAAATCTTCTAACTTTTAAAAATGTCATTTTTCTCAAAATTCTTTATTGTACAAACGGCAAGCTTCCTGTATTAACCGGTGACGCAGGAAATAATTAACTAGCATCTCCTGAAATTGGATCACTGGGGGATGATCAAATTAACATTGAAACCATTAGGAATTCTCTGGAAGGCAGAAGGTTTGAGTTTAGTTGACCATTTAACTTAGTACTTGCAATATACATAGTTAATAAAACTTGGTAATAACAGTTCCATTAATATATAAGTATTAATAATAATATTTGTAATCTACCATTTGTGACATTCTCCTTAGAACAATTAAAAAGAATCATTGTTTGGTCAGCTCTGCTCCATATTGTTGTGGGTGTTTAAAGCTTGAGGAATGTGAGGAGGGAAAAGATCAAAATAAAAAGAGTGTCTTTTTAAATGAGTTTAAGAAGTTTTCAAATTAAAATCTGATATTTTATCAGTTCTGTGACTTTTTTCTCATGTTTTTAATGTCTGAAGTTGGAATGTATCTTAGAATCTATGGAGGTCTTATAATTGATGGCAGGTTAATGATTATCGTTTCCTATGAGTGCTTGAACTTTATCTAGCTGTACTCACTGTTAGTTCAAATAAGTAACGTGAGTTGTTGGGACTAAAAATATGGAGTTTATTTACTAATTAAATGCCTTCAAAAATATTACACTAGCATTCCATGTTGAAATGAATAGTTATTGAGTATCCAGAAAGGCTGGAACATGGAGCAGCAGGGGATAAATTTGATAGTGTTTGAGGAAATGTTGGAACAATAACCAATCCATATTTTTACCCTGCAAAACAACAAATGAGAACCCTATTGAAGCTAAGGAAGTTAGCCACAGTGAATGAAACTGTACTAGGTGTCACTACTGAGATAATGTTCAAGAGGATTGCATGTCTCATGTCTTTACCTGAAGGCAGGTAAAATTGCCAAATGTCCTCAGATAGATGAAAGAAATATCAAAGCAACTAGAGGCTATAGTGTCACTGATGTACTGTGCTGAACTATGGTTAAGGAATTGTGTCATAATTTAATTGGCAGTGTTTTTTCTTTCATGTTCTTACCAAAAATTATCTTGTGGCTAATGCTGTTGTTGATCCCAGATATGTGATAGTTTATTTTCTTTAAATATGATCATGGAGAAGAAACAAAGTATATAAATGAATAAAGATGAGTTTGTTTATCAAAGGTTTATTAAATTTAGAATTAAGTTTAGGTGAAATAAAGAGAAGGATTCATTTCTTTCTGTTTTGTACTATCAATTTGTTAAATAAACTTAATGCTCCAACAGATGGCATTAGCTAAAAATATCAAGTTGGTCCATGAAAGATTAGCTTAGACTAATCATGAAAAGAGCCAAAATGGTGGTTATAAATGATGACTTCAGATTTTTATACGACTTGAAATCTGTAAATAAAATCATGGATTTTTATTTAACCGAATGAGCTATGACTTCAGCATTTAAGGGCATACTATGTTTTGTCCAGGTGCCAAACTGAGGTGAGTTGTTTTGTATTAGTGGCAGCAGCAACCAGAGTGGAATGGACAAGAAATGGCTGACTCATACAGCATTCTGCAAACCACCTTTGATCTCATAGCCTCCATTTTTATCCGCATCTGCATGGCACCTCTCATGTGATGTCTGGATTCCATATTAGCTGCCTTCTTTTGAGCCATCCCTAAGCCTGGTTTCCCTCTTTTTGGTTCATTGATGAATCTGGTATCATTTGCCTTTTATCTTCCGTTTATATATCAGCATTTCTATAGTGTTGATACTGCCCCTCAGTCCCACTGCCTTTATGAATAAATTTCTTTTGTGCTTCTTTAGGGTCATTTCATTGCCAGGGAGGGGAGGATGGTAGACTCGCGTTCTGTCAGCCCTTTGAACCAGGAACCTGTTGTTAGCTTGTTAAGTAGGGAGTTGTTAAGGCTTTTAAAAAAATATACATTTGCATGAGGTAACATTTTACTAATGTGATGTCATGAGGCAACTTAAAATCGTTTATTAGTTTTGTTTTACAGGTTCAATGTTTTTATGTTTAAAAAATTTTATTAAGTGGCCGGGC